>NW_027468680.1:31139182-31351682 GCF_046254945.1 Alosa pseudoharengus
TCAGGGCAGAAGGAAAGGAGAGAAGAAAGAGACGTGATGGAAAGGGAGGATGAGGAGCGAGAGGAGAAAAGAAAACAGCCATTCTGTTCTTGCTATTCTGTGGCACAAAGGATTTGGTCTCTTTTTTTAGGCTCTATCACAGATTGCCTGTTATGCAACTTAAGTCCATTTTTGCACCGTTTTTATACAAATCCAATTTATGTGGCCTTGTAGAGATAATTTGTGTGTTTCTTTGTTGCATTCTGGGTTGCCGTTGTGTGTCTGTTGTGTTGCGGGAGCAAGAGGGTTGGTGGGAGCGCAGGTGTGCTGTGCTGTGCTGTGCTGTGGCTTGGTTGTTTTTCTGTTGTTCCCGTTGTCTGCTCTCCTCCAGGGACTCTGAGATCTGTTGTTTGTCCTCGTCACTGAGGAACTGCAGTGGCCCATCCGAGGCCATTTGCTGCAGTATTCCAAATAGAATATTGGAGTATTGATACCTTTAACACTGTGTTCATTTTCACACGATGAGTGTTAATGTCGTGTGGGATTAGTTTGCTTGAGAGTAAGTGTGTGTGTGTTTGTGTGTGTACTTATCACACCTGAGCACACAGGTGAGTCATGTCTTCTGATGCGTTCGCGGCAGCACCACAGGTCAGCACACCTGTGTTCCTCAACTGTGGCTGTGTGAGCTGCCTGGCTTTGATGGAACGTGTGTGTGTGTGTGTGTGTGTGTGTGTGTGTGTGTGTGTGTGTGTGTGTTCTCGTTCTCCTCTCCTCTGATTACTGTTATCTGTGGCCCCACTGGGTCTTCACCATATTGTAGGCTTCCTCAGCTGTAGTAGAGCAGAGCAGCGGTGATTGATTGGCAATGCCTGGGGATGGAGGGCCTCCTCCCTGCAGGTTGGTTCCCACTGTGGGTTCCCAGGATCCCCTGTGGTGGCCGGAAATTGAATGTGCTAATTAAGACGGCGAATGACTGGGAGAGGAGACCAGGGGGGTACTGTCTGGTAGGAGCATTGGGACAGCGATGGTCCCCCTCCCACTGTGCAACACACACACACACACACACACACACACACACACACACAGTAACACTCTCCACTCCTCAACCTGCACCCTTTGGCCCCAGCAGAGCTGAGTGACAGGCCGGGCCGGCCGAGGGAACAGAAACAGATGGCAAGTGAGATGAGCGCTCACAGCACTGCTTTAGGGCCGAGCCCACAGGAGTCTGGACAGAGCCAGGACCTGTATTGCGGACAGGGGCTTGGGAGAGAATTTTGGACCTGTGCGTTCTTTGCAAACCTGTGCTGTAACAGAGCTCTGGAGGGAGCTCCCTGAGGTTAAGGCCCGTCCACATGTGTATGACAGGGTTCCTACGCAGTATGGAAAACCTGGAAAAGTATGGAGAAATATTTGTGTTTCCAGACTATTGCATTTGCAGTACTAATCACTTCATTCAGGTCATAATGAACCATTCCTACTGTTGTGTAGATTAACTGTCAGTCCCCATCGTCAAGATACAACTATGATACAACTAAGATACAACTAAAAATGACCCAGATAAATGGACGAATAAGTGTTTAGTTCACTTCAGTTGTCCATACCTTTGTTTTTACCGAGTTATCCCAAACCAGATGTGGCTGCAATGTTGAGAATATGGTCAGAAAAATCTACCGAGAAGTTTGGAAATTTGAGTATGGAAAAAGTATGGAATTTTGAAATGGAAAATGTGTAGGAACCCTGGTATGACGAACTTGATGTGATGTAATGTGACGTGACGTGAACAGTATCATTGGGGATCAATTTCAGAGTGAATTTCTGATCGATATAAGCTGCCAATCAAAATCCATCTAATTTTAGACATCATAGTCATCAGGGTTCGTACGGGTGCTTGAAATCCTTGAAAATGCTTGAATTTTAATGTTGCGTTTTTAAGGTTTGAAAAGTGCTTGCATTTCGGATAAAGTGCTTGAAAATGCTTAAAATTGTAAGTGTATTTCTTTTGCCACAGATAGCCATTTGACGGAATAGCTAGTTTAGCCTATAGATGCAGAAAGTCGTAGAGTTTAAAATTAAAACTTCTCCGCCATGGTCCTCGCTTGCGCCTCTGCGTGTGTGACTGATCTGCCCAGTCTATGGATCTGCCAGTCTGTTTTCATGCGTGACAACGCCCCCTGCACACAGTCGGAGATGACCATCAACATGAAGTGAGGTTGCCGTTTTAATGAGCGTTGGTTAGAAAATAGCTAGTTCGGACTGTTGAACAGAAATCATGTAGGGTCATACAGATGCATTGCTAGCTAGGTCGCCATTAAAGCTAACATATTATTGAATAGGCAACTTATCTCCAATCATTGGAAAACAAGGAGAAAATTAGGTTGAAGAGGGAGACGAAACTTTATGGTATGTGAATGAATGCAAAACCGCACCAGTCATGTATATGGCCGTAGGCATATCTACCATAGAGGTCACCTTTCTTTCTTCAAATTTCGTTTTATTTATTAACTAAAAATAGCCGACAAGACAATTATCCTTGCATCAACGCACCGTCACGCACGCAACACGTAGTTGTAGATACCTCTAACATGTCAAAACGAAAGTACAGTTGACTCTGCCATCGCGGAGCTATGTCCTAACTAACGAACGCAACACAGTGTCTCACGCAGCTCAAATAAACTTCAATACCCACAAATCCATTGTCCAAAATAAATAATCGTCAGACCTGAACAAAGGCTGACTTCAAGGCCTAAAATGTTATGCTGAAATTCAGTGGAGTTGCAGCTAGCTAACCTGCACTGAAAATTAGATATCAGAGTATGGACCAATAGCATATAGATAGATAATAGTAGATATTTATATGGATATTATCTAAGCATGATATTGATTATTGGTCAGTTATTTACACAGGGGACAGGAGAAGGGAAATCAGGCAGAAAGGTGGAAATGAGGAGAAAGAGCTAGGAGAAGAGAGGGAAATAATAGGCAAAGGGCCCTCACAAGTGAGTGTGAGTCAATATGTGACACTAACTGTGTCAGAAGGTACAAGCTCCGCAGCCTATGACACTGCAATTTATAAATGCAACATTCACTACTCTGATGAGGAGAAGCAGAGCATTCCTAATTAAAGATGGAGCAGAGATCAGTATAAATATCCTCAAAACCAATTGGAGAAAAGGCTCTTGAAATACACAGGTGCATCTAAAAAAGTAAGTAAGTTGTGGAAAAGAGTGTTGGTTTAAGTTATAGACAAAACATGTTATAAATGATCATGATAGCCTTTACATTACAGCCCTATGGTTAAGTCTTTCATAGGCATATATAGGTTACTTTGCTCTTTTATAAATGTACCATATGCTTAATAGGCTGTATTTCTAAGTGTGATTTATGCTATAATGTATAAATTATATTTATGTCAATGTATCTATAAGTATCCGCAATATTCACCATAAGTCATCATTTAATGGGTTATTTTTCACATTTTTCTTCCTTGGGGGCATGCCCCCGGACCCCCATAGTATTTTGCGGGGGGCAACATTTCTATCAACACCCCTGACCTCGGTATTTGAATCCTGGCTACGGCCTTGGTCATGTCTCAAACTTCAGCTTAGTTTTGTGGTTTAATGCTTATAGGCTCTACAAGTGGAAAGGACATTAAAGCACCATGCATATGTGCATATCGTGCCGTTTGGCAAGAAGTTAAATTTATCCAATTATATGACAAGTCAGTCATCTTCACATCACCCAACGTCACATCTCTGCATTGCTAGCCTACTGGTTGGTAGCTCATGATAACAGATGTAGGCCTGTCTGCATGCCGTTGTAGGCAAGAAAGAGACATAATCAGTCTTGACTGTCATGAAAGAGCGAGCCTTAACATTAGTTTGAGTTCACATATTCAGCAAAGAATAGTTATTTGTTGAGTGATTATTTTCTTATTTTATTTTATTTATTTATTTAAATTTTTTTTTTTTTTTTTGGTATATTGACTCAGCCAGTTAGATAGCAAGCGTTAGATAGCAAGCAAAGTCTACTTCCAGACAGGTGACACATTTTTTAAGTTTTCCTTTAATTTCTTTTCCTGCTATTAAGAAAACACAATTTTGTCTGTTAAAACCATCTCTAAATGATAAAAAAGTAAAAATAATTTTGAGTTAGTATATTCGTATAGTATGTCATTTGCCACCGCTGTAAAGTGCTGGAAAAGCTTGAAAATTGACCTTGAAAGTGCTTGAAAAGTGCTTGAATTTAATGTTGGAATAGGTGTACGAACCCTGAGTCATGAACATGAGACTAGAGACTTTCTTTATGGTTGGTCAGTGGGGACGCTCATAAACGTAATGGTTCCCAGCGTGGACGAGCCTTGTGGCTCTGTGCTGATTGAGTTCAGCCTTGGCACAGGGGATGTGCTCTTCTCAGACCCAGTGGCAACAAGAACAAGAACAACAAAATGGCTCTAGGCTTTCCACTCTTGAGAAGTGAAGTGCTTCTGTTCCCAGCTGCATACTCAAGACAACCACAAACATCAGGTCTAGTCCTCGTTGATTTCCTCCGCCATCTCCATCTTTATTGGCCCTCTTCTGGGCGCTGTGCAAGCTGGTGAGCAGACGAGTGTGTCTGTCTCTTCTGTGACAGTCTCACTGTTGGTCTGTCCGCCTCGTTATTTCCCCTCATCCACTTGCCCATTTGGAACTTAATAGAATGCAATAGCATAGATGTTTATTTGCGGTGGAGCAATTTGTTCCCACAGGCTGGACGGAATGAGAGGGAGTCATTTGTGCGAGTGAGTCACAGCCAAAGAAGCCCAAACAAGTGCAAGATTGTGTGTCTCGATGACATTTTGTGTTGGTTGGTCTGCTTGGATTATTTTTCCTCTGTTACTGACTGAAGACAGACGGTGCCATCAAAGAACATAATAGAACAAGATAGAGAGAGCAGTTAGGCTGTGGTCAGTTGCTGTATAGTGACCACAGACAGGAAATTGGTCTTTCCACTGTGGGGTGGGCCTATGAGACCTATAGCTCACCATAACACAGAGGACTAGAGAGAGGAGAGGAGTAGAGAAAGGAGGAGAGAGGATGAGAGAGAAGTAGAGAAAGGAGGAGAGAGGAGAGGAGTAGAGAGGGGAGGAGAAGGACACAGGCATACATCTGGCTCTGTGCCTTCCATCTCCCCAGGAGCGGGAGCCAGTGAAAAACAGTGTGACCTTTCACAGAGGTTGCTCAGGAATAGGCGTGCGATGCAGTGCAGGGCTAGCTCAGTTCCCATGCTGATTTTATCCAGAGCTGCTGCCGCAACCAGGAAGGGAAAAGCCATTTTCTTCTCAATGGGGAGACGAGAGCAAGAAGGTTAAATGCCGGAACTCCTATTGAGGCCACCAAAACTGGCAGCACTTCAGAATGCCCCGCCACCACCTGCTCCTGTGTAAAATATGAACAGGTTGTGGCGAGTAAGGGAAGTATGCTTAAAAACTTGGTTTTGAATTATATAAGATGAGAAGTGTATATTGTACGCATGTATTAGTAATAGTAGTAGTAGAAAATGTACAATGTAATGTAGAAAGTATGCAAGAGAATGCATGTATATTATGTGCGACCAAGTACTTTGTATGCACCGTTGAAGGGCATTCATCCAAAATGGCATGGTTTCCATCCAAGAACCTGACTTTGGGTCTGCATTGGCATCCACTTTGCATACATCAGTACACTGCAGTTCCCTCTTGGATTGTAAACCACATAGTGATGTGATGTATGTGATGACATGCTGATGGCTGCAGCTGTGCTAAGGAACACACTCCACTTGTGGTTTACGTGGATGTATACTGCTCTGACCCTTTAAGGACAGCATGTTTGCCTGAATCTGATTGGCCACCCAAACAAAACACTTCTTGACTGTGCTCCCCTCACATTCATCTTAATCTCAAAACTGAAAGAGACGGATTCAGTTAAAGCATTCTAAACATCGAAACATGCCATTCTTTTGCCATTCTTTTAAAAACTGTTTTTTTGTTGGTTTTCGGGCTTGGCTGTACTCCATCCCAATAACATTCTGTATACCTTATTCCTGAGAAGTAGTCTACCTAAATCTAAAAAGAAAGGAGGATGAAAGAAACAACAGAAAGCAGCAAAAACTGAAGAACAAATTCCATCATCAATCCCCATAATGCAGTCAGTTCTCTCGGTTCCCTCTGTTGCTCTTGTGCACATTACCGGCCCATTTAGAGGATTGTTTGTGCACCAGCAGTTAATGGGCCTGGCTCTGCTGTCTCTTAAGGTTTTCAGTTGGAGGAGAGGAGTAAGGCCGATCTGAAGATGGTGAAATGTGCAGACATAGTCCCTCATAGCCATTCATCAGGACCACTTATACAGAATTTAGATCTTTGTATGTGTGTCCATTTCTCATTCCCATGTGTACAATTTTATGTTGATGTTCTGTCCTTCCACTTTTAAGAGGAATCTTCACATCCTCTAGTGTGAATGTTCATCATCATCAGCGTCACTGACTGTTATTACCGTATTTCACATTATCCTATGTCATTGTAGTGCTAGAATTCAGTGGAGTGTTGCAGTGCAAGTATTCAGTGGATCATAATTGTTCCTAAAAGAGAATGTTTTGTGCTAAAAGAAAACGTTTTCCTCCATCAGGGATGTTCATGAACTTGGCTTTCTATTAGCCTTCATCTTGTGCGTCTGGTCCTCTTTTCCAGGATGCCGAGTGGCCGGAGCAGCCCCCGGCAGACCTGACCATCCCCACCTCCCGCGAGGAGCAGCTGGAATACATACGCTGGAAGGCCGAGCGCGAGCAAATCGACCGTGAGCGCGTGGCCCGCCACAAGAATGCCAAGGGGCAGTGGCGGAGAGCCTGGGACCTGGACAAGCCACAGCTTGTGTAAGCTGTCAGCCTTTGTGTTTTGTTTTCTTTTGTTCTATGTATTTCTATTTTGTTTGTTGTTTTTTTGCATTGTTTGGTCTTTTTGTGGGTGTTTATGCACATTAGCCTAACAAATCTGCTTTCTTTTGAATCATCTCTTGCATGTTTGCATGGTTAAAACACTATCAGTTTGTAAAAAAATACTATTAAATATGAGTGGACTCTCCTTGTTGTCTGGCTGCTTTTAGTTACTCTCTTAATGATAGTACTAATATACTGTCTGGCTTGCATTTACTTTCCTGATTATCTCCCATCGCAAAACCATACTAACATGCTTATCAAATAATCTCATTTTTTTTTTCCAGCTGACTTGACACAAGCTTCTAACTCTGTAACATTGCATAGCATTTCAACATTGCGGTAGAATGCAAACATGCACTTTCTTTGCATTGTCATGGTTGCATTGCCTGGTTTTCAGGCTGCTGTGCATGTTTTGGACTGTATTTGTTGTTTTTGTCAGTGGAAAGGTAATGTGAGTGTACGTCATTCCACAATGAACCACAATTAACTGGTTCACATTCTAAATTCTCCCCACATCTTGTGATGGGGCATCACAAGACAAAATTCAATCAAGCCTCATTAGACAGGAATGATGCAAAAGTACCTGAATGAATGAGATTTGAGTAGAACATAGTAGCGGTAATGTTGAATTAAATAACAGAAGACTTTGAGTCTTAGTGAAGGGCAAGGAGGGTCATTGTGAACGTCTGTCAACTGTTGTGCATAAAGAGGCAACATTGTACACTGTGTCCTAAACAGGCTAGCCTGCCCTTGTACAAACATCCTGCTTATTAGCACTCTTAGATGTGTAGTGATAGTAAAACAGTGCCACAGTTCCATTTCTGAGTCATGCTTATTAGTTCTGATGAAATTTAAATTGTCCCTTACGATATGTTTAGCTCTTTCAGCGTTCCCTACCATTTAAAGGTACCGTACTTGCAGAGAAGCAGTTGGTTTTAGACTTGGTGTTAATTATGACTGTGCACATTTGTTGTATTCCCTAAAGTCTGGGCTCTGTCAGCAGGAACAGCTGGTGACATCCTCCGGAGCATTAAGATCACATTGCCACCAACAGGCAGCGTAGAGACAACTAAAAACAAGCATCTGAAAACGCTTGTGTGGTGAATAGTCAGAGACTTTTCCCAAAGCGGACCACTGCACAAATTAATGCAATCTGCTCCCCCACATGAGTGAATTTAAAGGGCTTTGAAAAGCAAAGCAAGGGGGGATAGAGAGAGAGAGGGACTATTTTTAGTGTGTTGGAATGCCTTGCCTTATTAGGCAGAGTTTGAGAACACTCCAGAGCGAAAGAATAGAGAAGGAAATGGTTCCTGATTGAGCTCCTCTCCAAGAACCTGGTTCACTGTGTGTGACTTGGATGTGTTTACAAACACCTCTCAGTCACAAGTGGAGTGGACCCCCATGCTGTGTGGCAGAACACTACAAGTAGAACAGATAAAAGAGTGGATGCTATTGCACAGATGCTAGCTTCAGAGTCCTACAGTGTCTGGAGAGCTACGGCAGTGAAGGTCATCAGGTCCCAACCACCCCACTCCCAACCGCCCCAGTGGGAAATAAGCAAGGAGGAGGCTGGGTTCACTGTGGTGCTGCTTTGAGGAGTATGGAAACTGACTCTGGAATGAGGACGTCTCACAAAACTGGACTGAGCTGCTTACTCATCAAGCAAACAATTAACAATTGATGTGTGGTTGCCAAACTCCATTCTCCCATCATGAGGTGCAGAATTGCTCAGTGCTTCATGCATATTATCATTAGTAGCTGTGGTCTCTCACAAATCTATATAATGAGTAGCGAATTGAAAAGAAAGGTCTAATCATAGTATTGTAGTGATGTCAGTTGACAATTAACAAAATAGCTAGATGCTTTGTTGATGGTGTCCCATGTTGATGTCATTGCCCTGTCAGCCATGGGAATTGTATCCCAGTGCTATGCAGGCAGAGCTTATACATTCCCTCATGGCTCACTACAGATATAAATCTTTGTTACAACACATGCATTATTCTATAGTTATATGACAGTAACTCTAGTCCTGTTTAGGCTTACAAGATACTGTATAGCTTGGCAGGGCATCAGAACCCAACCCTCTTCCAAAATCATTGGTCTTTAAACAGCTCTCTGCACAGGATTCAGTGCCATTTTAAAAGTGCTCCATATGACAATGTATTGTGCTCTTTATTCCTTCAGTTTGAACGGCAAAACAGTTGTCTTTTTTCAAACTGTCTAATTCATGTGATAACTCCTTTTGTTGAATAGATTTGTGTCCACTCGCTCTTGTCACCCTTCTCTGGAAACTACTGCATGCCTACTGAAGTGTTCTATTTCTGTGGGCAAATTCTGTTATCAGTTTTTCAGATAATCCACCAGGGGAAGCAGAACGGCCCCAGTCAAACAGAGGTGAGGATAACATAACCAGAAGTCGCGCATTCAGAGTTTGAATGTTAATTCTGTATCCATTTTCTAACCAAAAGTGTAACATTTTATTGGAGCACATGCAGAGCCACATCTCTGTTTTCATTTGAAGTAGTCATGTCTCAGTATTTTTACCAGGAATGGGGTTCAAACCCACATGGACAGTTCTCCATTGGGTCTTAAGTCCAACGCCTTAACCACTCGGCCATCCTGGGATTGCTCTCCCATAATACCTTTTGAAAAAATTACTAATTTTACCTGATTTTGATTTTCTAGGAGGCAGGGCTCCCAAAAGAGGCTCAAAATCAGCTGGCGAATCACAAGGTGGGAGAGTCTCACTCAGATTTTAGTTGCCTCTTCCTTGTGTTGGTTGTTGTTCCCACAATGCATCACTACTGGAATGCCCCATGAGCTTGTCCTCATCTTACTCAGGTCACCATGGCAGAGGCAGAGACAGGAAGGGCAAGAACTCTCCAGCTGTGGTGGGCAGCAAAGCCAAGGGCAAGGAGCGCCTGACGGGAAGAGCTCGAAGGTGACCCTCCTGCCCCTCAACTGGGAAGCTGTTGCTTTGCTCACTGATGCTGGTGTAGGATTTCTGATATTTGAGCTCAGCAGCCACTCAACTTGAGCCCCATCAAATGAAAGATTAAGTGCTTTTGAGGCAAAGTTGGATGATGATTGATTGGCTGGAACACTATTTTGTATTTCCCATATACAGACCCAAAACTGCAAATGAACAGCAATGTTTTTTAACACAAATTCTGGACAAACAGCGAAAGGAACACAGAGAATTTCACAGAAAAAAGTGGATTAAAACCCATGCTATAAATTGTTGCAAAATGTTGGTTTAAACGATATCGCTACGCAGAAGTCATCTTACAGAACTGCTAGCTTTTTCTCAGTGGCTGTGTCCTGTGGCCCTGATATATAACAGAAAGGCCAGTATTTACAAATCTCCGTTTACACACAGCTCCCGTTGGGCCACTGTCAAATGGAGCGTAGCCACTCAATAGTCCCTCTCACCATAAAGCACAACCAGACACACTGGCGACACTGTGGTCTTCATCAAGCAGAGATTTAGCAAGTCTTACTCTTTCTGCGCACAAGAGGAATGCCGGACATCCTAAGCCTGTCCCATTCTTAGCTTTGTGCTCTTGTTCGAAGTCCGTTCATGTTACACAATCTTGGCTTGATATTAGAATGCCAAAAATCCTTCTGCCATCTTTTATTAATTTGAATGCGTAACTCTTGTCCATCTACTGTCATTTTGGCTTTTTCATCAAATGGAACAGCTGACTCAAAATGTAGTACAGCATCCGTTAAGCGCTTGGACACACCTATCATTGATTGTTTTTCTATACTCCTACTGTACACTGTGGAAAAAACTATGAAATAACACACTTGGCTCAGATGGGCTGTGTAGTTGGCCCCAGTTATCAGTGATTTAAACATGGAGTAACAGGTCCAACTGTTTTGTGTGCATGAAATGATCTTTCAGCTTTATAATGCAGTATTGCATCAATATCAGATGAAGGATACAGACCTCTGGTGTTATCTCAGAACTGTCAGTGCGTGTGTCACACTCACTGTCCCACCCCAGTGATGCTCTTCTTATGTGTCAAACGCCAATCAATTCAATTTTAACTGTGCAGAAGTTTGCACTTTTCAAATTCAGCAGCAGTGTCTCTGCAATCACTTTGGTGTCAACACTACAGCAGAAACTAAATAATGAAAGACTTTTCATTGCAGATGGGACACTAAAGACATGGAGGGAAATAAACAGGCAAGTGGCTGTTCAAAGCTGTGCTGTATAATACTTGAACAGTAACTTGAGAAAAAATAATCTGTACATGAAGACATTTGTAGATATGTAATCAAACATTTTGTTTATTAATAGAGAGAGTAGATCTTTCATATTATTATGCATTTCACTGTATAAAGCACCTCTTGCTTCCAGTGGCCAATGACTTCATATATGTTGACCTCTATCTGACCTCTAGCCCTCAGAGACAAGTCTGGAGGAGTTTCTGGAGGAGCTTGATGCCCTCTGTGACCCCGATAACCCCTCCACTGACTCCAAGGCACCGCTGGACTCCGATGGGACTGCAGCTGCCACTGCTGCCAATGATGAACACAATGGTGTGGAGATTGAGTCCGTTACACTGGACACAAAGCAGGCAGATGCGGCATCTAGAGCACCATCTGGTGATTATGATGCAGGGAAAGGGGGGAATCCAGAGGTGGCCTCGCCCAAAGGAACCGAGAAGAAGGTGCGGTTCTCAGAGGGACTCGTCCAGGGTGGCCACATCCAGAGGAATTCCAACACTGTCACCGCTGAGACCAAGGGGAGCTTGTTGAAAGGGGTCTCGTCGCAGATGAAGACAGACTTAAAAGCCGGAGCAGAGGCAAACGGCACCACTGACGAATCCCAGCAGACACAGACACAGACACAACAGCAACAGACAGAGGCACAGCAGCATGAGGCTGATGGCAATGGCCAGGAGGAGCAGGACACTCCTCATGTCAGCCCGAGTGGCACAGAGAGCGGCAGCCCCGCTGCCCCCGCCCAGAAGGCACAGGAGGAGAAGACCGAAGACAAGAAGGAGAGAGCACTCGAGACTGACCTGGACACTGGAAAGGACAAGGAACAACAGCCAGGTGAAGAGGTCCAGGAGCCTTCTCACTCCAATGCCTCTGACACAACTGAGACAGCCAAGAGAGTACCCAGCACAGAGACAGAGGGAGAGGCCTCCACACTGGCAGATCAAGCTCCAGCCTCACAGGCTCCAGTACAGCAGGCCCCAGTACAGCAGACTCCAGACCAGCAGGCTCCAGATCAGCAGGCTCCAGATCAGCAGGCCCCAGTACAGCAGGCTCCAGATCAGCAGGCTCCAGTACAGCACGCTCCAGTACAACAGGCTCCAGCCACGCAGGCTCCAAACCAGCAGGCTCCAGTACAGCAGGCTCCAGTACAGCAGGCCCCAGATCAGCAGGCCCCAGTACAGCAGGCCCCAGTACAGCAGGCCCCAGTACAGCAGGTCCCAGTACAGCAGGCTCCAGATCAGCAGGCTCCAGTACAGCACGCTCCAGTACAACAGGCTCCAGCCACACAGGCTCCAAACCAGCAGGCTCCAGTACAGCAGGCCCCAGATCAGCAGGCCCCAGTACAGCAGGCCCCAGTACAGCAGGCCCCAGTACAGCAGGCCCCAGATCAGCAGGCCCCAGTACAGCAGGCCCCAGTACAGCAGGCTCCAGATCAGCAGGCTCCAGTACAGCACGCTCCAGTACAGCAGGCTCCAGCCACACAGGCTCCAAAACAGCAGGCTCCAGTACAGCACGCTCCAGTACAGCAGGCTCCAGCCTCACAAGCTCCAGACCAGCAGGCTCCAGATCAGCAGGCTCCAGACCAGCAGGCTCCAGACCAGCAGGCCCCAGTACAGCAGGCTCCAGTACAGCAGGCCCCAGTACAGCAGGCTCCAGTACAGCAGGCTCCAGACCAGCAGGCTCCAGCCTCACAAGCTCCAGAGCACACCAAGACTAGCACAAGCAGGGCTACAGGTGAGTCCTATTTACAGTATCTGAAGTGGTGAGAGAGACCCTTTCTGAGGTCTGTTAAAAAAATAGTCCAGCCATTCACATACTGCTGCTATGTGACAGTACTACACTGTGCTTTGGATAATAAATAGAAAATGGAAATAGCTGCAGGTAACCTAGTTTTAATGTTTCAATAAGATGATTATATTAAGGGCCCTCTTTTGTGTATAAACTGAGAATGTTTAGTAATTGCTGTTTATGTACGTCACCCCACACAGAGGAGCTGATCGACTCCAGCTTGTCTGTGCTCAGTCTAGACACAGGGGACGCCCATCAAGACCACGCTACCAGCACAGAGAAGGTGAGAGATGAACTAGATTCAAGTTTATAGATATGTATATTAAGAGAAGTCCTTTACATCAGTTGTTCCTATATTCAAATTGCTCACTTGAAATTACTTTGGTGGTGAGCATCTGGCAAATAAATAAACATATACACACAATCATGGACGGATGTCAGGAATACACACTGATGAGGGGCTGCCCTAGAATGAGCCCTGTATGCTGGGGGAGAGAGTTTCATCAGCAGCCTACATAACCAGCAGCTGGGACTGGCTGCAGATTCATTAGCATTGGAAATCCGCTCCTGACCAAGCCTGAGTGAGTGAGTGAGTGAGTGAGTGAGTGAACGCTCAGTTGCAGAGCTGAAGTGGTTTGACAAACGCTGTTAAAGGGAGGAAAAAACTGAAAAAAGAAGGTGATGCAAAAGATTGGTGATGCATTACTGTCCTGTTATGTAACATAAGTGGTTAAGAGAGAGAAAAAAAGCTTTTGATTTTCTCACTTCCTCTTTTATGTTTTTCTTTGTATTGCAGGCACGGGAAGATGGAAAAGTGGTCTAAAAGGCACATATCCCAGTTTGGAGTTAGCCGATTCTATATGAGATGGAAAAACAAAAACTGAAACCAAAAGAGGTTTTTTATTAAACATGCCTTTTTTTCTGATTGATTCCTAACACGCTTACATAATGCTAAAAGAAAACCTCAATAGCACTATGAATGTGTTTTGTGGACAATTTTTGTTGAACTGAATCTGTTTATAGAAACCACCTGATCATTGAATGTTGATGAAGGTTACGAATGTTCGTTAGAGGGTAATCAGTATGTTAGACTCTAGGAAATGATGGAAGTCCTTTTAGGTATCTCTACCTGCTTAAAATATGTTGTTTACAAGCACTTTATTTTTTATCGAATAATTGAAATGACCAGAGGTTTTGTGGTTTAATATGACTACAGTAGTAAGCCTATAGGGTTGATTGTCTGGTTTGCTTGAACTTGAATGAAGTCTAAATTTTTTTTTCGAATGGCACAGCCCTCTCTGACACTAGTTACTATTAGTGCAATTGAGATCATATGTATATACCATTACAGGGCTTATATGCTGATCTCTTGTTTCCCAGTCCACTCTATGGCATCTAGGACTGCATTCAAAAAGGTTGAATCAGCTTACATGGGTATTTCCAATACAATTAATGAAATTGGAAAGTTGTCTATGACTTGAAAACTATTAAGTTTTCTCCTTTGGCCTTACGTGTATATTTGTCGGACTTACAAAGGTTCAGGTACTGCTGCTGTTCAGTGAGTTAACCTTAGCAGTGTTGTAATGTTAGGAATTCAGTTTCTGATGGATAATTTTTTGCATCATTTTTTCATTCAAAAAGAATTTCACATCTGAATATTAGTATTTAGTGGCTCTAAGACACACAAGTCTTTATTCTCCATTCATACAAAAGTTGCATGGTACAGATCATTTTTGAAATTGTGTCTATTCATGCCTTAACAGTTATGTAGGAGACAGTGGGAGTTATAGGCATTGTATGCCAGCAGTTCTGTATTTAAAGACTTAAACATATGTTTGCACTCAAGAAATAAGCTATTAACTTTTTGGTAATAGTCACTCAATGTTTACAGTTAGCTTTGAAAAGTAGACATGGGCTCCCCTAGATCCAATTCAGCTTGGGTTTGTACTCCATGTAAGCTATGATTTCAAGGTATCCTTATTTAATTTAAAGCAACATTATGGTAAAAGAGTAATTTATTTAGTTTAGAATGAAAAAATAAAAAACAATTTAGAAGCAAATGTTATTGTCACTTTTACCATGGACTCTGTTGGAAGATACGTGCAAAATGAGTATTAAAGAGTTCAAGTTTGCCTTTGACTATTTCCCTGTGTACACAGTTATTCATCCCAGGCAGTGGAATTGTGTGGGCTGCCATGCTCTTAAAAATTATCCAGAATTAATTGGCATATTTTTCAATATGTAATCAATTAATGCTTTAAGAATATTGTGTGTGTGTGTGTGTGTGTGTGTGTGTGTGTGTGTGTGTGTGTGTGTGTGAATGACCTCATCCCTGAACTCTCTGCAATATTGTTTGGTTGTACCTTTGTGGGCAATGAACATTTTCTCTTCTGCTAGAGCTATAACACCCCCCCCCCCCCCCCCCCCCCCCCATTGATGAGTCTGAGTGTCCATCATTTTCATGTGTGTTCATATAACCTTGTTGAGGGAGGAGGGGTGGATAATCCTTTAGGCATTTCCGTAATAACATTTTAGTAACCAGATAAGAAAGCTGAAACAGCGCTGGAGCCAATGCTGGCTGAATGATCAGTGTGTTATCACATTGTTATGCCACGTGCAGCTTCACCATGCCAGGTGTCAGGGCATTTGGCCTCATCACAGGAGGTGGAGATGCACCACTCACAGGGCCAACCCGGTGAGATCTCAGCTCCACCTAGCTGTCTGTCAGTGTGTCCTTCAGCAGGGCACTGAACTCAATTGTAGTAGATATTGAAATGACCCTACAATTACCATCTGATATCCAGGTGTAAATCCACCCTGTCGCTGCCTAACCTGGGACTTATCTGGACAGTGTGTCTCCTGAAAGCATCATCTGAGCGACCGCCATGGTGACCATGGAAAGAGAGTATTCAAAAAGATAATCTGTCTGTCATCGAACAGTGAAGAGAAAATGCACAAAATGTGTAGTAGTGGTTCAACAACTGATGTGTTAGGACCAAGCTTTGCTCATTTTACAGTGCTTTTGGGAAGCCCTATTTCTGAGCCAGATGCTGTTTTTGGATGGAGCTGCTACTGATTAAAGTAAAGTATTACCTTTGAGGGCTTCCTAATGTAAACAATACCTGTGCAGATTGGGTCATGTCTGGTCCAAGAATGTTCCACATGTGCTGTAGTATATGTAACCTGTTTGGTTTCACATATCTTATCTCACTGAAATTGGTCAGCAAGTCGGAAATTAGTCACTTGCCATTTAATTGCTAAAACTGAATTGTCCTCTGCAAATTGATAAATGACTAAATCAGATTTTGTCCAAATTCCATTGACTTATTAAGTGACATTTCAGTGGAAATAAATAGAACATTTTCAGCTCATGTTCTCCAGAGCATCTCCCTCTGTAATGGGTCTAGTTCATATCTGGTACAGAATCACATTCATTCCTACTTCACCAGTCAGACACGTATTGAGCCATTAGAGCAGCCACACTCTAAAATGCTTGTTGCTGGTATAAGAAACAAAATAATGAAACAATTTGATATGCTGCTTAGTAGACCACCAAGCTGAGATCTTGAGCAGCCTACTTTGAGGAAAGTGTATTGTCTTGTAACTGTGAATCTGTGTGAATGTTCAAATGGGGCTGTTTTGTATAATTCTATACATCTAATTATGCACAGGCTCGCATGTTGTTTATAGTGTGTGTGTGATTGTCTATGAACTGTGACTGTGAGGAATGAGGTCCTATTTGGTGGGTCAGTTTCCGTGACAAATCAGATAAGGTTGTTGCTGCACCGTCTCAGACTTTGTTCAAACCTTGTCTATATCAAGAATGGGTTCCAAAACCAAGGCCTGTAAAATATTTCTGTTCAAATCTTATGTCTTCATATTATTTCCAGCCCTGGTAATTACTTCAGTTTTACAGCCTGAAAATCATATTGTCGGGTAAGCCATGTTTGGGCATTAATATAATGAAAAGTATTATTCATAAGCAGCCCACACGTTGTAGGGTGGAAGACCAGTATGACTGAACCATTAAAAGTTTGTACGGCATTTTCATTGGCTTTCTACAAGGCCCTAGATTTGGAAAAAGTGTGACATTAAGGGTAGTATAAACTTGTTTTTGTACGCATTTGGTATCAATCATTATTTTTTTCCCCTATGCATACTATATTTCATCCACATATAATGGGCTTGAAGACTTTAAGGATTAAACAAGGGGAGGTTGTGTTTTCCAGACATTTTCATAGGATTAAAATGGTACAGTATGTGGGGTAGCAAGTATAGGCACTTGAAAATCTATGTGAAAGTAGCTAAGTGTATGGGCATTTAGTGTACAAAGTGCCAATGTTGTACCATAGATAAATAAATTGAGTCATTGTTTTGCCCTAGGGCCAAGAATGAAAACCCATACTGTAGGTATACAATGTAACTCAATGTCACCAGTTTTGCACTTTTTTCTATATCTAGGGCCTTATTTAAAACTAATGAGCATGCAGTACAAACTTTTAATGGTCCATTCATATCGAGAACACGTATGTCTTCGACCCTACAAAGTTTGGGCAGGCTAGGAATAATACTTCTCAAGATATTAATGCCCAAACATGGCCTCCAAGTTAAGGCATTTACTGTATGAGAGCAACTGTTTATGAAATGCACACATTTGCACAAAACAAATGCAAAACATTGGAATTTAACACAAATATTTTACTGGTCTTAGTTTTGGGACCTAAATAGGTAGACAAACTTTGTGCAAAATCTGAGACGGTGCAGAAGCCATTTTCCTGGATTTTGTCTGATTTGACACGGAATGACTGGTGTTCATTTGCAGTGGCATTGCATAAGCACTTGCCAAACCAACACTTGCCATTGGCACTGGATGTGAAAAGAAAGTTGGGGAGTTGAAATAGTATAAGTGGCTTAGTAAGCCTCTCCAAGCCTTGCATGGTTTCAGTGCTTGTCTTTTGGGATTAGCACCCGACAATAAGTGTTGCAAATGTATCATCCTGACACCCGGGTGGAGTGTATGCATCTGTCTGCTGTATTCTCCCAACCTGTGAACGCTCCTGTCTGAGTCTGTGCTTCTGCTTATCCTCTTCAGCCTGCACCGTCCTCCCTGGAGGAGCAGGGGGGTGACTGTGACGTGCATGTGGCTCCTGACAACACAGTGCACAGCGCAGCTCATCTGAGCAGGCCTGGAGCCCGGGCCAAGACTGCACTATGGGTCTGGAGAGACTCGGCCCGGCCGCACCTGCTGCCTCCCATGCCTCAGCCCCACAGTGCTGCTCCCTTTCCCTCTGTGTTCCAGGGTACATCTGTTTGAACAACATTCACTTAAACCATGCCATGTTATTTGAGTTATGCCTTTTCTATATAGAAGCAGACTGTAGAAAAAAAACCTCTCCTTTAACTGCATTTATTTTCCACTGCCTTTAACGTTTTATGTTTATTTCATTTAATTTTTCTATTTCATTTTGTTTTATTTGTATTTTATTTTCATATATCTCTTGATTTGTTTTTGTTTTTAATCATTATTATATTGTTATTGTAGTGCTGTCTACATATTTCTTATTTTCATCACTGATCAGATAAAGTGCTATACACATACATCTAATCTTGAACATCAGCAGCTGGTTGCACCAGTCAAGTGTAAGTTTGATTGTAAGTTTAGGTGTAAGGTGTGTCTTAAGCCTTACGTTGAAACCAACTAACGGCAAAATGTTTTTTCCTGCATTAAATATCCTGCCTTGGACGTCAATCTTGCCATGAAACTGTGCCGGAAAAACTTGTGATCCATATCAGGATGTTGACTGTATATTTTTTTGGAGCTACTCACATGAGATTAGCATTTGATTAATTTCAAACATCCCCCTCCATCCCTCCTGGGACCCTGTTGTTCTGGCAACACCTCCCCACTGTCACCTCCCTGCTCTCACAACAGGCCTGTTAGTCTTTTAATTACCTTTTTCCACAGGCACTCTACAGAGCCGCCTCCTGGGCGCCTGTGTGCCTCTATAGGCCCCAAACACTCTGTATCTTTCTTTAACCGTTGTTTATAGGCCATAGTTTACAGGCCGTCGCTCTATGGCACTCACTCCTCTGCTGATCTATCTATCCATCTATTTATCTATCTATTTACAGTATCTGTCTATCTATTTATTTATCTATCTATGTACAAATCTGTTTTTCTTAGTTTTTTTAGGTGTCCTTATTCTATGTTTGTTTTCGCTGAATGTTTTGCCCACTGATTCCCCCTACTCTTGGGTGGGATGACACAGGCACTCAGTGGCTCTTAGCCACTCCAGGCCTGCTGCTGATATGGCATGGTAATTGCAGGTACACGAAGCCAGTGGGAGTGAGGACAGTCGAGATAGTGGGAGAGAGCAAAATAAAGTGCTGGATTTGGTCTTTAAAGAGGATTTAAGTGTGTGTGTGTGTGTGTGTGTGTGTGTGTGTGTGTGTGTGTAGGGGGACGGATTATGTCACTTGTTTTCTGAATACATAACAGATAAATGCTTAATTATGTGTGTGTGAGAGAGAGAGAGTGCTTGGGAGAGAGATCAAACATGGCAGATATACAGGAGCTGAAGAGGTTTCTCTGTGTCTGCCAGCTTAAGATGCAGCAGTGTCTTGATGGGGCTCAGTCAGTGCCTGACTTTAGGCCTCTCTCTTTCTGTTCAGCATAAACATCATTTCTCTCCTTCTACTTTCCCTCAATCTCAATATCATGTTTCTCAATGCATACCCAATGGCAACGGGATGGAGATCATTTTTCTCTACTTCTCTCTCTCTACCTCTCTCTGGTTCGCCTCTTTTTCCTCTCGTTCTCTCTTGCTCTGACACATGTTCACATTATTTGTTATGCTCTATTTAACTCTGATTTAGCGGGGCTGGGAGATGCTCTTGGCTGGCATGCATTTTTCACAACGTGCAAAACACACATCAGAGGATAAACATTTGTGTGTGTGTGTGCATGTGACCATGTGTCCTGGAAGTGTACTCATATGCATAACATTACCTATCTGTGTCTGCCATGCATGAAATGAATATAGAATAATGGAGGATGCACATATAGGTTCCCCTATTAAATGATCATATTCTGCATTTTACAAGAGACAAACCATCTTGATTCATGACCTCATGTAAAAGTCTGCTGTCTGATATGGTCCAGCCAACATCACATGTGATGCACACCTTAGGGTTTTCTAGAGAGACATCATCAAGGGAGTGTGTTCAATTGATATTGGTATCTTCCTTTCTTTAAAAATGTTTCAGAAGTCAGATTAGACCTGATCACTCTTGACAATGCCATGACAAGAGAGATAAGAGAAATTAGCATCAACAACAAACAACAACACTGCATTTATATAGCGGTTTATTAGATTAGATTCTACCCAAAGAGCTTCACAATAAAGGGGGCACCTCACTAACCACCACCCACGTGTAGCACACCCACCTGGGTGCTGCACGGCAGCCATTATGCCCCAAAACGCTCACCACTTAAAGAAACCGTATGTAAAACATGCATTTCAATTAATCATAAAATGGCCCTGATATGTCACTAGACATTAAGAAATCATGTTAATTTCAAATACTTATATCACTGACAACAGTTGTCCGGCCAGGATATTGTCATTTAAAAAGTGAAGTTGCAGCCCTCAACTGATGTTGATGTTGTGTTTTGTCATGTCATGTTGTGTTTTGGCCTGATGCGACACTCTTTACCTATCTACTAATCACAAAGTCAGTAGTGTTTCGGCATCCAGGTTTGCAACCTCGATTCAGCCGGGAGGGGGAGGGGATACACCGCTCTACAGTAATTTGAAAGTGATTGCAGTATCAGTGTTGGCCACAATCTTACATACAGTGATGGCCAAGAGTGTTGGCACCCATGCTAAAGTTGACTGAAAAGAGGAATATAAAATCATCTTTTGGAAATTGATCTTAATGCCTTAAGTGAAAAATGAGGAAATATCTAACCTTTAAGGACACCAATTTTCTTAGTGAATGAATAATGTATCATAAATAAATAAATGTTCTTCCTTAAAATACAGGGGTCATAATTATTGACACCCCTATGTTATTTCAGTTAGCCTATTAGCTGGTTTGATGCTCATTGAGCTCAATGCAAATCAAACCAGCTAATAAGCTAACTGAAATAACACCCATGCCAATCTCTAGGTATGGTGAAGGGTATGTGATGATGTGGGGCTATTTTAATTCCAAAGGCCAAGGTAACTTTATCAGGATGCACAGTATTCTGGATCCATGAAATAACTGGCCTTTAAAAATAAAAATCTGCCTGTCTCTATGGGAATTTAACATTGGAATATGGAGAGTGAGTGAGGGACCATGTGCCAATTCAGAGGTACGTTCAGGGCAAACATTGTCTGAGTCACAATCACTCTTGATTTTTTCTTTTGGTGTTCATATTATGTGAAATCCATCTTTAAAGGAACCATATGTAAGATTGTGGCCAATACTGATACTGCAATCACTTTCGAATTACTGTAGAGAGGTGTATCCCCTCCCCCTCGCCCCTGACTCGAGGTTGCCAACCCGGATGCCGAAACACTACTGACCTGTGATTAGTAGATAGGTGACGGGTGGCGCATCAGGCCAAAACACAACATGACATGAAAAAACACAACATCAACATCAGTTGAGGGCTGCAACTTCACTTTTTAAATGACAATATCCTGGCCGGACTACTGTTGTCAGTGATATAAGTATTTAAAATGAACATGATTTCTTAATGTCTAGTGACATATCAGGGCCATTTTATGATTAATTTAAATACATTTCTTACATATGGTTCCTTTAAGTCATTTGAGCAGTACAGCTTACTGACTTGCCTGATTTGAAGCAAAGGTCTAACAACTCTTCAGCTTTGAGGGTCAGTATCAACATACAAGTTTATAGAACAACATGCAGCTACTCAATAAAAATGGCTTTAAAATAGCCTGGTTAACACTAGACCACTTCTCAAATCTCAAATGAGACTGAGAGTGGGCCTGGAAAGGCTTCATTGACTTATGACTTCAAAGAGCTTAACCGGCAGTGAAATTAAACCATTGGTGCATAAAATTCCTTTGTGTTCTCATAGGCTAGCTTTAAAAGGCTTCTTCACAATTGTATAATTATATGCAAACAGAAAATAGACGATGTTTCCCAGATTCTATTTCCATTCTGTACATCTTATATTGTTTAAACAGCCGTCATGACAGATAACGAAGATAAATGTATATTCCATAATATGTGTCATTCTGTGTTGAGATATTTTGAATCTTTAAATACAACCCCAAATCAGAAAAAGTTGTGTAAAATGCAAATAAAAACAGAATGTGATAATCTGCAAATCTCATAAACCCACGCTTCAACCAGCCTACTAGGCCTACAGGGAAGATTAGTTAAGATAATCAAGAATTATCGCATAGCCGTCTATGAGAACATACAGACGCCTTTCACACCCTCTCCATTTCCGCAACGGATCCACCGCTCTGCTGGTAATTAAAATGACGTGTTTCTTTTTGGCATACCTACCGGGTGTTAATTGAACAGTCCTATCCTGAGCTAAGCTACCCCGTCTTGCTATTGCGACAGGGCGGCAGGCTACATTAATAATTAACAGGCTGTAGCCTAATATTAATAGAGCAGCCAGCTTGTAGGCCTGGTGGTATAATCTAGAATAATGCATGGGGTATTTGTTCTTCGTATTTGCTTATTAGGCTTACGTCAATAAATTAGGGTTATGTAGGCAATGAGAGAGAGAGAGAGAGAGAGAGAGAGAGACGAGGGTGTCAATATGGGGCAGGCAGCTTCCTGTATAGGCATATATTAACCTAATATGTATGAACGAACCGTTGGCCTATATGATATTGAACAGAAGCTGTGAAGTCCCTGGTTTAAGTAGGCCTAAGCAATATGCATTTCAAACAATCCAGAATAGTAAAAATGGGGAATACATTTCACATTATCAACATCCATTTTCTTTTTCTCATGTTTAGGTCCAGAATATGGTATACACCTGCTATTTAAAAGTCTAAAACAGATTAAATTAAAACTAGAACAGGCTATTGACAATACTCTCCTTGAATTATTTCATAATAATTGAGTTGAATATAGTCATGTACCTTAACCTTCAAATGATTGCAAAGCCAAAACTGATTGGCTAATTTTGCTCCCCCTGAGGCAGTGTGCACTGTCCGAGCAGTTATGCGATACCGGTCAGTGAAAACTGGAGGGAGAAGCACAGGGGAGATTGACCAACCAGACCCAGAAAAATCTACACTCCACTCAACCCTCATCATTTTAACCAACGTGAACTAACGTGACCTAGTTGAAGTCAATGGCTCTGGTTCTTTAAAGCTAACAGCATAGATTTGGTCCACCACCATCAATCCCTCATTCATCAATAAATTAAAGCCGCGCCACACACCTCCGTCACCATAGCTACATCACTTAGGAGCATCTGGACAAGTCGTGTCAGGTCTGGCGGTTACGCAAATATTTGCATCATCCAACCCCTCCACTGCCGACTGTTTATTTCCGTGCAAAACAAGAGGCCCCAGACGGGAAGACTAGTGCACAGCCCCCAGATCACGAGGTTTACATTCCACTACGATGTGGCCCAGTATTTGCCACTAGCAGTAGGCCTACAGTCTACTAACACAAACACTCGGATAAGCGCAGAATCGAAGTTTTTTGTATGGAGCTGGAAATAGAGCAAGCAGGCATTGTGTAATGTGTAGGAACCTCACTGCGCCTCTCCCTTTGCTTAACTCCAAGCGTTCAATCAATAAGATGGAGGGAAGAGAAGAAGCGTAGAGGTTTGAGAGTTCACCAGGAGTGACTCAGAAGCCCGCGAGCAGCCCGGGCTCCGTGCTCAACGAGCTGGCGGAACATAAACAATCCTGCCCGTCCTGGTGGGTTCTGCCGGTGTGCTCTCTCTCTGTCTCTCTCTCTCCCTCTCTCTCTCTCTCTCTCTCTCTCTCTCTCTCACACACACACAGGGATGTAAACGTAGCAGGAACTAACCCTATATAAAAACGCAATTAAAGTAATATCAAGGCACGTTGTGGCCAAGATGCATTGTCTGACAACGTCCCACATAAAAATCCATATTGTTTAGTTTTCTGACTGTTACTAAATGGATCTTAGGCTGGTTTATATCATCAAGCCCTAAGCTAGGCTAGCCTACTATGCCGTGTTTCTGCATTAAGATATGCCCTAAATTATTATCTTCATTTTAAGAATTAGTCTTGCCAGTCTTGGTAGCCTAATCCACATCCACAGATATCCTATATTAACACAGTCCATATAGACTTACCGCCTATAGATGTTCAGAATATTGTTAAGAAGGTTATAACAAGAATGTTTATTCCATTAGGCTAGTAGGCCGAATAGTCTTAGGATAGGATATATGGCAGGATTTTAACAAAAATAATTTATGATATTGAAGCATTCCAAAGTGCCTTGAGTGCGTCAGGTTTAGAAACTGAAATACTCCATCTTAACAACAGCACACTTTTACAAGGACTTTTATTTGCCTTGTGGTAATATACTGCAGTACAGTAAGTTTCGTACATGGTCATAATAAAAAGTATCTAACAGACCTAAAAGTTGGATCGGGCCAAAGGCATGTACAGGGTTTGCTCTAGACTAAGAGCTATGTACATGACCAAATACACAATACATTTACATGATTATATGCACATACCTGAGCTTTACTCAATTAGGGTTCCTGGACCTCAGGAATCCTGATTAATTAGTATACGAAGATATGTAAAACCAAATGCAATGTGAAAAGCGTTTGTTACACCGCTGAAAATATTTTTTCCTTACATATAATATTAGTTTATGTCATAGCCTATATTTGCATGTCTCTTGTTTTAAAATGCAGTAACAATTGCCTGTGGTGACCACGAGATCATCATAGAGAAGTCCATATGCATCGGGTTGCTAAATGTCCATAGCCTACAGCATTATCGGCCTTGCTATCATGTCATTACAAGGACGTGCAATAAGGCAACATAACCGTAGGCCAGTGAGAATTAAACTACAAAACCGAAAACAAATAATCGTGGCATCAAATGTCAGCTGTGTATTCCTGTTGTAATACATATATATTGATGTATGACGTGTGGGCCTTATAGTGTGTTATCAAGAAGTTTGTGTACGTGCATTAAGTGTGCGCATCCTCTAAAGATAGCATCCTCCGCGTTCCACATTTCCATGGAGATTGTTACATGTCCGACCCGCGGCGTCTGTACTTCTTCCAACACTTCAACCGAGGAGCGACTTTTAGGGCCTGGTCAGTTTTTATCTGTGCGCTGTCCTTTCTTGTAGGTAGCGGAGGATGCGGGGGCCGACGGGGCAGCAAGTGAGGATAGTCGGGTACCATCCTCCGCTGCCTGTGCAGACTGGCGCTCTTTCCCAACAGCTGTGGTCGTGCGATGCACATCTTTTGATTGGTTTTGATCGTTGGCAACTGGCACCGACGTGTCATAGATATGCTCTCCATCGTCCGAATGGGTAGCAGATGCTTGCCCTAATGCTCCTTGATTTCCTGTGGCTTGCGAGGGCGTGTAGCCGCGAGGCGCCGTGTAGAGTCCTCTCGGTTGAGGACGCGCATCCATGCCCTCTGATACAATTAGGCTTCTAACTTCTGACTGAAAAGCCTGTACTGAAGTCGCATTTAGTCCATTCGACCCCGTGTCGTTGAGCGCTATATCCAGGTGTGTGGAGTTAATGTCTGGAGCGTTTGTGGTGCTGGTGACATTTGTAGAGATGTTAGCAGTGGTGGTGGTTTCGGGCAGCTTACTGCCAGTAGAGGAAGCGGTCGTCGGCTTCCATATCAGGCTGTAGTAAATGGCCAGAATTATAGCTGCTAAAGACACAGATAGCACATAGGCAAAGACGGTGGCCAGCCTTACCCATTTTTTGTTGGTTTTCGCTGCCATTTTCGCCTTTTTGTCCCCCGTGTACGTAGCGGGTTTACCTCTTTCCATGTTGGGCATGAAGTCCCGCTCCCTCATATTGCCCCTGTGTTTGCCTCGATGCTCCAGCACCCCGTCCGTCTTGAAGGTTTTTGGTTATCCACAATCCAAGAATAGGTGACAAGACGCAGGATGAGGAGAGGGGAAGTGATGTGCCGCGGTTCTATTCTGCTGCTAAATTGATCCCTCTCTAATCCATCTCGCCTTGGAAAGCACAGCGGTCTGTCTTAGAAATCCATTACGGCATTGCACCTCATCATGGATGTTGACCGTTCTTGCTTGCCTCTGGTGGTTTCCAGGCATCCAGTCACAGACCCGGTGCGTTTCCAGTATTCGTTTCCAGTGAAAAAAAACACAGTTGATCCACCAGAAGTAAAAATTGTATGTGATTTATTTGAATGATCAAGCGAAACCACAAGGTACACACTACTGTCCGTCTTATTCAACAAATGAAGTGGCTTGCTCAGCTAAAAATACAGTAGAGGGGGCGGGAGAAGGTTCTTAAAGGGGCGGCAATGGCTAAGCAGGGTGCATTAACTGATGAAACGGGGAGCTGACGAACACCGGTGTTTATGCACTTAAGTGGGTTGGAGTGCTGCTTCTGCTGGTACGCATCTTTAGGAAATTGTGGGCAATTTTGGCAGTGCTATAAAGTCAATCATTCAGTTTGGGTTTTATTATTTTGTTACTAATTTACAGTCCTGTGGTAGCCTATTATCTGCAAACATTGACCTATTCTGAAGTACGTTACCTCTGTGATGATGACTGTATAATAAGTGTGGAGCACATTCACTTTGTCCTCCTCTGTTGGTTCTGTGGTTTTATTTAGCTTACACTAACGCTGAGCTCATGGATTGCCTTTTATACATCCCATATGCCTTTAGAACTGAAACGACAGTAGCTGACTGGCTGTCAGTAGGCTATGTGCCCTCTTACCAGACTCTCGATGAGGCCTACGACACTTCTGGCCCAATCAGGACCTTGGACAGCGCCGCATCGCCCACCTGTTCATTGCGAGGGGAAAAGGTGAACCACTCCCGCTGAAAAGGTGAAAACGTCTTTTTAAAAACACACGCTGACTTCTCTCTAAATGGCAGCTAATTCTGATTCTGATTCAGAGATGATTCTTCTAAACTTCTAGATGTTATGAATAAATTACGGGATTGTTTGTTAAACAAATACTTTAAAGTAGTTTAACTTATATTTCCTTGGACCTGCCAGTGGACAAATGCAATACCCTAACCTCTTGTCACTTGAGAAATAATACTTCACACTTTCTTCATTTAACACATATGATGTGAAAATGTAGGCTACAGGCCTTGCCAGTATGCACATTTTGAACTGATTAACTCAGTTACTGTTCATACTGCCTGTATTTATATCATTTATAAATGATAAATGGAAGTCACATTTTTTTCCAAATTTAACCAGCCTGAATTTTGGGGACTTTGAGAATTACTTTTGGGGAGTCTGGCTAAATAATTTACACACAAGCTGTTTTATAAATGTTTGACATCTTATGAATTAAAGTGCTTCATCTACAGTATGCCTTACAATATCTTACCAAAGGAATTAGTAAATCCACTGAAAGGTGTTCAGAATATAATTGTGCTTTGTTAATGTATTCTTTCTTTGGGAAGATGACATGGTGTGTCTTACGTAATATTCATAATGCATATTGGCAATTGGTCAGCCTGATTGTCGCCACATCCAGACACGACTTTTTATGTCAGACATTATGAAATGGCAAGTCAAGAACAAGCTAAAAATCTATATTTTAGAATCAATACATGACCTGATTTTGAATGTAAACATTTCCACCACCTTAAAACCACCATATGTTACATCCTTTAGATGTTTAATATTGTATGTTGAGTTTCACTTAGATAATATCAAAAAAATTCCAAAAACTGTGTAGCACTCTATAAATTGTCAGGTAATGTTGATAAAAAATCTCTTCCCTGTAGAGCTCAACATATAGTAATGCCTTAACCTAGTTAGTACACAGGAAAAACAACAGCGCTGTTAACCCGAAGCTCAGTTCATGTATGTGGCTGAGAGAGATCTTAGGGAGCCGAGGAGTGGATGAGGCCAGTGAAATGCTCATGAAGGCTACCCTGTTGGAAACCCAGTGAAATGCTCATGAAGGCTACCCTGTTGGAAACCCAGTGAAATGCTCATGAAGGCTGCCCTGTTGGGAGTATTGTTTGTTCCTGCTTTGGTTCTTGCTCTGGGCAATTAGGTATTAGCTTTACTTAGAACCCACATACAGTACACAGGGCACTTGCAGTCTTGCTAGTGAAGCCTGCTAGCATGAAGGCTGCTTCGTTGTTGATTTCATGTTTGCTTTGGTTCATTGTTGTTGTAGATGTGTAGTTGTAGTATCCCACCTTCTCAAAAAAACTTACTCCAGTGAAAAAATATCGAATATATTTGGTGACCATTTGCCTGAAGAAGACCCAGCAGGGTCGAAACATTGCGTTTGTACATTAAATATGGGAGCTTAAACAGTGTTGCGGACATTATTTATTTTTTCACTAGTTGTAGTATTCCACCTCATGTTTGTGTAAGGCGTGGTGGTTGCTTGGCCACAGTGGGAACTGCTTCATCTATAGCACAGGGGTTCTAACATCTCTTCTGTGTATACCGATCTGAAATCCTGCACTTTGTTCATTCTTTTAATGCTATATTCGGTTCAAATTATCTTCTTTTAATTGTATATTCTTCATTCTTCTCAGTCCTTCTTCCTTCTTAGGTATGTAATGCACATTGAATTGTCTTTTGTACTCTATGAATAAACATGCATTGCATTGAATCAATAAATCCCATGAAGTACATTGGCAAAGGCTTTGATGTGACAGCTACCAAACACTCATTGGACCAATCATGATGGGACACAGATCTAAACTAGTTAACTTAGTTAGGGCAGCCGTGGCCTACTGGTTAGCACTTTGGACCTGTAACCGGAGGGTTGCCGGTTCGAACCCCGACCAGTAGGCACGGCTAAAGTGCCCTTGAACACCCTTGGGATAAATGCAGAGACCAAATTTCTCTCACGGGATCAAAAGATTATATATACTTATACTATACAGTATGAGTCATGTAATCTCCATGATACACAGAGGGATTCTTGATTGTCAGACTTGATTAAGAGATTATTAGTCCAGAAAACAATGAGTCATCTCATGATCATGCAGACAAGTATTGTGTTAGGCTCAGTTTGTCAGGTTTCAGTGATTTTAGCTCACAATTGCATCTTAATGACTTTTTATACAAGCAGGAAATAGCATTTCCTATAGAATAAAAAGATAAAAAATGGTAATGAATAGCCTACACAAGCACCTCTTACACAGTGAAGCACTTCCTATCTAGTCGTTTCCCAGTCCTTTTTCCTTCTCTCTCATGGTGGTATCGATACTGCATTTCTTGAAATTCTATGAACATAGAGGTATTTTGAAATGTTTACATTTGACATGTGAAAAAGTATAATAGATTAAGGAAATCATGTGGTATAATGGGCACACAGACCTACACACATACACAGACATTCAGATACGCATGAGTATGTATTTGTGCCAGTCCTTCAATCTTTCTCTGTCTGTGTGATTTCCATATGGAATGGCTCACTAAGTGTACATTTGAATATAACCCTGACCACAATGGGCTGGGTAGCCTGACTCAGCTCAAATAAATGCTGCTGCTTGACATTCAGCTTCATGTAAAGGCATAACCACCAGTTACAAATCGATGCACCATCATTAATGCCTCATAAATAAAATATCTTCATTTACACATAACACATTTCTAAATATTTCTTATAATGTTGCACCGTAATGGGTTTAAGTGGATGTCTTTCTGTGCAGTTCTCACGTGTGAAACCCTATGCTTCTCTCATTTGCAATGCATATTGTTGTGTGGCCACTCGGCAAGTGATTATGGGACTTTGATGGTCCATCACTCCTAGTTTAAGGTATCAGTGATGACAGGAGCAGACTATGGTGAAGGAATGTAAGGGATTCATTGACAGAGTACACGGATAACTGGCAGGATGATTAAAAAGAGATACTTCCTTCAGGAGCCTGAGGTGAAGGAGTACCTGGTCAAAGGGGAGAGGTTCATCAAGTGGAGAGATGTAAGTTGCTTTTTACAGTTGGAAGGAATCAGATTACTTTCTGTCATTATTTTCCTGAAACATACACTGTGTTCTATTTCTGGGTTCTCGAGTGAGGAGGTGCTGTTTGACAGTGAGGGGAAAAAAATCGATTTCCCAGTTGTTGGTTGTGGAATTCAGCTTTATTAAAAGTTCAAAGCATATTTGCAAGTGGTGCTGGAAAGAGAGAGAATATAACAGCTGGCTGGTACAGTATATTGTTGCTGGTGCTGATGGTGATTGCTTTTAAGATAGCAAACATGATCTCAAATCAATTCGTATTACAGCAAACTTCAGATTTAGGTCTCCATAAGCAGTCAGGAAAAAGAAAGTAATGTATGTTGAGTCCATGGTTGTAAATCTTTGCTTTTTATTTTTTTATTTGTAATTCTTATGTACCTATACGCTCAATGACAAATGAGCTAAACATCTGATAAAAATCTCTGATAATCATCCTTTGAATATGCTGCGTGCATGTGTTTGTTAAATGTATTTGATCAGGACTCGACACGCACAACACCTGTAACTCTGAAGATGGACTCAAAGGGTTTCTACCTCTACTGGACTAATCAGAGCAAGGTCAGAAATGTCCTCCAACCTTTCTTTCATTTTAAGATGAGTACGTGTGTGTGTGTGTGTGTGCATGACAGCTCTGTTGTCTCCATACACTAGGCAGGCAGGTTAGTTAGTGTATGTTCAGGAGAGGAGATGCACCCAGATTGTGTTTTAACTATGTTGAGTCGTTAACATATGCTGGGTTCTACAGGTTCTACAGCTTACAGAACAAGTTCTAGAGTAAAGCATAGGTTTATTAAGTTTAGCCAGATTTATTTGTAATTTATAATTAAGAACCTGTTGTGACAGTTTTATTTGCTGGACGAGACCAATAAAAGTTTTTGCTAGCAAAAACATGGCTCTGATTCAAACATTATTTAGCTTTATACCACAATGTCTATTGTGATATTATCTACAATAGTAACTAAACAAAGAATACTGTATATTTCTATTAAAAATGTCCAGGATATAAAGTACCAGGGCTTTAAAATGCTTGAAATATTTATTTATATTCTAAGTCAGGTATCATATTGATTTTAAAATATAGATTTTTAGCTTCTTCTTGACTTGCCATTTGATTATGTCTGACATCACCCTTTTCCTTGCAGGAAACTGAGTTTCTGGATGTGGCAACTATCAGGGACACAAGATCAGGGAAATATGCCAAACTACCAAAAGTAAGATACAAATCTCAGCATTCCTGTGGGTCTAAAACCAAACTCTTCTTTGTTTTACATCAAAATCTCTTTAGTCCTCAGTGGAGGAAGGTGTTATGCAAGGGTGGGATGTTTGTTTATGCATTTGCCTTGCAAACCATTTACAATAAACACAGTAGCCCTGAGTTACACACACACACACACACACACGCACACGTACACATATATGCATGACAAACACACACACATACACACAGAGTGAGAGAGAGAGAGTGAGAGAGAGAGATGATTGTTTGCAGAGGCCCTCTGTGTGATCTCTTGGGCGCATCAGTCGTTTAGGGGCCTAATCAAATGAGACAGGCTGAATTTATCCCACCGCTTGCTCCCACTCTAATCTGCCTCCTCTGAGACTTTCCCTGTGGCCGACCCCTGAGCGCTGGATCCCGTCAAGCTCACAAATGGCACAAAGGACACAAAGTCAACTTACTATATAAACATGTACCCCCCCCCCCACACACACACACCTCCCCTGATGGTAGTGCTTTCCCATCTTTGTGGATGTTTATCTTTGTCAGGGTGGGATGACTGGCCAGCTTATACCACTCAATGTGCCAGGTCACATTTCACATGGTAGAGTTTTGCATGGGTTGTGAGGTGCATTTGCTTGTTTGTTGAGGTGGTAGGGCTGAAAGGCTCTGTATGGAAAGCAGGTGTGGTGTTGTGAATGGTGTCCTGCCTTTAATTATAACATTTGCTGTCACTGAAAATGTGGCAGCTGAGCTGGCAGAAGAACCATGAGAATGTGTCATTAGAATATATCACTGGGATTTGTGATAGTCTTTTTTGAGTTTTACTGAAAAAAAAAGCTTTCCACAACTTCAGCTTGTCATCTCACAGGATAGATCTTCAACTGAGAAGGTCCAAGTGTACATTTCAGAGAAAATGAGATTGAAAATCTAGAATAGTTATCATTCTTTTTATTTCATATTATTGTAGAAATTGTATAATATTGTTTTGCTCAACTTTTTAGGCTATAGTGGTTTATATTACAAGATGTTTGAGTCTACTGAAATAAATCAACAAGATGTTTGAGTCAACTTAAATAAATACCTTATTTTTATTTTTTATACACAGTTTTTTCAAATAACTATTATTTGGTGATATTTTTCACTCCAGTCGATTTAAGTCGATTCATGATTTGATAGACCTGGTTCATTCTCGGTTGATGTGGATCCAGCAGGTCTGGCCCAGAACAGAACCAGATCTGACTGATTCTGTCTCAGAATCTGCTGCCATCTTCAATAGGAATGTTCAGTGAGACTTTTCCCCTTTCTCCTCCTGTTCACAGCACCCTAAGGTTCGGAATGTCCTGAACATGGACTTTCCTGACAGCAATCACCTGGCCAAAACCCTGACTGTTGTCTCAGGCCCTGACATGGTCAACTTGACATATCACAACTTTTTTGCCAACAAAGAGAAAGTAGTGCAAGTAAGTTGACATTTATTTACAGCCATGACTTGGTCAATTGAAGCAGAAGCCTGCTAAGGTCTCTCACAACATTAATATTGTTATTATTAATATCCTCTAGCATCTGACGATAAAAAATACAGGTTTGATCTCATCGGAGAGAAGAGGGCAGCTGGTTTGTTGATCTGGTATTGATTATAGTATATGACACAGATCTAGTCATTGTGGGAGGCCCACTTATCACAAGCACAGGGAATGAAGCATCTTGGCCCAGCATCTTGCCCCATGTATACTGTAGCTGAAAACAAGTGCATGTGCAGGAGCATTCTTATGGGACAATATATCTTTCCACTGCAACACTTGGGTTAGCACAGAAACACTTTAGATGACAACAACTTTCCTCACAGCTCACAGTATGTGGAATAAAAAGATGTGTGATGCCTGCAGATGTGTCAATATATGCCAATTACTGAGTGAAAGTTTAATGTAAATGCAGTTTTGTTTAACCACACATACACACTGTGGCCTATCACACAATGCAGTCATCGCCACTAGAGCAGCCTTTGGGCCCTATCATCGTAGTCAAAATGCTTTCACTATTGACTGACAATGGGTTACCATCGAAAACATAGCCTGGAAAAAGCAACACTTACCCCAATAATGTTCGAATGGCTAAATAAGACGTTTATCCTGCAGAGGAGTTCTTACATCTGACAGTACGTCTTCAGCTGTGCTTCATATTTGCCTCTCGCCTCTCCCCTAATCACTTTTATCCGTCATCACCAATTTGCAAATGATGGTGAACAACTACTGATTGTGAGAATGTTTTGCAAGGATGTGCGCTGGTGCGCGTTCGTGGATGAGGGAAGCATGGTGCGTTGTGCACCCGCCCATATCGCTGTTGATAATGTGCTCTTAAAATAACATATAAACAACTCGCCATAGACTTCTGACCAGGTGTCTCTTGGTCAGTGGTGTAGTGCATTTTAGGTGGTGTACGACAGCGATTTTTAGACAACATGCCAGACCACTCCTTGCCATACCCCGTGGCGCATTGCTCAAAAAAAGAGACAAGTGCAAGATAAGAATAAACTTTGCTCTGGGATAATAATCCACTTTCTGCTATGCGCCAGGTAGCGAAAATAGGGCCCTCTGTCTTTACATTGTAGCCAAATTACATTTATGACTTCATGAGTTGTTTAACTCTAATCCCTTATTCTAATAGACTGCCCTGCAGATTGCAGCCCTGTGGTAGTGAGGGTGATGTCAGAGCCCACATGTCATTTCCTCTCAAGGTGAAAGTAATCTCAAAGGCCCTCTAGTGGGCAGAGAGTCAGACACACTGATATGCTGATGTCCTCACCTACAGCAGCGTGTAGCAGAGTGGTGGTGCAGGCCGTTAAAATCTGTTTTTTGGGGGTTCTCAGGGAGCTGCAACAAGGATCTTTACCTTTTACCGCATGGTTTACTAATGATGTGTCTGTTGAACCAGAGGAACCATGAACAAGAAGGGCTGTGACCAAGCTTTTGTTTTGACATTGAGATGTTGGTGAAAAAGCTACTCGTCGCACTTGTTCTCTCTGCGTATTGACATGTTGTTTATTCACGGTCTGCTGCACATGTAAATGGTTGCATCTTTCCTCACTAATGCACTAGGTTTTCCCTCTCAGTATTAGTGCTGTTTATGTGCTGGTGAATGACTCAGTACTTGTGGCCAATGTTCTGCTCTTCATCTGCTTTAGAACTGGGAGGCTGACATCTTGGCCATGGCCTATAACCCACACAGAGCTAACGCCTGCAGACAGGTCTTCCTGGATAAAATGTGAGCGAGAAAGCAGCATGACAGCAGTTTTTGTTCAATGCTTTGTAAATGACTTTGACTTTACTTAGATTCACTTAATTTTCAATGTCTTAGTTCTATTCACCAATGTTGACTCGATTCATCTTAAATTGCATAATGACAGAAGTCCAGAACAACCAAGATCAAAGCTCATATCCCTAGTAGTCATAGGGGTAAATAATGGGCATGATTAAAATAGGGTTAAAAAAATGGGCAAAGGGCAAAGACACTCAATGAGTGAGGAGTTTTGTGCATGTGGGAATATTGTGTGCTTATATGCTTAGGTCAGATAAATAGATTTTGCCTCGTTATTGTATACGCTTCAGTTAGATTTTGTCTTTACACTTGCCCAATATTTTAAATTAGGCCCCTTAGTGTTCCATTGTGAAAGACGCGCAATTTAAACATTTCAGGCTCTTGAGAGGGGACTTCATGAATTGGATTAAGGGTTGCTCTCTTTACATTAAATCTGCCTTTCACAGATATGTCCGACTTACTCTGCAGACCAACAAAGATGGCAAGATTCCTGTCAAAAAGTGAGTTTGTAGCATTGCACAATGTCTTTCACACATGAACACGTAAAGCAATACAGTATGGGAAGCAATGACCCGTATTGCCCATGCAACAACATTACACAGTGCAATGCCACTCCACTCTCCTTATTGCCCATGCAACAACATTAGACAGTGCAATGCCACTCCACTCCCCTTAAGTCAGTGTGGAATCAAAATGTGTTGGAACCCACTATTTTAACATAAAAGAACTATATTGATACAGCCAGTTTGCCCTCTTTAATCATATATACATAGTGTGTAAAGCTATTTAGAGGATATTATGCAATCACATGTTTAATTCCATTTTTAATTGGTTGAATAAGCTTCTATAAGATGTTCCGAGCTGATAAGAAGAGGGTTGACAGCGCATTATCTGCATCTGGCTTACCCAAAGGAAAAGTAAGTATGTCCATCTGTCCTCCAGTGAAGCTAATTTGAATTTTAAAAAATAGCTGGCTGTTAAGATGCATAAATGAATATACATCTGTGGCTTATGGGAATGTGTGTGTGTGTGTGTGTGTGTGTGTGTGTGTGTGTGTGTGTGTGTGTGTGTGTGTGTGTGTGTGTGTGCTTGTTTGCATTGTCTCAGTTTGACAGTGTCAAGCTGGAGGTCTTCACAGAGGAAAAGTACAAGGAGTTTCTCAGTAATTTATGTCCACGACCAGAGATTTATGAAATCTTCACGTCATAGTGAGTCTCCATGTTCCATTTGTACACCATAGAAACAGAGAGACACATAGATGCTTTTATTTGGATCCATAAGGAAAAGCAATTAGACAACATCCAAGTATTTTGGGAGGAGCCAGTGGGGAAGTAAATGGTTTACATTGGCCGCAAATTTACACTTAGACCCACACATCTACGTACACACACACACACACACGCACACACACACACACACACACGCACACACGCACACACGCACACACACGCACACACACACACACACACACACACACACACACACACACACACACACACAATGTAAAAACACAAAGGCACCATCTGCATTCTACAACTCACTGGCTGAACAATTGGCATGTGGGTGGGAGAATCTATTATGGGCATCGGTCTCCTGGCAGAGCAGCAGTGGCAGCATACACAGGCCCTCATACACTGAATTCGGCCAGGCGCTGTTTGTCACACACTCCTTTCTGTACACAGAAATGGTATTTTGTACTGTGGCATGGAAGAAAGTTTTACATTTTGATGAAACTCACCACCAAAAAACAGTGCAAAAGACATTGTATTTCCTCAACAAAATGCACCATCTAAGCACATCACACCAAAACTAGATGTGCCGCATAGCAGTCCATAATATGACCATGGTTTGGTGATCTCATGTACTACAGTATCTGAAGAAATAAACTTCTCAAGTTCTCTCCATCCTTTACTCCTGCCACTCCTTGTAAACTGCAAGTCTCACATGATCTCCTCTTGGTTGCTCAAAGATTGCAGGAATTCTTGCTTAGCTATACATGTACATTTTACAAAACATTATTTTTTTACAAAGGTCAAAAAGGTCTTTGACTAAGGTTATTGATATATCCTTCACATATTCAGACAGTGTATTAAGAGTCTATAAAGGCTCTATTTTGATCCATACTAGACAGTATACAAGTAGCCTTAGATCATGACCAACTGGTTGCTTATTAAGGATTGAGAATAAATGACCCATTGATTAAGAAATAACAAAATTGTTCAATAGACTCAATAAATGTGCAGTGATGCTTAATACATACCTTGTTGAGCACTAATGTCTAATATATACACGTATAAGTTATGTTCCCTACAGTATACCAAAGTGTTGCCTAATTTTGCACTAAAGTATACTATTGTTTCTTTTCCCCCAACACACACACACACACACACACACACACACACACACACACACACACACACACACACACACATACACACACACACACACACACACATACACACATATCCACAGCTCCGCCAAAGCCAAGCCCATCATGTCAAAAGAGGTCCTGACCAAGTTCCTGAATGAGAAGCAGCGCGACTCTCGACTCAACGAGGAGCTGTACCCTCCCCTGAGGCTGGACCAGGTCAAAGCCCTGATGGAGAAGTACGAGCCCATCTCTGCCAACATCAACAGGGGTGAGTGAGGGGCCCGGGGCCAGGCCAGTCCGGCCACTCAGCTTTCTTATCGTTCCAATGAGGAGTCAAAGTTACAGCCACAAAATGTAAATATGATCTACAGGTGTGTATACAGAACCACCTGGGAACCATAGCACTGTTCTTGCCATCAGCAGAACATTTTCTGAAATGTCTGGCCTAGTTTGTTCAGCATTAATGTATTAAGATTTTAAGTATATGTAAGTGTGAGACTATACTGTAGCTTTCCTCTGAGTCCCTTAAAAAAACTTCTGTAATCATGCACTGCATTTACCAGACCCACTAGTTTTTGTTGAGTACAGAAACGTGTGTGTGTGTGTGTGTGTGTGTGTGTGTGTGTGTGTGTGTGTGTGTGTGTGTGTGTGTGTGTGTGTGTGTGTGCGTGTGTGTGTGTAGGCCAGATAACTCCAGAGGGCCTTCTGAACTATCTGATTGGGCCTGAGACATCTGCGGTGGTCCAGGACAAACTGGCCCAGAGCCACGACATGAAGCAGCCGCTCAACCACTACTTCATCAAGTCCTCACACAACACCTACCTCACAGGTAAGCTCAATACAAACGCACGCGCACACACACACACACACACAGGCACGCACGCACGCAAGCACGCACGCACGCACGGACGCAAAAAGTGGTTAGAGAGAAACAAGTTGTTTCTGCAGTTGAAACTCTATAGGCCCATTAATATACATGCCCAACTGCCAACCCCCACCCCCCGTCTCCCCAACACACACACACACACACACACACACACACACACACACACACACACACACACACACACACACACACACACACAATATAGTTTCTTTGGGAAAAGCAAAGTAAATTGATAGTAGTCAGTAATTTCTGTCTTTGGTCAAATTAGTTTTACTGTAATAACCATGGTTCTATGTATGTTAGTGAAAGGGACCTTATGTATTGCAAATAATACTATATATGGTTGTTAGTCCCTGTGAGTGTTTTATGACTATAGTAAAATGAATTGCAATTTCAACATTTTTAGTTAAGATAATAATAATACATAACAATACATTTAATTTATATAGCGCCTTTCTCATACCCAAGGTCGCTTTACAGAGAGATCCGTTAAGATTAAGTTTAAGTTTAGATTAAGTTTATTTATAAGATTTGTTATATATATTATTAATTATCTTATCACACACACACACACACACACACACACACACACACACACACACACACACACACACACTCTTACCCTCTCCACTCTCTCTTCACTCTTTCCCCACCTCGCTCTCTCCATTTCTCTCTCCATTTCCCCCCCCCCCAGCGGGCCAGTTCTCTGGCGTGTCGTCCCCTGAGATGTACCGCCAGTGTCTGCTGGCTGGCTGCCGCTGCCTGGAGCTAGACTGTTGGAAGGGCAAGCCGCCCGATGAGGAGCCAATCATCACCCACGGCTTCACCATGACAACCGAGATCCTCTTCAAGGTTTGACCTCTGAGCGCTGTGTTAAAGGTCCAGTATATAGGAGCACCTTGTTAAAGATACGAGCCTTACTTCTGATGAGATGTTGTAGCTATTTGAGCTCAATAGACAACACAATGACACCCCTGCCTCCCATACTGCATGCACATTGGCTGGTATATATCTCTAAAAGAACACTGTGAGCATCTGTTGTGTTCTTTTGATGTCAGTGGTTGCACCTGAAGTTACTTGTATAAGCCACGAATGTAATAATGATCAAGAATAGCTCCTTTATAATCAAGAACTGTTAATGTTGCAGAGGAGTTCCCTGAGGATACTAGATCAGGAGAGGACACTGAAGAGGAGGGCTATTTGTTTGGCCATTTATTTATAAATGTTAGCTGCTCGCTTAGATGTGTTATTTGAAAGCCAGGCTGATGGAGAGTGTCTGTGTGGTAGTCTGGCCAGCATTTGTTCCCATCCTGTCCCTCAGGAAATTCCTGGTAAACATTTGCGTCTGTCAGCTTCCTGGAAGTCATGCCCAGGTGGCACCTGAAGCGCCATTAAAAAGACCAATGTTGGCACACCCGAGGGACTCGTACCTCTGCATATATGACAGGGCTGGCTGGCACTACCACACGACATCAGCCTGGCATGGAAATAGCCATAAAACTCAATACGACTAGAGGTAAAATGAAATTCTGAAGGCACATCAGTGCCAGACATATTAATGGTTAGGATGACACGGTCAGATTAGATATCAGCAGAAGGATAGAGCAATCACAGATGTCAATACATGATGATGTTTCCCCAAAAGTATTGTTGCTCCGTCCATTTTAACTGAAGCAGTGTGTTCTAAACGATAGTCTATCCATCATTTAACGATGGTCATAGTGCAGTGATGCTTTTAGAAAGTGCAGGGCAGGCCAGTGCTGGCCAACAGTGTCCATCTGGGTAATAAATTGTGTTTGTGTCTTTGGCAGGATGTGATCGAGGCCATTGCAGAAAGCGCTTTCAAAACCTCCCAGTACCCCGTTATCCTGTCCTTTGAGAACCATGTCGACTCGTAAGGCCTGTTCTTTATTAAACCCAATCCGAAATGTCTCAGTTATCTTTATCAGAAAATACAGTATTAGGTAGATTGCCATCTAGTTTCATAACATTACAGTTTAATATACTGGAGTTACTTTTCAGAACTTTTATGGGAGCTCTGTGCCCAGAGAGACCATCTAGACCCTCTATACTTGGATATCCACATGCCTGTTGTTGGCAAACACAGTGCATTCTTGTTCTTGACTTGTTGACTTGTGAATTTTCCAGGGTGAAGCAACAGGAGAAAATGGCAAACTACTGCAGGACAATATTTGGAGATGCTCTGCTGACCGACCCACTGGATAAATACCCAGTGAGTCCAGCACTGTGCTCATGATGTATCCAGTTTGACCAATCTCATACAGCCATGGAGGACTGCACTAGTGATATTTCACTCTATATTTCAGTGCTTCTAATTTATCTGCCTCCTACAGTATCAGATTAATCTTTGCCAAACAGCTGATTTCAAACATTTGCTCTTTATGCTATCAGCATATTTCCACCCTCTTTCCTGAAATCCATTTTCCCCACAGCCTCTGCTAATCGCCCTGTGTAGTGGCTGTGTAGTGATGGCGAGGTGAACCTCACCTCAGTCGCCCCTCCCCCTTGTTTCTCGTTAACTTTGGTGTGACCTTCATGGTGCAGTTCTACACCTCCACTGATTCATTTTCACACAGAACCCCCTGCGGACAGCCTCCCTGTGTGTGTGTATGTGTGTGTGTGTGTGTGTGTGTGTGTGTGTGTGTGTGTGTGTGTGTGTGTGTGTGTGTGTGTGTGTGTGTGTGTGTGTGTGTGTAACACTACAATGCTGCCAAGTGGAGGGGAAATTGTGCTCTCTCAGTAATTCTGTGTGCAGTTGGTCCTTTGTATTTACTATCTAGTAAAATTCTTACCTGCCGTGCACATGTGTCCATGTGTGTCCCTGTGGTGTATGTATTTACATGTGTGCATGTGAGGTGTTGATGTTGCTGTTGATGTGTGTGTATATGTATGTTGTGGTTTTCTGCAGAAGTGTGTCTGTATGTTTGTTTAGTATTTCTGCATTCTTGCGTGTATACATGTGTTTTCCCTTGTGCATGTGTGTTTGCCTGTGTCCAGCTGAAGCCGGGTCTTCCCATCCCCCCCCCCTCTGAGCTCATGGGAAAGATCCTCATCAAGAACAAGAAGGGGAACACTGCCACCACCACACCCAACGCAACGAAAACACCAGCCCCAGAGCAGGCCAGCAAATCGCCAGAAACTCCCCCTGTTTCTGCGCCCGAGCTGGCCACTGATCCTGCCCCAGAGACAGCTTCTACGCCCAGTGACTTGTCTGAATCTGCCCCTGTCTCACCCTCAGCTGATGGGGCAGTAGAGCTTGGCTCAGATCCAACTAACACCACCTGCACCTCCCATGTTGGTCAAGGTGGGCATCAAGGAGGGGGGGTGGGGGGGTTTGGAAATAATGTTATAGGCAGGATACTTTTGGCTGTATTATTGGACACTTGCAGTTGTACATTTGCCACAGGCTACTTGTAGATACATCTTTGTTGTATGTGTGAATACCTACTTCATGTATATTTTATTGTGTGTATGTCTGGGGTTTCTTTGTGAACGTCAGAGGCGGATGAGGAGGAGCAGGAGCAGCAGGATGAGCAAGACGAGGAGAAGATGAAGAACTCAGATGAGGTTCGTTCATCTCGTTAACATTCTGGCTGAATTCATTCAAATTATCAGACTTTACACTTTGACCATCATTGAAATGAGGGCCTTTTATGTATTTATGTATTGCAGTGTTTTTCAACCTTTTTTGTGCCACGGCACAATTTTGTCACTTAAAATGTCACACGGCACATTAACATCCTGTGTGAAGAAAAAATAAACATACCATAGCCTAAAATGTCAAATAATACACAGATATGGCCTTATTATGGCTTCTATGCAAGACCTGCTCAATAAAACAAGCGCCCTCTGTTTCATTTGTAGGTGACTATATCTAATTTAATTGTTGTTATGAACTGGATATGTGATGATTCTGTGAATACTGGATATGGGGCCCCCGTTGTACAATGCCTGCATACCTCAAATAGTGCAATCATACAATCAATGAGAGCATGTGGTTATAAATTCTTTGATGCAACAGTTGCTTTTCTGGACCAGTGAGTGACATTTGGGTACTGTAATTTTCTGCGGCACACCTGATGATCTCTCACGGCACACTAGGGTGCCCTGGCACAGTGGTTGAAAAACACTGATGTATTGGACCAAATGTTTGGACAGTGATATTGGCACATTGGGACACTTGGCTACATGTTGCATGTTGACTTGAGATTTGAGCATTATACATGCTCACCCATTCTAAATAACAGTATTGATTCAAGTGGACATGAATCGCCTCTCTCCCGCTCCTTACACCCCCACAGTCCTGGAGGGCCACCCACTGACTTCCTCTTCCTGTGTTTCTCACACTCTCCCAGGGAACAGCTGGACAGGAAGTGACAGCATACGAGGCAATGTCATCAATAGTCAACTACATACAGCCTTGTAAATTTATCTCCTTAGAAGCTTCCAGAAGTAAGTCTGGGCACTTCACTCTATCAGAGATCTCATGGAAGTGTGAGATGCCCAAATAAATCTTTAATAAGGAGAAATCATAATTTTGCCTGAATATCAGATGGAACATGTTGCAATACATTACCCTTATTGTGTGCTAAACACAGATTGTGACTGAACATTTTGTTTCAAAATAGTGGCCCATGGTGGTAAATCCATAATAGTGTTTACTGTAATGTGTGCATATGCATATCATATGTCTAATAGTTCTATCAGTGCAAATTATGGTGAAAATATGAATTTCTGATCATCTTATACTGTACATGTACTGTATATTTAACTGTAGACTAACCCTTAAAGACTCATTACTCAGCACTGAGTTCATTGTTATGTGCATCTATTGTTTTTGCTTGCAGGGAAAAATAAGAGCTATAACATCTCTTCATTTGTGGAAACCAAAGGAGAGAGTCTCATTGCCAAATCAGCGGTGGAGTTTGTAGAGTATCCTTTCCTAAAGAGGCTGCATCTCTGTACACAAACCATTACTGCAGTTAACCCATGTTAAGCACGTACATGTCTTAACTGTGCATGATTTATGTACAATAGATGTAGAGATGTATGTTATGTAATATGGGCCCAGAATATGATTTATTAAAAGCAGTGTCACACAGAAATAATTCAGTGCATGTTATATATTTTTCATACATTTTCTTTTATTCCTGATATATATTGTGTGTGTTCCTAAGCGTGGTGGTTCAGATACAACAAGAGGCAGATGAGTAGGATCTACCCTAAAGGCACCAGAATGGACTCCTCCAACTACAACCCTCAGCCCTTCTGGAATGCAGGCTGTCAGATGGTAGCGCTAAACTACCAGACCATGGGTACAGTTCTGCTGACTCTGCCCTCTGTTTGTTACGTCTTAGGTTTACATTCCAATAAGCAGCAGCAGTGGCAGCAGCAGCAGCATTCATTATTCATTCTGCAGCTGCTACCCTTTGGGTGTTGTTTACTTTGGCTCTTGACTTGTGTTTGTTGTTGATAATCAGAAGGCTTTTAAGGCTTTGTTTTATTTATAGGGGTAGAGAGAGAGAGAAGTGTTCAGGTTTTGATCACTAGGTGTCACTCTAGTATAGGCCAAGCCAGAGCCATCAATACATACGGCTTTGGGTCAAGCTACCTCTTCATTGGGTGCAGAGGGTTCCATGTTGGATGAATGGTGATGGTGGGAGTGGGTCTGCCATATAAAGCAAACAGGACATGGTTACACTTTATGCTTTTTCATGGAGAATGTAGTTTACGTTGTCTATTAGCTATTTTTCACTGTCATTGTTGTAATTGTTTAATTTTCTGCTTCAATGCTTTCAGATTATTCTGAGTGGATGGGTTGGATGGATGGGTGTTGTGGTTGCATTTTTAGTTTTATACTTTATTTCTATACTTTTTGTGTTCATCTGTGTTCTCAATCTCCTCCCTCTTCAGATTTTCCTATGCAGCTGAACATGAGTCTATTTGAGTTCAATGGAAGAACTGGCTACCTCCTCAAGCATGACCTATTGCGGAGGAACGACAAAACGTTTGACCCGTACTGTGATAGGCTTGACACCATTGTGGCCAATACACTGAGCATCAAAGTATGTGGGCCAGTTCATTTCTTTACATGCCAACTCACTTCTTTGCATGCATAGACACACACACACACACACACACACACACACACACACACACACACACACACACACACACAGAGGACAGCAGAATCAACAAAACCATGTATGTGGGATAAATGAGGTGAAAGAAGGTATAGAATGGCTACAGTTCTTCAATCACATCTTTCATCTGAGCCTCAGCATCTTTGTGAAATCATAGATGTAGAGCATGAGATCAGTTTCCCCTTTGCTTCCCATGGAACCTGATTTCACACAATTGTTCCAAATAGACATCTTGTTGGCAACACTTTGAATAGTTAATCTACAGAGACTTTACAGGTTGTTAATAGATCACTGTAGTAAATGAATGTCAACAGATAGTTAAGCATCTGAGCATCTGCATAGTTTATAGGAGACCATCCAAGTTAATCTGACCTGACCATCTTGTCTCCTCTGACCACACAGATCTACTCAGGTCAGTTCTTGTCTGAGAAGAGTGTGAAGACTGGGGTGGAAGTTGAGATCATAGGGTTACCAGGAGACCAGAAGCGCAAGTTCCGCACCAAGTGGTGTGTGACTCCCAACTCAATTAACCCTGTATGGACTGATGAGCCGTTTGTCTTTGAGAAGGTTGGTGACGCCTTGTCACAATACATATCACCAGTATGTCAGTATATCAATAGGATCTGAAAGTATTGCACAGTATCTGGTCAGTGCAATCTAATCAATGGATCTTAATGTAAGGTATATACTGATGATATAAATAATTCATATAGTTATAGTATAATTGCACAGTAACAGTTCATATAATTATCAAAAACCTAAAATGACTTAGTTTAGTGGTACTTGCAATGTCATCTTAGCTGTTTTCTCTCCATCCCCTAATCCTGCTGCTCCTTGCAAACCATACAGAGGTGGTGTGTGGCCCCCGGAAATAAGGCATTATGCCCACCAAGTGTTATATTTCCTGATGTTTCCGTGTCCCGGGAATCATCGACTAAAAACGTGTGGAAAGAAAAATGAAAAAAAAAAAGGTTGACAAAACCTGTATGACTGTGCTGCTCTAGCGCTGGCAGCAGCCATAGTGAGTGAGAAGTGGGTAGTTATCCATCGCACTGTGAGGTAGGATTCATTTAGCTGGGTAATGCAGTTTAGGAGAAGGCCGGCTAAATGACCATCTGAATGTTCAGCATAATCACTTCCATGCAAAGTGCATGAGTGGATGTCATCCACATGAGTAGATGTCTTCAATCTGCTGAGAGTTGGTTGTTGTCCGTGTGAAGATCTCGTTTCCTGAGATGGCTTCACTGAGGATCGTGGCTTATGAGGAGGGAGGGAAGTTCCTAGGACACAGGATCATCCCAGTCGATGCCATCCAATCAGGTAAGACTATAATGGTAGACAAAGTCCTCCACACGTGTCAAAATAATAATAATAATAATAATAATAATAATAATAATAATAATAAAAACAGATCTAAAAATACTTCAACATAAGTGTCTATTTTTATAATCAGGCCCTGTATTTAAACATGACAGCCTCGTTGCAATCAAAAATTGTATGGAAAATAGTGCAGAGAACTTTTAGAGTTTTAGAAGAAAAAGCTTTAAGGAGACATGTTGGTTTCATCACCACAGGATATCACCACATTGGGTTACGGAGTGAGAGCAACCTCCCCCTCACCCTTCCCTCCCTTTTCGTGTACATCGAGGTGAAGGACTACATCCCTGCAGCTTTCGCCGGTAACGCCCATTCAGACATGTCCGACCTAAAGTTCACCTCAGTCTCCCTGTAGTGACCGTTATGACCACATCAGTGTCCAGAGTTTAAGTGTTATAGTCACTGGGACTTGAGACCCAAATATACCCCCTGCATGTTTGCCAATCAGTCCTTGTGGCTGATTGCTTGATTGTTCAAGCATCTGAGTGATATTGACTAATGGTGTCTAATATGTGACAATAACACAATTACAGCCATTCAAAGTTACCCTGGAAATCTTCTAAAGCACTCTGTCTTGTTTGTTTTTCAAGATTTCACGGACGCTTTATTCAACCCAGTGAAGCATTCAGACAAGCCATCAAAGACACAGGAGGTAAATGGATATCAGAGGGAGAGAATAGCATTTTGAAGATGAGATAGTTAATTTTTCCCTTGGCAACAACATCTCGGTTTTATGGCATGGTCAAAGTGTGACTGGTCAGTTTGTCATGAGTCACTGTGTGAGTCCCCTCTTTGTTCTCTGTCCAGTCATCAGCATATCTCTGCCCCTATGAGCTCCCCATGGCTACTACACCTGAGGTAGCCAAAGCTCCACCACCGTCTACTCCACCTGTGGCAGGTAAGAAAAGCATGTGCTCGTGGGCAGTCTCACTGTTCAGCTGACTTTTAGAGGGGGTTGAGCTTGGGAGTCGGGTGAAAAAGTCAGACATACCGGTCCAGTACACATTATTATTGGGACAGATGAATCCTGCTCCCAATTGCTGTCATTATGTATTTTCAAAGCAGATACAGTTATACACTACACTTACACAGTACTGTAAGTTATACACTAGCTTTTAGTGAACTTCTCTGGCTCTTCAATTGATTTGCTTTGTGGCAGTTGCTCAACTGCTTAGTCACCAAGGGAAATTACATGTAGAGTGTTAAATAATTGAAGAGTTTTGTTTTTAACCGGTGACTGGTATAGCATGCGAGAACACTGTGTGTGTTGACTCAGATGTTGAAGTCAGTAAGGATCCAGAAGAGGGCGCTATCCTTCCTCCACCACCTGAGGAATCTCCTGTAGCTGATGCTGATGCTACAACTGCTGCCGCCGCCGTTGAATCCCCCTCATCCCCGATCACGGAGGAGAGAAGCCCCACTCCACCTCCAGAGCCCACTACAGAGCCAGTGACACCCCTCATCTCTCCCCCTGACCCCCCCATTCTCAACGGGCCAGCTTTAGACTCTATCGACATTGCCCCCACCCCGACACTCCCTGAACCAGAGGCAAACATTGTGCCAGTCCCAGAGCTACCATCCCCTGATCCAGACATGGAGACTTCAGATGAGCCACCTGCCTCTGAAGCTCCCGCTGCTGAGCCTCTGTCTACTGGGAGTGAGGGGGAGGACAGGGCTGGTGACCCCCCCTCTGAGCCTGCACCTGGAGCTGAAGCAGCCGCTGGTGAAGTGGCCTCAGCCACATTAGTTACCAACTCATCCACCGACTTAACAGGTAGGGGTGGTCACTTAACAGGTAGGGGTGGTCAGTAGGGAAGGTGGCGGGCCTATTGTAATCAAATCCTTCCACCTGTGTGTCTGTCTGTCTCTGTGTATGTGTGTCCCCACTCAAATAACTTACAAAGTACTGGTCCAATTTATGGTCACCTATACTGTAGGTATAGTCACCTGACTGCTCTTATAAACTGCATTGTTACAGTACTATGCTGAATGTTTAGTGGATGTCATTTAGTGTTTGCTTTTTTACTTAGGTATCGTCATCATACCAGTTTACAGACTTCATATTGACAAACAAGCACCTTGCGAGATGCGTTTGCATGCAGTGATTAAATAGTGAAATATAGTACACTTGAGGTCTTTACGGCCTACTTCCAAATCTCTGCTTTTGAGAACCTCGTCAGTGTTTTGTATCTGTCATATCTTATGTATCTGCCCTGAGTCTTGCTCTGATGATACTCTTCTGAGAACATGTCATTTCATTTGTTACGACATTTCATTTGTTATGACTGTGAGAGAAACTTTTCCCCTTCTACCCACTGTGTCCGTCCACATAGAACCCTCCACTGTGTCCTCTGAGGAGCTGCTCCAGCACAAGAGCTTCCTGAAGGTCACCAAGAGGCAGGAGAAGGAGCTGAAGGAGCTTGAGAGAAAGTTCCAGAAGAAAGGCGAGGAGCTGACACAGAAATACAGTGACCAGTTCAAGTCCCTCAAGAAGAAGACCTCCCTGAAAAAGAAAGAGTAAAAGTTTATTTCTTGTTTTTTTTTCTCTCTCTCCAACTCTCACGATGTCATTTTATGAAGTTCTGTCTCATGCATGTCGCATTGGCCACAGCATGGGGGCAGCACTACCAGCAGAAAATGTGCTGCTGATGCTCTATAATTATCTCCGACAGGAGAGATGACGATGATGCTGCTGTTGTTGTTCAGAGCGGGTCTCTCTTAATTGGAGTATATTTAGACTCTGTTCTAAGGCAGCAGCAGCCATGATAAAAATATTCCATGCCTAATAGATAATCCACCTTTCAGAGAATGCTAATTGCTAATGGATCTTTCTTTTTAACCTGCTCTCTCCAACCTACCCACCTACCAGCGTTCAAGCAACACTGTTGTTGTAGTTCAGTGCTAAAGGCCCATCCTGAGTTAGGTGGAATTTCAGAGAGGGGGTCGAGTGAGTTATTCTAGAGCCGTACCACGACTCAATGTAGTAATTCAGCCTTCAGCTGGATTCCTGCTGAGAGGAGTCTAAAGAGGCTGCACTCAAGGTGACTGCATGCACAAAGTGGGTGTATGAAAGGTGGGCAGGGAAGGTGGGCAGGGAAGGTGGGCAGCTTCATTTGTGTTGGACCCTGTGAGGGTGGTGCAGTAACCCAAGAAGGGAGCTCTCAGTCCCTCACCAGTTAATGCATTTAAGCCTGGACAAAAGGGAAAAATCAATTAATCAATCAAAATGATTAGGTGCTCAGCTGCATGCTTAGTAGAAGTCTTCTCATTTAGAGAGACATTTTATATTCTAGAGAAATGACATCTCTTTTACAAAACAATAGAAAAAGCTTTAACAAGATTTAATCGTTAAAAGAGAATTCCGGTTATTTTTCACCTAGATCTAGTTTCTCGATGTCACCAAGTTCTGTCGGTACAAAAACATGTAAACAATTGGTTCTACCTAGCTCCCCATGAGTTCCCATGTTCATGCCCCCACTGTAGTTGCCTTGCAGCTCTGTTGGCTGCAGCAACTCGAGGTAGGCAGAACCAATTGTTTTCGTTTTTCTTCGTTTTATTTTGGTTTGTCCCCATGTTACCATTAGCTCAATATTGTTTTCGGTGCCTCCGGAAATGCCTTAGGAATGCAAATGTTTGTTTCTACAGTTGAAAGGGTCTATAAACCTATCCATACATACATGGCCAACTGCACATTTTATATCACCTCACTTTCCTCTCAAACTTGTTAACCCTTGCAGTTGGCAAGATTTCTTTGATCATATCACTGAAATCGACACTATGCTCCGACAGAACAACATAAATCAGCCGGGTTTAGAAAAAAAAATGCACTTCTACCTCCACCTAGAGCCTGTTATTTGGTTTGCAAATATCCACAGCTCCCGGTTCTTCTGGTGCAATCAGAGCAGGGCTGTGTGAGATCTGACTGTCAATCACAGACTGGTGCAGTCTGGTGCGCACTGATGAGCACAGACTCGATGAGAGGGTGCTCGGTGGTAGTGGGGGAGGGGCATGAGAGTTGTAAACATTCAACATTTTGGCTAAATCCCATCAATCTGACAGACTTGCCAACTGCAGCTTTAACTGGTCCTCTGTCACGGCACCCCCTGCAGGGCTGGAAGTGAACAGGCGAGTGGAGAACCTCAGATGGAGCGTGTGCTTGATCTGAAGGAGAAGATGCAGCTGGAGCTCAGGGCACAGTGGACTGAGCAGTATCACTCCACCAGGAAGAAGAAGGAGCAGCATGCTACCGAGGTACAACACAGGCTAGAGACATGTCGTCATTACTCACACATCCTCTTCAATGTATAAAAGTAATATTGCCAAACTTTCTCACCAAACAGCAGTACAGTTATAGGCCTACTAATTATTAGGTGGGTAGGTATTTGTATGCACATTTAGGCTATGTAGCATTTTATTTTCCATTCTCATACACATGACATATGAAGCCATTGTTTAACCTACTATTGCCATTAGTTACCATTTATTTGCTTTTACTGTAAAACTATTGGAATAGTTACAGTATATGACTTTTTCTGGTGTGAATGGTCGCTGTCTCGCTTCCCTCTAGCGTCTGTGAGCGGAAAAAACACAACTTGCAACTTTGGACCGGCGGGCCAACGGCCTCAGAGACAGAAAGTCTCGCGGTCTCGGGATGTAACGAATTGCTTTACTGCACTTCACACGCCAGGCACCAGCTAGAACAAGGTAGCGATGGAGTTTCTCAGACATTCGTCATGGCAGAGCCAGCGAAAACAAGCAGAAAATGAGTAAACCATAGTCTGGGAAAGAGGAAACGGCAGACTGACCAATTGAGGAGTGTCGTAAAATATATACTCTAAAGCTGTAGGGGGAGCTCTGCAGAGAAACCTGCTAGCAAAAAGTGAGAAAACAGCGGAGAAATTGCCAAAACTGCATAGGGGGGCTTTAACTACCGTAAAGAGTCCCTAGGTTGTTTTTACTCTGAAGTTACACTTTAAAAGACAGAGGGTTTGAACACTACTTACAAAGGTGATTGTGTGCATATATTATTATGACCGCCGCGCAGCGAAGCGGCGGTCATATAGGTTTAGTAAGATTTTTTTTTTTTTTTTTTTTCGCATGCCCAAATTTCCGTCAATGAGTCCCGGGACACTGAAAGACCGGGGTACACGAAACTTGGTGGGCATGTAACCCCACATAGATAGCATGGAACCATCGTTTTTCGTTTTGATCTGTAGCCCCCCCGCTGGACTGGACCCCCGAAAGGAGGGTAGGGCAGACACAGTTTTCTGTGAATATCTCGAGAACCGTAGGGTTTAGGAGGACCATTTTTTTTTTGTATGTTGATCTCAAGGGGCCATGTCAACCCATTCCATAACCACTCATTTCATGTATAGCGCCACCTAGTTAAACACAAAAAAGTAAAAATGAGGTGTTGTAATTGAAGGTATCTGTGACCTAACATAGTCAAAACTGCACGAAATTGGAAGTGTATGATCATTATTACACCCTCTGTATGCACGCCAAATTTTGTGGATTTCCGTTCATGGGGGGCCACACAATAAATTAATTTATGTTACTATACACCAACTGGCCTGTAGGTGGCCGGAGACAGTTTTCTGTGAATATCTCGAGAACCGTAGGGCCTAGGAGGTCCACCTTTTTTATGTATGTTGGTCTTAACGGGGCATGTCAACCCATCCCATTACCACTTATTTCATGTATAGCGCCACCTAGTTAAAAATTAAAAAGCAAAAAATTAGGTGTTTTCATCACAATATCTCTGGCTGACAAGGTCAAAACTGCACGAAATTAAAAGTGTAGGATCATTATGACACCCTCCGAATGCATGCCAAGTTTTGTGTACTTTCGTTCATGGGGGGCCTTACAATAAAATAATTTATGTGTACATTTAGTGACGTACACCAACAATGATTCCCGGGACACTGAAAGACCGGGGTACACAAAACTTGGTGGGCATGTAACCCCACATGGATAGCATGGAACCGTAGTTTTTCGTTTTGATCTGTAGCCCCCCCGCTGGACTGGACCCCCGAAAGGAGGGTAGGGCAGACACAGTTCTCTGTGAATATCTTGAGAACTGTAGGGACTAGGATGACCATTTTTTTCCGTATGTTTGCCTCCAGGGGTCATGTACACACATGTGCACAAACAGATACACACACACACACATACATTCACAGTAATCATACGTATGACACATACTCAGACAGTAGACATATGTACGCTTGCACAGGCACATACGCAGGCACACACACAAGCGCACGCACACGCACACGCACGCACGCACACGCACACACACACACACACACACACACACACACACACACACAACATAAACATGAACATGCACACATGCACACAATTCAAGAATTTCTCAGAATTATGAACAGGCAAGATGGAGGTGGGGTTGTATAAAATGAATTTTACATGTGAAATCTATGAACTAATCATGTTTTGGTACTTGTTGTCTAGCAGATATCAGTGAGAATTGAGTACGTGTGGATAATGCAATTTAGTGAGACAGTTAGAATCATATAGGCCTTTCAGCGTGATTTATTTTTGTGGAAAAAATGTGCTGGACTGGGCGGCGGTCATATTTTGTACCGCTCTGCGGTACATCTAGTTTAGTGTCTGAATGACTGTTTTAGCTATGTTTGATAAATATTCAAATTGATGTATAAGAGAAATAACTTGATGCATGGTTACCATGCCAATTTAAATGATTTCCTCCACTCCTCCTTCTCTCTGTATTGTACTACTCTATATTGCTGCGTTTACCAGTTTATGTGGTCACAGTCCCAAAAGTGCCACATGAATGGGACTGGTATTGTTAAGCAGCACTGTACAATCAGGCCATGGTTTGGGGCGATTGGGCTTTTGCAAGCGGTGCATTCAATCACAACTTTCCCATTCAGCCATCTGACTGTAAGCCCACTCTGTCCAATAAACCTGTATTTACAATCAGGCCTGGCAGCGCACCAGAGCTAGAGCTCTTGCTGAAGTAGTCATAAAAGTGAAGTAGGACACGCCGCTCACAGGGAGGGAGAACGTGGAGGGGGTGTAGGGCTCTGATCGGAACTTATCACCCACTTTATGGAGGAGCAGACATTAAAATTGCCCTTTTATAATCATATTTGAATGTGTATGAATCAGTGTTTTTAAATGAGGCCTCAAGTCTGTTTAGAAACATCAAAAGTCAGTTTTGAAACATCAGTTCTTCTTTGGTCACAGTGCTTAAGGCTTCTTGCCAAGCAGTTTACCTACTGTACATACAGGTGTGCCTGTCCTATGCTTTAGTTGCATGGTTGCACATATAACAAACTCATTCATTCAAAGCCAAATAAACTCTCCAGTCTTGAAATCAGACACAAACTGCTCAGCATTTCTAGCTTTCCACTTTACTGCTCAACCTTAATTCATGATTGTAATTCACCAGTTCAGGTAGTTGACCTTAAAGGCCAGGATGGACTTTCCCATATCCGTGTATAGGCTTCACTGCTCCAGTCACAAGGTGTCCGGTCTCCTCTCTCTGGACACGGGCCAGGCTGCTGCCGAGGGCATTGATTCCTCATCAGTGCTGAGGGTCAACCATGGCACTTAACCCCGCCCCCAAAGTGACTTCTGGGCCTCTTGACTCAGACTCCATGCCTTGTGGAGTCAACAGCTCTTTGGGACTCTCACACTCACACACATTCACTTCACACACACGCATACACACTCACGCTCCCTCGCTCCGGGAGCTGAGATTTGGAGTGAGTCAGAGGACAGTGGCGATAAAGTGGTTAGAAATCCAAGGCACAGATCTTGGCACAGAGTATTTATTGGACTAGGAAAGGTTTGGACATACGTCCATAGAATAGGACTGGAGAAAACCAAATAGAATTAAACAAAAAACATTCTATTCTACTTGTATTGTCCAAGTGCCTTGATTTCTTATCATTTGAAGTGTGCACTCAGATGCAGACCCGTGGAGTGGAGAGCATCAGTGCACCCGAGCACTTATCATTTGGAGACAGGAAATAGGAACCATCTTAAGTGGCTATATAGCATGTGAAGTGTGATTCTTGCTGAGGGCCATGAATGAACATGCTGGCCATGGTGTTAGCATTCAAGCGGTAGTCATGAGAGAATACAGAATTGAACGGACATATCGATACTGTTAGTGCTATATACTAGTCATCCAAGCAGAATGCTGAGTGAACATGCTGTCTTTAGCATTAGCGGTAAAGGGCTAGTCATAATAGCAGATCTTGTATTTTCATCACACGTTGGATGGGGTGGCTGGTACACAGATGGCCACCTTTTGTGTTGTTGGGCTGTGAGATGAGATGCTGTGATGTCATGTGTCCTGTTTGCTGTTTCCGGTGTAAAAGTGCCTGACCAAGCTGCTGGAGATGGCCACTGAGAGACACTCCAGCGAACTCAAAGCCTTACACAGGTGAGGCTCATGCATGACCACAGACACACACACACACACACACACACACGCACGCACGCACGCACGCTCGCACGCACACACACACTCTCTAACTCCACTTTTATCGAAGACTGGCAGAACTGAAATGTATTTGAAACTTCTGCAGCTGTAGTTATTGTGCCCAGTCAACATGCCAAACATACAGCTCCATTCTTTCAGGTTATGCAACCACTGTAGACTGATTTATTATGAGAATGTGTGGGCGGCAAGCTGCTTTTGTACCTCTTTTGCACATTTCTCTAAACATTTCTTTAATTGTGCCTGCTAATATTTTTATTTATCTGCAAAGTTTTTTCCAACATATTAATCACAGTCTTGATGTCATTGCACCAAATTGCAACAAATACCTGTTCCTCAGAACCTGTGTGTTTGTTTATGTGTGAGTGTGAGTGTGTGTATGTGTGTGTGTGTGTGTGTGTGTGTGTGTGTGTGTGTGTGTGTGTGTGTGTGTGTGTGTGTGTGTATGTGTGTGTGTGTGTGTGTGTGTGTGTGCACATGTGTCTGGTCATGTGCTTTGCTTTAAGCGCTGCTCTCCCCTGGTTCCCCACGCCTTCTCTCTTTCTTAGCTGGCCAATGGTCATCAGTGTGCTGTGAGGTTGCAAAATGACCTGCTGCTGTTCATGCTGCAGAGCCTTGAATAGCACTCCTGGCCAGAACACACACCATTTACTGACTATATTTAACCCCAGTCATTTGGTCTGAATGTGGCCTCACAGAAATGTCAACCTTGCCAGCGGTGGCAATACCCTGCACATTAATTCAGATGAGTGTTTCTGAGGGGGAAAGGTACGGCTCGCAGGGACAATGATTCGGTAAGATAGAGTCTTGCTCTGGTGGTGCCGTTATAAAAATGTCTCTTGTTTCCATCTCCGCTGCCTCTCCTGTTTTCTCAGTGAGAACAAAGAGATGAGGAAGAAAACAGACTCCAAGCGATCAGGAACAGACAAGCGCAGGTGAGATGACGGAGCTAGTGGTGTCAGGTGGCTTCAATGATTAGAAAATATCCACTTGACAACAACCTATTGTTCAACACTATTTTGCTTGAATAGAAATAAAATGTAATAAGCATAACATTATTATGCAAAACAATTAAACAAAATTAATAAAATGTATATGTAATGTAAAATGTATTTCTTTTTCAACCTTGTCAATTAATAACATTCTTTAAATATTAAATCAGTGAAGCATCATTTGGACATTAGTCTATTGTGAGAGGGGTGAATTACTTATTCTCTTCTTGAGTTTGCCAAAAAATACAGATGGTTGTATATCTACCATCGCCAGCGAAGACAAACATTGACATTTCACACCAAATCCCTCAGTTGCTAGCGCTGAGGATATCTAAAAACTGGTGCTCAGAGGTAAAGTTGAACTTAGGAATCGCAGGGCTCGTAGTCAGGGCTCGTAGTCTTAGGAATCGCAGGGCTCATAGTCTTAGGATCTAGTTAACTGTCAGTGGAAATCAGTGGAACAACAAAATTCAAGACGTTTATTTCATTCCCTTACCACACAGTTCTTCATAACATAAAATTGCTATCAAGCAAAAAACAAATTCCTTAAAAGGATTCTTGACAGAACTATACCATTTCCATAGACTCCAGCCTCAGAGTTTTTTTCAAACACACCCTTCTCCTGGACTTTCCACAGAGCTCACAGTGACTTCATGTCACCTGGGCTGTCCCTCTGTCCCCTTCCGTTCTTGACAGCCTCCTCTATCATGTCTTGGTCTAATGCTTTGGGTGGCCATCACTCTCTCTCTCTCTCTCTTTCTCTCTCTCTCTCCCTCTGTCTCTCTCCCTCTCTATCGCTATCTATCTATTATATCAATCTGTTCCTCGAAACCCAGCGGCTGTGTCTGTTTTTTCCACACCAGCATACACCTGGTTCCGCTTATTCAATTGAGCCGTGTCAGATTGGAGCCCCGAGCAGTTTCCACAAAGACGCCTGGCCGGCCACCTGCTCAGAGTGCTCTAGTGATTCAGCCGTCAGATTACACCACAAATGCATGGCGCATCTAATGTCAGCTGTTGCATAATCTTCAGCAGAAATAACATGCTGCTCTGTTTTGACATGGGATATACAGTATATTGTCAAACCTTGTAGTGCATTGGTATAACATGTTTCTCCCTATACGCACTGATTTGCTCTCTTTTCCCCAAAAGACTGAAGAAGAGCAAGAGTGTTGAGCTGCTTGATGAAGATGTCCCTGACAATAAAGAGGTATGTGATTTTTTACCCACAATCTGTCCAAACTTTCTGACATGAGTCTCTCTGTGCAAAAACCCTCTGCAACATTTCCTTCCTCTCCAAACACTGTGCTTGCCAGAGCCAATGGGTAGTGGGAACCCAAGAGGGTCATTATGGCCAACAGGGAATGCTGCTCTGGAATAAGCATGTGTCATGATCTGATTGAGCCGTGAGTCACAGCATGGTGGCAGAGCCTGGAGGTCTGCACAGAGGAGGAGGAGGAGGGGGCATGATGCCAGTCCCTTAGCCACAATTATGGGGCTGCGCTTCACCAAGAAGCCCAGCAATTAGTCCTCCTCTGGCATCTCTGAACCAAGGGATACACAGTTTTGCAAGCTGTTGGTCCATAATACTTGCACTCTGATGATTAGAACATTCTGACCAGGAGAATGGTCCCCTCTTACTCATCCTGTGTGTATGGCTGTGTGTGTGTGTGTGTCAGTGTGAGAGAGAGAGAGGAGGGGTGTATGTGTGTGTGCATGTGTGGTGAGGGGGTGTTCAGTGGAGAGAGATGTGTGTGTGTGTGTGTGTGTGTGTGTGTGTGTGTGTGTGTGTGTGTGTGTGTGTGTGTGTGTGTGCGTGTGTGTGTGTGTGTGTGGAAGTGAGTGAGTGACTGAGAGCATGTGTGCGATGACTCATTCTCTGTTGTTGTTCAGCTCCCTCCTCACATGTTTGCTCATCAGCGCTCAGCAACATTGTCAGCAGCAGCCTCTGTCAGCCCACCTGCCCCTTCGCTTCCATTTGCCACCGCTAAAATGTCTACTCCGCTATTGTTTGTCCGCTAAAATGTCCACTTGCCTTCACTCACGAGCAGGCCACAGCTCTCAGTATGCCGGCTGCTCTTCTGAAGACCTCCTCAGGCCTCTCACCATGCCTCTCTGTGGTCTGTTACAGGCTGAAGACTGTGTGAACGCCCAGGAAGAGGCTCTGAGGAAGAACCAGGCTGCCACTCTGGAGACATTCAGAAGCTTTGTTGGCAAGGTGGTGACATCACAGAGAGTATCAGCACTTCCACTGAATGTTCCTGAACATGCCATCAATAACAATGAGTAGCACAGCAAATAACTGCAAAACAAGCAATACATACATTTTTTTACCATAAATCACAAGCATTATTACTGTAGAAGGCAAGCCACTCCTAGAATTACTCTTATGCCAACTCAAAAGGAAAGTCTAACCATCCTGTCCCCACTCAAACCAGTGCTAATTTCATTTGGGTGTCATGTTTTATGGGAGACAGTGGTATACGCTATGGAAACAATGTTTTTGCCAGTTATCTGATTTTTGGTAAGTGGTCTAGAATTGTTTGATTGGTTTAATATTGTGTTACTGTCAGTATACTATGGTAGTCATGGTATTCATAGAACTGCTATTATCTTAGATTTAATGAGCACATGTTAAGGTAATAAACAACATGTATTATTTGTCTGTCCCCTAATCCAACATAAAATCTTTAGGATGCAAGGCCTATAGCTTGTCCTTATCAAATCCTTTTAATAGCTTGTAATTTATGGGCTACTGTAATCAGTGATCAGTCCTTGTCTTGGTGGACGTGTCTGGGATGGTGCCTCTTGTAGGCCTTTTCACATGCAAACTGAGTTAATGACACAAGTGCAAGTCTGAGCTCTGCAAGTGGCAACAGCTGATGGCATCTGATTAAAGCTGCACTTGACTGTGGAGCTGTCCAATCATCGTAAAGTGCAACAGCTCACATTTTTCCCAGCAGGAAGCACAAACAAAAATATACTTTGTGCTCAGAAAGTTCTGATAACTTTGCCTTTTATCGGTGAAGCACATGGAACAGTGGCACAAGATTTCACTATTTGTGGACTTGGATGCACCCTGATGGCACTCCATCCACCATATGTATAGCCCATCTTCCCAAATCTAGACTGGATTGGATGTACAAAGTATAAATCATCAGTCAGTGTATCTCTGAAGTACCACAGCTCAAATAGGCTACATTTTTAGATCTCAGGAAATTGTCAGGAATGATGTTTCTTTCTTAGAAAATTTTTTTTTCTGTAGATAACTGGAATGTTTTGAAGAACTCTTTTTTTCAAGTTGATAATGTTAGCTGGCATGTACTGGCACCCTGCTGAGAATGTATAATTCTCAGCTTTTGTTTTGGATAGTGTAGGATAGTGTGCCACTTTCTATGCAGCTTTTTGGTATGGTTGAACAAATTTTTAAAAAGGATATATCCTCTCTGTCTACAGGACATCTGAGATGTCCTTTTATTTGCACTTATATGGGTGTAACTTTCTGTGCAGCTTTTTGGTCAGGTCTACAATCAAATCATGGGGTCATGATTCAATAGAAAACGATAACAGAAAAGGCTGCACTTTACACAGAATGGTACTTGCAAGTTCGTACATTTTCTCTGCAATAGAGCCAATAAAAGAAGTAGTTTATGCAAAGTGCAGTCTTTTCTTGTTTTCTGTGACTATGCCATAAGTTCGGTGCAGCACTCTGAGAACTTTGAGAAAAGACTGAGTGAAGGCTGCTCCCATTTAACTGACTGAGTAAAGAGAGTGTGTTGTGATTACAATCCGGTCTTTTTGTCCCGTAGCTGGTCCGAGAGGCCCTGGACGAGCATGGGGAGAAGATGCGGACGCTGCCGTGTGACGTGAAGGTGGCGGTGAACACCTGCATAGGGGCACACTTCCCCGAGCAGGTGGAGCAGCTCGCTGACAACAAGCCGGAGAAGGTGGGCCAGTATGGACACGTCTTCCTGGGGTGAACGCAGGAACACACACGCAATCATCTTATTTAGAATGTTTATTTTTAAGTGATTGCGTGGATTTTAGTTTACTTTAGTTGATTGTGTGGATTTTAGTTTACTTTAGCTGATATGTGGTATGTAATCCTCATGATATATCATACCTCTAGAGTACAGTGGTAGAGTGCAGTGCATAGAGCTATATTTTACATCTGCCAGTGGAGCAAAAGATGTTAAAAGGTGTGAGCCATTGTCACCTACAGTACAGTACATTTCAAACCTAAATAGTGAAAGGATTCCTTTTATGATTGAGAGGGTGATGTGGGGGTTGAGGGGGGCTAATGGAGCAATATGTTTTTAATGGAAGCTCAGGCAGTTAGCATCTCAAATGAAACTGCACATCAGGTGTCTGGTAATGTGGGGGAGGTGGAGGCAGGAGCTCAGTCTCTGCTGATTCATCCTGACCTATTTTTCAAAGAGTTTCAATCTTTTCTTCTCCTCAGACATTCAAACAAATTCATTTCTAAATGGCCTGTAAGATGTTTTTTATTCTTGTTCATTACTTTTTGGCATATGAGCTAGAGCCTAGCATTATGTCAAAGAGGGAGCATTTTAGGTAAAAAAAGAAAAGAAAGCAAACATATAAAAGAGCCCTGTGGCTTGCCTGTCTAGCAAGGCTTTTTCATTCTCCTCTCTCTCTTCCAAAGGGCAAGGGGCTTATGGGTAATAAAGTCGAGCGGGAGAACATGGTGAATCAGAGTGTCTTTGTCAGTCTCCATGTGCCAGTCACCGACTCAAATTGTCACATACCTCAGATGGAGGTAACCCGCCTGTTCTCCCAGCACCCTCCACCCTTTGTCCATCACAGATGAATGAAGAGAGGAGAAGTGCATTTACAGATGCACGGCAGAGCCAGTTACTAATTAGGGGCCTGTCTTTTGTACAAGATGACAGTAAATCGTTAAGCTTTTTTTCTTTTCAGTTTCCTTTGTTCCATCCTGTTTGAGAATTAATTCTGTGATTAGCAATCATCATCATTAATACCACTTTGTCTGGAATTGTAATTCAATGCCCCTCCAATGCCTCTTAAAGAATCTCATAGGATTTTAGGATTGTAGAAATCCAGTCATTTCATATATAACTAAGGGAACATATGTAGTGTAGATGTATTGTAAGTGCCTCTGACCTCTTAAGCTTTCTGACAGATGATGCACAATGCGCTTTCAAAGTACATGGTAGTGGTGTAGCTTACATAATGAACTGGAGGTGACAACATATTCAAAACAAGAAACAATTACAGTGCTCTGTATGTGCTTTGAGTTAATAACGATATTAATAATTCATGCTATTAACAATGGGTTGAAATAAACATGTTGGTAATTGAATTTGTCTCTGTGAATCTTGCTGTTTGAATATGGATGTGTACTTGTAGATTTCAGATGCTTTTGTTAATGCATAGCATACACAAACATACGGCATGTTTACAGGTAACAACGTGAAAGCTGAAGCCTACCAGAGTGCAGTTTAATGTGCAGCTAATGTCTTTTTGAATGCCATTTTTACAGGAGGTGCAAACAGCCTGTTCAGGTTAGAAGGGCTAGTTTGCTATTTCAGGGAACAGTGATAGATGGCAGAAGAGTTTTGTTTTGAAGTAGCGAGAGTGCACGACACGTGTAAACAAGCCCTCGTGCTGTCTGTGTGTGTCCAACCACCAGATCCAGTATGTCACGTTATACTCGTGCACACTGACACACACACACACACACACACACACACACACACACACACACACACACGCACACATACACACACACACTGCACACTAGGGGCCCTACACTTAGGATACTGTTGTGCTGTTTTGTGGAGTGGAGCAATTCTTGACATGATGGAACCTGGCCACATTTTCATAATGTCAGTTAATTACAAAGCTCTTTAACACGGCTAAATGACTGCATCCTGAAAGGCTTCATTCCAGATGACTCAAGATGATGTGCACTGAACGTGTTTCTGTGCCAAGTGCATGCCTTCTGTTAACAGACACAGGAGAGAAAGAGAGAGGAGAGAAAGAGAGATGAATGGAGAGAGGATGAAGGAGAGAAAGTGAGTGTGTTTCTATTCTTTGACACAAAAGAAAGGGAGAGAGGGTAAGTGAAGACCCTGAGATCTTGTCTTGTGTCTCTCAGCAAAATGAGGTCACTGCCGTGATGCACTCACAAAGTCCAAGTGCTGTGATCCCTATGCTCATTTGAACACACTCATCTTTGGGGGAAAGATCCATGTTCTCCATTTTCTAATTCAACTGCTCCAAACAAGCCAGGTGTAAAAGGACCCTTATATTCATCCTCTGGCCAGCAGCTGGACACAGCTTACACTGGATTCGACATGGACACGTTCAGTGGTGCAAAGCTGAGACTGATTTTCACCTTGAGCAGGGAAATGTCATGCATATGGCATTTGTCATATTGGTCATCAGTCCAGATACCCCATGTCCCCATGATACCCCGTGTGTGTCACCTGTGTGACGGATATTGGCAGGTCTTAGACCCCGCCCTGTTTGGTGTGCCTGTGCTCTCTACCGCTCTTTCTCTATTCCCCATGAGCAGGTGTTGGTGCTCAGGTGTGCCTGATTAGCAGGATTATAAATCGCCTGCATCCACAACAGCGAGGCCCGGCTTCCTCCTCCTGGCATTTGGCTTTCTGTGTCTTTTGGCTGTTAAACCCCTAGACTGATTTTACATGACACTTTTGGTTTCCTTCCATTATACTGACTTGCACTACACCACGTTATCATTTAGTCTTTGTTAAATTTACCTTTATTTAATAAATTATCTTTATCATTATGGAATCAGCGTGTGGTCTCCCCATTCATGTTTCATGCATTGAGCCGGCATGTCACACCTGCCATTCAGTGTGTGTGTGTGTGTGTGTTGTGTCTGTATCAGAAGAAACGGCATGATGGTGTGTCCCGTCCTTCGGATGAGACGTTAAACCGAGGTCCTGACTCACTATGGTCCTTAAAGATCCCATGGCACTTATAGGTAGGGGATTCCCCGGTGTCCTGGCTAAATTCCCAACCTGGCTCATTCAATCTGGCCTCCTAATCATCCCCCACTGATATTGGCTCATTCACTCCCTCACTCTCTACCTCAAGCTGGTGTGCGGTGAGCGTTCTGGCGCATAATGGCTGCCGTGCATCACCCAGGTGGGTGCTACACATCGGTGGTGGTTACTAGTGAGGTCCCCCCATCCATGTGTTGTAAAGCGACCTTGGGTACCATGAAAGGCGCTATATGTCGAAATTATTATTATTATTATTATAATAGTTAAGATAGAGAGGACAAGTATCATATCTCAACAGAGACACACACTCATACAGTACATGCAGGTACACACTCAACACACAAACACGCACGCATGCATGCACACACACACACACACACACACCCATAGGTTTGCCCAAACACACATAAACACAGCCACACAGACCTTGAGTGGGCATTGAGCGAGGAGGAATAGGGCAGAAACCTGTCATGTGTGGGCAGCAGCCTCACTGTGTGTGTGTATGTGTGTGTGTGTATTGTACAAAGATCATTAGGCTGCCTAATAGGGTGTGGTAAGTTGGCTCTGGGGGTGGGATGGGAATGACAGGTGAGATGGGGGTTTATTTTAGCGGGGTCCCATCTCCAGTAACAGAGGGAGAAGAGGAGGATTTCATTAGCATCAGAATTAGCTTTAGCACATTAGCATGGGCTCCTTCTCCCTCAGTGAGTGGGCACAAACACCCAGGGTTTCTCCACACAGAGTCATGCAGGCAGTGCTAAGCTAACAGCACAAGCTCAGCCCACGCATGACACACACACACACACACACATCACTGCTGTCAAGGACACACACAGGCCGCTATGGTGACAGGATGGCTGGGGGATAACTCTCTCTCTCACACACACACGCACACACACACGCACTGGTGTTCCACAGTGTCCCAGGGCTGGTGATGATGATGGTGGCAAATGTGTTGTCAGAGCACCAGCTGGCATTGGGAACCTCTGCTCTGAAGAGTTGAGTTTCTATGTGCTGCTAGAGAAACACCAACAGCCAGATCCAATGTCCTGTGTGTGTCAACATACTTGGCCGATAAGACATGATTCTGATTCTGCTTTAGCCTTGCAGTCCAGATGGTTAAAATGTCATGTTACTGAGAAATTAGTGAATTATTGTGAAATTAATTTTACTCTCATGATTAAAAGTTAACAAAAACATGAAGACAAAAGTTAACATCAATATCAATGAAATGAATAATGGTCCCTTTTGTCATAATAAAGAGATCGATAGAGGAATTCATAAGTGTTTATTATTAACTTATGAATAGGTTTTAGTTTTGTATCTACTTATGTTACAGTGTTTCACAATTGCTAAAACACATTTTTTGAACACAATTTTTTTAACCTTTCTGTGGAAAAGAATTCACATTCTGAAATCCTATTTGTCATGGTATATACATGATGACATACTGTATATAGGTTATCTTATACTCATGTAAGTAACCTCAGAAGAATCGAACAGAGGTTTTTACAAAGTGCCAGTGTTTTGAACTGAATGAGTGTAGTCAGGTGGTGAGGACAAGCATGATGTTTGGTGCTCACGTGTCGACTGCCAAGAGGCCAGCCTAGAACTCAGCTGAGGTCCAAACGTGGCTCACACTGAGCGCACAACATGGACACACAGCCTCCAGCGGGGTACACAAGGCCACAACGAGACCAGAATAGAGACACTAGTCTCAGCCCCATGGAGGGGGGAGAAGGGAGATGGGGGACGAGGAGCGTCCTTTGTGCCGGATCCTACACACACGCTGCTCTGCTCCACTGCAGTGGCTTTGCTTTGGCTTTCTTTTCTCTGGTGTTTTTCAGCCACAGCCTGACATCTGAGTCACCCGGCATGAGTCCACGGACCTCCGCTGCCACACACACACACACACACACACAAACACAAACACACACATACAGTACATACTCTCTCACACACACATACACACATACTCACACTTGCAGTCTGCACTTCCTGATGGGTACTCAGTTCCAGAAAATGGACTTGGATTCCAGGTGTGCTGAAGCGAACCTCAGAGGGCTCTCTTGGCAGTACCTCTTGAATTCTAATGGACTGGTTTTATCTTTACTGGCTGCCTCGCCAACAGAGGTGTGTGTCATATAGTCTGCTGAGGTGATTAGTGGGTCTAGCTCTCTTACTCATTCTCTTCTTCGCTTGCTTTCTCTCTCTTGCTAAAACACTAAAACCCTTTCTCTGAACCAAATGCTCAGTTGCCTGAACACAATTCTTGAATCAATCACTCTTTTGGCAAAATCATCAAACAGTTTTCACATATAAAACACAATTTACAGAGCTCATAGACTCTTTTTGCAAGACACTTAACATCTCATGCAGTAAAACACAGTTTGCACTTTGATTACTTGTGTTTGTGATGCATAATGGTAATGTAATCCCTTTTCTACCTATATGTTTCAACATACTGTACACTGTCACGCTCATAAAGAAAACAGGATCCTGGGTTTTCAGCTGGTGATGGTGAACTTAGTGGTGGAATTAGAATAAGGTAAGTATTATACCTAAGTAATAACAAACTAATACAGTATGTTAGCATCAATCAAGTAAATAACTAGCACAGTGCCTCCACTGAAGAATTGCTTTACCAGTGGCCCTGGTATGACATGTGTAAATCCTCAGAAATGTGATTAAAAAGTTACTTTTGCATATACTGATAACTTGACCTAAATGAAGTAGGTTACTGTGCAACCATGTAAGGAGACGTAAAAGATCAAACATTTACTGTACTCTTAGTCTTTTAACTTTTTTTAACCACTCACTTTCAATGATGTTTCAATTAATTATTAAGTAGCCTTGGCTACCACACACTTCCAAATATTAACTAATAATTAAGAGGTAATTAACCACAATGGCCTATACAATATGGCAGTTAGCCAGGAAAAATTATTTCACTCTTTACGTTGAACATTGGTTAGATGAAATGTGAAATAATTGACCCAAATATGAAAGTTAAAATAGAATGGTAGGCTACCATATAAACGTAAACCAAGCGCTTGGTTTGAAAGCTAAACACATTGGGGCCCAGTCGTTGTGTTGGTGCACATGAAGTATAATCCAATGATTAATCAATAGCCTAATTTGCTAGTTTGCGCAGGCTGCTTTTACGCAGTCCCATGTCACTATCCTTTATTGGTTTTCACTTTAGTAGCAGAGGCGGACAGAGTACACAGCTTCATTACTTGAGTAAAAGTACAGATACCCTTTGCTAAATTTTACTAAAAGTACAAGTAAAAGTACAACAGTCAGATGTCTACTTAAGTAAAAGTACTGAAGTTCTTGTTTTTAAAAGTACTTGAGTATCAAGAGTACAAGAGTAGTCTACATTTTCTAAATATTGCATTACTACTGCCACAGTGCTTACATTTATGTACAGAAACGTCCTACATGGAGTTATGAAAAATGTTAATGTTAATACCTTGGAGAATGTAAAAGGTAATCATTTTCATCTTTTTACCATGTTGCCAGGGATGGTCAGTATTTCTAATACATGTATTTCAAATACAATACTATTTTGTTATTGAAACACTTGAAACGAAAACTATCATTAACTTGTTCAGAAAATTGAAATAGTCTGGCGAGGTGGGGCCACAGGTTGGCACATTCCCGGGATGGACCTGCTGCGTCTTCATCCATTGCTTCGTCCATGGTTTCGTCTCTTATCTAAATCTGACCATGGAGTTGACTTTGGCAGAAAGCTGAAGGTAATTGCTGATAGGCTGTCCTAATCAGTGGCGCACAATCCAATCACGTTTGAGAGGGAAACAACAAATTAAGGATTTCCGAGATTTTTCTTTTTTCCTTTTTTTTTAGAAAAAGTAGATAGATAGATAGATAGATAGATAGATACTTTATTGATCCCCAGGGGAAATTCAAGAAATAATGTAATGGGTACTCACGGTTATGGATAGAAATGTAGTGGAGTAAAGAGTACAATATTTGTCATGAGTACTCCCCAAAAATGATACTCGAGTAAAGTACAGATCCCTCAAAATTGTACTCAAGTACTGTACTCAAGTAAATGTACTCCGTTACTGTCCGGCTCTGTTTAGTAGTAATAACGCAACCTCAAGCTGATGCAAAATGGCATGCTCACACAATAGGTACAACTGTTTTGAGGTGATTGTTCAGTTTTGCAGAGGTTGTCAGCGTATGCAAGGTTTTACATGTTAGGCTAGTAGTTCGCTAAGGACCAAAAACTCCATAATGCTTCTCTAAAGAAAACAGGCTCTGAAACAAACTGAAAAAAATGTTTTAGTCCTGATTTAAAATAATTACTACATAGACTGCAGAGTGGTGTGCCTTTTAGAAATATCCATGTTGACATGGTAACGGTTTGCTCTGAAACTCCTTCACAAAGACCAGGTGATAATGGGTTCATTTTGGATGATGTAGAAAAATGGTGGGATTCTATGCATGTTCATGTGTGTAAGGGACCGATCAGTGAAGGCATGAGGACACAAGGAGGTTTGGTTCAAAATGGAGGGTTTTTATTACCCAAAAAATGATCAAAGATTGACAAAGTCCACAAACGGACAATTAGGCCTATAAAAGAGGTCAACCAAAAGTATAATGACACTAAACGCACAACTGACGTGACGTAATCTGAACAAAAAACTGACCTGACAACAATGAAACAAAAGGGAACATATATATCGGCTTGGCCAAACCAAAGGACACAAAAAGGGGATAAACTAAAAAATAAAAAAAGGGGATAAACTAAACTTAAATCATAACACAGAGCAAAGTAACTAAGGCCAAATTCCCCCCTCGGGCACATGGCAGACGTGGTGCGGTCTAATACGTCGGCACCGAGACTTAGGTCCTCTCAGCCCTCAGCCACGCCTTTACCCAACCAGGAAGGGAACGCCCCCAACGCTCAGCCCAGGTAACTCAAGACAAAAGAAACACATGATTAGTAACAAACAAGTTATATAACCTTACAGTGTTAAAACGTGTGCACCCATATAAAACAATGTAAGGCTAAAGTACAAAAACTAATAAAGTAAATAAATGAAACAAAATGTTGCGTGAGTTATTTCAATAGAATAGCACATGTGACTGCAAACAATAAAATGTGCAGCAAATTCATGATGTACCAAAAGAAACTAATAATGTGCATTTGTAGAGTGAGGGCTTGTGTTACCATGTGCAGCTGTGGCCATCACAATGTGAAATTGACATGTATCGAAAACAACCAGACTTTTTGAGGTAAAAACAATTGAGCCCTGCTTTAAAGTTGTATGTGTTTTGTTAGGTGGATCAGCTATCTCTATGTCAACAGCTCTTCTATGTCAATGAGGGACTTCTCAAACGGGGTAGGAGCTTTTGGTAATAAAAGGCTTGCAGTCTCATGGTCGATTGGCTCAGAGCCTTTTTTGTCACCTTTCTGTGGCGGACCAGAGGTAGGCTCTAAAAATAAAACAAATCACAAAAACAGTGTTCAGCAGCTCTCCACTCACTCAATTCTTTTTATTTATTTATTTTATCTTCTGTTCTTCCTGGCAGGATTTGACAGGTTGATAGTAACTCAGGACAGAAGAAAGTGCCTTTTTCTCCATCACTCAGGCAAAATCCTGCTGAGTGACTTCATTTCCAAGTTCAACCTCCAGAGCAGAGTTGGCAAAAGTAGCCTATAAACTTTCCTCAAGGAGACGCACAGATTAAAAACATTTATGAGCTCCGATTCAACTTCTTTGATCCAGTAAGTGCAAAAAGTGCAGACTAAAATAAAAGTAAAAAATGAAAAAGTAAAAAGTATCAAGGACTATTTTACCAGCTGTAGTCTAGAAAGATATTCTAATCTAACAACTGTAATTTCTTAACCACTATGGAATTTCATAAATAAAAAACATATAGGGCAGCATCCAGGGAAGAGAAACACTTTAGCTGCAAAGGTTATAACAGTGCATCAGTGGTAAATATTGTGAGAAACTATGATTAATCTCATCCCAAAAAATTTATAAACTGACCTCCAATATTACCAAGTCAGCTAGTGGCACAGTAGTGGCATGGCATATGAGGAGAAATATGTGAATGGATGAATGCATTTTTTGAAACCTTCCACCATTTTCTCAAAACTGTAAACACAAACTCCACATTTCAATCTACATTCACAAAACCTCTGACAACCTCAACCACAAAAAAATATTTCATTACTCAGTGGATTCAACATTTACTGTAATAAGTTTGTGTTTACAGTTTTGAGAAAAGGGTGGAAGGTTTCAAAAAAGTGTTTTAGCATTTGTAAAAACTGTATACTGGAAAAGACAGGCATTTCAGCACTGTAAATGAGAAGTACATTACAGTCTACAGTCTACAATGCACTCTAATGGCTCACTGATAGTTTCTCTGTATTTGTGATATGAACCTGCACTTTCCATCAATTTGTTTGCACTCTGAAATAGCTTATATTGGTTGTGTCACATCATTTTAAAACAAGTGTGATCAATTTTGAGTCGTTGTGTTTAACGTATGACATTTGTGCTTTCTTTGTGTTTACCTGGGTTTGCCACATGTGGTTACCATTATGCATCACAAGTGCATCACAGTGCATGCAAAATGTGTTTTACTGCATGAGAATGTGTTTAGCAAAGACTGAGATCTGCAAGTTGTGTTTTATATTTGAAAACTGGTTATGGTTTTGCCAAAAGAGTGATCGATTCAAGAAATGTTCTTAAGCATTTGATTCAGAGAATAGCTTCCCACAGCAAAAAAGAATGCAGGATTCCCACAGCCAATCAGATTACAGGATTCCATCCCCATCCATATTGTAGGATTCTGAGAGCCAATCAGATTCCAGAATTCCAACAGCCAATCAGATTGCACGATTCTGGGAGCCAATCAGATGTCAAGGGTCGTGGAACAGCTGGTGCTCGGACCCGCCATTGCCGCTTGTGGCTACATTTCTATTTAGAGTTTTGAAGACAGTGACTACAGATTGCTAACAGCATGTTAGTGCATGTTAGTGTAAAATCTTACTGACTCCATACATTTGTTGTTATTCATATGAACCCTCGCCTTTGCTTACATTTACAGTGTCATGTCCTGTGTATATGTCAGAGCACACCATTTAAAATGCCTTGTAAGTGTTGTTTGCCCTGCTGTTATAATTAGCCTGCAATGGCACTGGGTGATTGTCTCTAGGAGTGCCGCCATCTCCCTGATGTGTTTGTTTCCAATTGCATCACCTGGTCGCAGTTTCCCCTAAAAACAATTTAACATCAGCGGCTGCAGCAGCAGCTGGCACTGACAAAACAGGAAGAAGGCCGTGGCCGCAGGGCACACAGGTAATGGCATCTAACCACAGCACACAACATTAACATGAACTGATGGAAAGAGAAAAATGTGAGGGGAAGAGTTAGTGAACAAGGAGTCAGATAATGAGAGGGACAGTGAAAGGTAAAGGGAACAAGAGAAAGAGGGAGAGACAAAAAGTGTGTGAGAGAGAGAGAGACCAAATGGACTGCAGAAAAAGTCCGTTTTCAAATGCCACGTCGTCTGTACTAGAAGCACAAGGTCGATTGCTGAGATTTTCAATTGACACTCTACAGAAAAAAACACTATTTATTAAGAGACAGAACACATTATTAAGAAACACACACCTGCCTTTCAGACAGGAAATTAAAACAATGCAGTGTCATACTGGTGAAAGTCTGTAGCAGGCATATTTTTGTCAGGGTGCTTCTTCATCCTTGAGCACATCCATTAGATTAAGAACTATGCTGTACATTTCAATATTGAAACCCATTTACACCCATGATGCTTTATCCAGCCACATGCCATACAAAGTCGAGCAATAAGTCAATACGTACTCATCGGAGCAGACCTTTTGAATACCATCACATCACATCACATCTGTATGCATGTGATTGCCAAGGCACATTCTAAAGCCTTACAGCCAAAAAGTCAAAAACGTAAAAAAACTTTTCAAAAAGGTATGAAAGCAAAGTAGCCTAATTATTGGTTGGGTTGGGGGTGGGGGTGCCGTCCATGGTGCTGGCCCGTCTGTAGCATTTGGTGCAGCAGAGGAATAAGGGGCACAAAATAAAAGGCTCTGCAGCAACTGGTTTGCAGCACTAAAAGATGTTTTGCCGCAGCTTTGAGATATAGGCAGTGGAGTTGTCCCTGATGCTGCTATGTCTTTTAGTATTGCATAATGTGTTGCAGAGAGCTTTGAGAAGCATCTGGCTTTGAGCAGTAAGACGTGTTCAGATTTCTGTTGCAACTTTGAAGTAAACTGGACTAAAATATATGATCTGTTTAGCCTGGGTGCCAGCCGAACTTAGCCCCGCCCACAACATTTGAGGTTGGGAAGTTCGGTCTGGCATTGCTCCATTGTGGAGCAACTATGCTCGAACCAGAGCTGTTCGGACCAATCAAATCGGGTTTTACGATGATGGACAGGTTAGCAACAGTGCCTCGTCGATCACGTCATCTGAGCATGCTTAGGTTGATTTTGTTTGCAACAAAAACGCTGTGGCTAGAAGGAGACAGATGGTTTCTAAGACACCATAAGGGAAAATGCATTATTTCATTTAGGTTTTATCACTGAAAACGATTATTTCTGAAAACTTTGGCCAAAGTTGAGATGTGGGAAAACTCATGGTTTCACTTTCATCAAGGGAAAAAAGTGTGTTGCATTATTTGCGACAGACTTCCCCAGCTGTTTATAACATGTTTGTAGCATATTGGTGTTTTAGAATTATTTTTAAAAACGAAGGGGAAATATCAGTTTTTCCTAATAGCCTACCCTGCTACGTATCGCTTAGATTTCGCTAACAAGTGTTGTAGGAGCTATTGATGGCACAATAACTTTTACAAAAAAACAGAAAACAATGTTAAGGCATTTGTGGAGAAGAAGGATGGTTTGTGTGTTCTTCCTACATCTCACGGTAAGCTATTTCGTTGCTCTGATTGGTTAGGTCTATCCAATTGAGTGCAGAGGCATTCCCCCCCTGTATCGGTTGAAACACGCCCCATAATTACGTCCCAATGGAGCCGTATCAGACTCATATTCTGACTAGAATTTGAGTATGACAACGTCAGGCTATTATCTGTTAGCTAAGAAGAGAATTACTAGTCACAAATTATGTTAGAATTCTAAAACGCATTGAACTAGACAGGTGAAATTACATCTAAAAATGCAACTGTTCCATTCCATTTGATAGATGTTATAGCAAATAACTTTCCTGTTGGAGAGAATTTAAGACTTTAGACACTGGGTGAAGTGTGTATATGTGCTGCTGACACTCTTTACCGGACATATCCAATGCACTCTTCTTATTTAAAAAAAGCTTTATTAAGTAGACTAGTGTGTGTGTGTGTGTGTGTGTGTGTGTGTGTGTGTGTGTGTGTGTGTGTGGGGTGTTGGAATTGGACATCTCCCCCCGCTGTCGTTGCTTCCTGTCTGCATTGTGGCGTGTGTGTGAGAGAGCCAGTGGAGCCACTGTGGGGACCATTACAGGGTCCGGTGGGAGCAGGGGCCCATCCCTCAGCGGTGCAGGCATGAGAGCCACACATTTGTTATCCAATCATCCAATTTATGGAGCTGTCAGCTGCTCGCAGGAGAGAGCAGCACGCGATGGATGGAGGCTGCAGGGTGTGTGTGTTGGTGTGTGTGTGTGTGTGTGTGTCTGTGAGATAGATAAATAGATAGATAGAGAGTTGGAGGAATGGAGGTTTAGGAGAGAGGCAGGTTGCCTGGGGTTGCTTCTGTCGTCCTATAATCTATTCATCAATCCCCTTCAAAAGGAACCATGTCATTGTGAGCACTGGATTATCTGCAATGACTGTTTTTGCAGAATGTGTTTTTTGTGCATCACTGCATTAATGTGGGGGTTTGCCACCCCCACACCACACAACAGTGATTCACCTGAGTAACCATTTGTTGTTTTTGACTACAAGTAGATATGGAATTATTGACCAAATATGGACAGTGCCAGCGGACACAGGAAGTATCTGTGCTTCATTCAAAGCCGAGGTGTGGGAGATCACTGTCGTCCAGATCCAGCTAGCTTTGTGCCCTTGAACATTTTCGAGGTTTCCCCTGCTCGCACTCATCCCGGCCCCACTGGACAGGGTGCACACGGACAATTATTCTGGTTGCTGGATGGCAGAGCTCAGGCTGTTGTTGCACAGCCAGCCTTGGCAACTGTCTATGTGCAAAGACCTCCTGACAAGCGATGTGGCACCTGGAACCTGAGAGCTGGCGTCTGACTGCCTGCCCGTAAAAACGTTGACTTCCCATTGGTTAGCTTCCTGCGCTCTCCCTCAGAGAATCAAGGTTATATTCACATCCTTACGTAATGTTTTGTTCTTTGACTGTCCTTGAGCTCAGTCAGAGCAGGTAGATGGTTGGGCTGGTTATTGGCCTTCAGATTGACAATTACAGTTTTTTCCAGTTGCTGACATGCAAAGCACAATTCATGACCACTTCAATCAGGAAGTAAAGCACTATGAAAAGACCACAGGTGAGCTACTTTTTTTACAACAACAATGGAAGACGTTGCAGCGAGAGGAAGAGGGAGGGTGAGAATGAGAGGGGGAGGAAGAGTGAGAGCTTGTAGAAGAGTTAATGGCCAAAGAAGAACATTTTTCTGCAATTTTCTTTTTTAGTTTACTGCTTTTTGTGAGCATATTTTTGTTGAAACATTGTTGAAACATTAAATATTTCAACATGCCAATATTTGTTTTAGTATTATGGCAAAGATGAGAGTGCTTTTCATTATGCCCAACAGTGTGTAGTTGGTTAAACAAAAATCTGGTAATATGCAATTTGGTGCAAAAGTTTGATTTCGATAATGCTATACTGTATGTAGTTTTGGTTGCAGTGCTTCATTTTGCAGGCTATATGAGGTATTTTGCAGTTTGGGTGTGTGGTTTTGTGAATTGTGTTAAGTATTTTTATAAAACCACAATAGTTTGCAAAATAGTGTGCAGGATCCTTAATGGCTTGGTCAGATTTTATCTTCCACGATGGTCTTTTAGGATTGACCATATCAGACTATGCGAGCATAGAACCATACATTCTTGCCACTTGTCTTGGTCAGGAAACTGGACACATTACATAGTCTATATTTCACGTTGTGTGTCGTCATAAGGGCTACATACACACCGGTGCCGACATGAGTGTGGCGCACTCCGCTTTCAACATTCAGTTACATTCCACTGTTCTCAGTACAACTCTGCACACCTTTTTCATGAATTTGGATTGAACTATTTTTGGCACAGTCCTTTTTTCACACTTTGGGGCCGATAAAAGTAATATTTTCATTAAACTAGATTTCTATAGTTTGCTGCTGCATTCCCACATACATTCCCACAATCCCTTTGCTCTGTACATGGCAAATTCAACATTGCTACTGTAGAATCACACCACCCCACATGTGCTCTCCTGATGTGTTATAGGAACCATAATTAGGCCAAAAATCAAATACATTGTTGCATGATGTACGATGACCGGCATCCACTGCAGCAGCTCAGTCAGAAATGGCCCTTGGTCCTGTAATTTCCAGTTGTCAGGCTCAGCCACAGTGGAGGCACTAATATTAGACTCACCTAAATTAGAGAAGTCCTGCTCCCTGCTGAACACCATCTGCCCTGATGGGGATGGAGAGGGCTCTGTAATTGATAGGTTGTGGAGAGACAAGTGAGCATTTGGGGAGGCTGACTCTGTGATGGCTACCCTTTTATTATTGACAAGCAGGTCACTGGGGTGGTCCTCTAACAGTCCTCTCCCCCGTCTTCCACAGACTCTAGCCCACGTGTGCTTTTAAAACATGCAATGCAATGTGGCAAAAAAATACACCAGTGTCTGGTGTCCAGCAAATTTCTAATTTATTTTGAATGCATAGACTGAATGTCTGGTGTATTAATGTATTAATTGTAATATTTCTTAATGTCTTAAGTATCACTGTTACTGTTTTGCTGATTTTTATACTGCCGTGTTAAAGTAGTTTTCTGCTACAGTATTTGACATAGCCTTTTTATATTAGTTAAGCACTTCTGTTTTGTGTGCTGTAGCTCCTGCTGCCAGGCATGGAGAGTTTCCCTACATAGAGAGAACAAAAGTATTTTTGTAGTGAGATTATTGGGAAATGTTTTTGTTGGTCTCGTGTGTTTTCTTCACTGCCAACATGTATGTGACGTATATACTATACTGCACATACATATATGTACAGTCTATGTCATCTGGTCTGATGAGCTCCCAAAACTCTTTCTTGCACAGATGCAGGAAAGACACATTTGACTTCAAGTTGAGCACTGCCATCAGTTTGGCTCCATGTTTCCTTTAGGATGTCTAGCAGAGGAAGTGTGATGGCAACTTCCTGTTGCAATGGTGCTGGTGTGAGCTTAGGACGGAAGATCACTCTGCTGATGAAGTACTTCCTGGCAGATACCATTGACCTCAAAAGCCCGGAATGCCTCCTTGTCCTTGGTGGACATGTGGTCCGGCACCGTGACAGTGTTCCAGCTGCTCACACCCGTTCATGATGACAAAGTGTGAAACTTTCACTGAACTCAAGCTGTCGTGCGTCCTCACTTGGAAAGCGAAGGGCATTACAGGAAATAGACATAGAGAGAGAGAGAGAGAGAGAGACAGAGAGAGAGAGAGAAAAGAAGAGAGAAAAGAAGAGAGGAAGAGAGAGAGATTGAGATGGAGGGATGGAGCCAGGAAGTGTGAGAAAGAGATGAGAGAGTGATAGAAAGAGAAGACCAGCAAGTGAGAGAGAGGAAGTGCCAGATAAATGGAGAGAAAGAGAGGCAGACAGAGAGAGAGAATGAAGGAGGGAGGGAGAGTGACAGGTGAAAAACAAATGTGTGAGGTAGGGCCAGACCTCGGGCTGACAGTTGCATACAGAGAGTTCAATCAGGCAAAACCCATTTTAACAGTCATGTCATGTTCCCTGTTCGCCAAGCAGACAAAGCTGGCACTTGACATTATGCAATAGTGGAAAAGCACTGAGTCAAAAGGAGAAATGAATGCAGCGTGAGATGTGAATTTCAGCCATGACAGGCATGAATAATCTCTCAGAGGTGGCGTGTGTGTGTGTGTTCGTGTGTGTGTGTGTGTGTGTGTGTGTGTGCTGCCAGTGATCACAGTACTGTGGTTATCTTGTTTTGAATTCAGCCATTTAGAGAAAGCCTCTTTGTTCTAGTCTACCCCACTTTATGGTGATGTTTGTGGGCCTAACATGCAATAATGACCATGACCAACAATCATTAGGGTTTAAAAAGTAAATAACCCTGACCTAAAGAGAATAATGTTTTCTGATTGAAATTTCTAGGGGGATAAGGGTTAAGGCTGCCAGTTGTTGTGTTTCTTAAACATCTGTATGTAAAGTCATACAATCACAATACATGTTAGCAAAGCCTATATATATTTCTGATATGTTGCTGATTGGATCATAAACGGCCACAGCAACGAAGAGGAATGACTGATAATGACTTTTCTCTATTATTGTGTTAGGCCTACATGCTCCAACTGTAAAGCACTTTGAGCTGCATTCTGTGTATGAAAGCAAAGGTGTTATAATAAAGCTTATTATTATTATTATTATTATTATTATTATTATTATAGATAATCTGGAAGTATGTGTTTTACTTTCTTAAAGAAGATGAAGTAACTAGCTGTACTTATTATTCTCCCAATGGAATTTTTAACAATCGCTAATCTTTTCAGAACATTTCGGTCTCTTTACCTCTACCAAAAGAATCGATCACCATCCACTCTGTGATTTCTCAACTCTGAGCTGGGTTTCTGGGGAGAATCCCGTTTCCTCACCTTTGAGTCTGTCATCCTGTGCCAGTCATGGTGGGTGTCGATGTTACTAACGGCTAGTCAGTGGAAGAGATCGCGCTATGACACCTCCCTCGCCTGCCCCTCTCTCTCTCTTTCGGCCTGGCGTACTGTACCATGGAGACACGGCGAGACATGTGAGTGAGAGATAGGTCCTCTCGGCAACTCCTGAGGGGAGTCATCTTCTCCAACGCAATGAGGAGGACGATAAGAGCCATCCCCCTGTGGTCAACACACTTCTTCAGAGGCACCAGAGACGAGATGAGGCATTAGTGCCAAACGAACTCAAATTTGAAATCATTTATTCTGCGAAGGCATCGTCTTTAATAACACTGAGCGAGGGGAACGTGAATATTTGTGTCCATCTCTCTCTCTCTCTCTCTCTCTCTCTGTATAGGTGTGTGCATACATCTGTGCAATTATAAGGCATGGCCACCAGTGGCATTTGATTCATTTGCCATTCATGACGATTGTTTGCATAATTCAGCGCTTATTTTTAAACCTCTATTAAGACGGTCACTTCACACTTTCAAAATGGGTGAAACGAATGGGTGATAATGGCGGCGAGTCCTATGCCCATGCTTTTTAATTAAGTCTCCTTTTCTGCTGTCACATGCTGGCCATGCTCATGCTGAGAGGCCCTCATTCCAGGTCCTATTTACAGAAAAGGATCTAACACCGTGGTGGTCAGCTAACTAGACTTTTTATCTTTGTCTCTTTTTAAAATAAAGAGTCCTTCAGAAGTTCCTTCTGACATTACTTGTAAGTCTTATGTAATACCATTTACACAGGCTGAAGTCTATGTGTTAAACAAAGCAGCGAGATCGCATTGACTGGAGGGAATTGAGGTCTTTAGACTATGCACAGATGGTATATATTGCAGGGCCAGTGCTATAGAGGGGGCATAGAATGCAGATGCAACCGGGCCCAGTGTAAAAGGAGGCGCAAAAAAAGAAATGATATTGCATGACCTTAGGCAAGCTCTCCGTGTTCTCTCCACAAAATAAACCTATTCAGTGCTTTTAATCGGTGATGGGAAATGTGGCTTGAACTAACTAATAGCAGTGTTCACTGTTTCTTAGGCCTATTCCAGTGGGCCACATGGTTCAGGGCTTGTTCTCATCAAAACACATAATTGACACTGGACAGTTTACAACATACTGTATGTGCCGCCCCTATTGGAGCACTATCCTCTATCAGTTCTGAGCAAATAGGGTGTCTGACAGGAGGATCGCAAATGGCCTTGATATATTGTGAATTAGCAAAGAAAGGATTCACTGCTTTCCATGCATCAGTATTGAAGACAGATTAAGGACGGAAGCACTGGGACCAGAGCTGTTTATTGTAACGCCAGTAGCAGTAAATTATTGTTGTGCATTTGTAAAATATACCATTGTGCTGTAGCAGGTCTGAGTTCCACAATATCCATAACTTACATTAAACAATTCAAAAATTCCAAAACATATCCAAAAGAAAATATTCACAGCATGTATAAACACAAACACACACATACCCCTGTATCTCTGTAAGTAGAAATATTACAGTGTGTCAACCCAAACTCCTGCTCCCTAAAAATAGCAACTGGAGCATCCCTTAAGCTAGCACAGTCAAGCACGGATAATCTTCCGTCACCAAAAAGCGACCGAAGCGGCACAATAACTCATCCAGAGCCCGGAGACAGGCTGAGAGGATTCTGGAGTCTATTTCTAGAGCGGCCGCTGTCTCTCTTAAGTCCCCTCGGCCAAAGCCTTTTCACTGCAAAACCAGATAGCGATGGATAGTTGATGGCAATTTTCTCTGCTATTTTACCCCCCCCCCCCCCCAACATAATTTAAAATTACTCAAATTCAGTTTTTTCTTTCTCTGACAATGCTGTTTATGGGCCTTGCTGTTGGGGAAAAAAACACACCACTGCAGCCCCATGGCTGCTTGTCTATAGGTCGACTTGCCATTACTGACATTGACACGACAAAAATGGCTGTCCTGATCTTATCCAGCCTGACCTCATCGTACCCAGTTTAGATGAAAGTCATTACAAGTCATTATGTTGGCACAAGAACGATTAGCTGGCTGGGGCAGCAGGGGTTTGACTGGGAGCCGTTGCTGGATGAGCGAGCGAGCATATTTTGCACTGCCCTGATTAGGGCTGTAATGAATCAGACATTGGCATGATGGCTGCTGGATCACAAACACACTGCCACTGAATCAGACGGCAAATCCATTGTAGTAATTAGGGCGTGGGGCCAAAAATGCAGGACGGACTGGTGACTGTCCTGAGGAAGGAAGAGTAATTAACTGGGCCGAAGCAACAATCTCATGTCAAGGACTTTCAACCCATAACATGAAGCCAAGTAAAGCTCCATTTCACCACTTGTCATGTCTACAGTGTGATCAAATAAGCCATAAAGATGACTTTGTCAAGGGAATATGCATCACCAAACAGACACAGACAATCTGAATTTCACATGTAACAGATGTCTGCTTCTGCCTAGAAGTCCTTTGCCCATTTTGCTAGCTGTATGACACCACAGTCAAAGGTTTGGCAGCATCAGGCCCCAGCCTTCAAACAAATTCCAGTGCATAGTGCAAAAAGGCATATTCAGGTCCTTAGTCTGCTCAGTGTCTTCAGAATAAGATTTTGTGTTCTTGGATCTTTTTACCATTGGATTTTTTCCAATGTTCTTTTAACTGTTTTAATGCTCTTTGCCATTTATATTCCTTTGTCTGCTCATTTGTAAAGCCCCTTGAGTTAATAATATGTGTGAACTGTGCTAAAAATTGGTTTTTTTCACATGCATGCACACAAACGCACCCCATTACCCCCACACACACTCACAAGCGAACACACACACACACACAGAGAGAAGCACACATGTGCATAAAAGCAAACACACACATGCACACACTCATTTACACACACAAAAGTTGCAAGAGTAGGGGATGGAGTCGGAGATGGAGACAAATTGACAAGCGTGATTCATTTTTGCAGAGAGAATGTGCAGGACTGAGCGATGATCATATTTTGTACCACTATGCGGTACATCTAGTTAAAGGTGCTCTACCTTGCTTTGCTGATGAAGCCGAGACATTCTTTACTCATCTAACTTTAGGGGGCAACTGTGCATCTTAACAGTTCTGACCTCTAGCCCCCTCTAGCCTTCTGTAATGGGATGATAGATGTGGCCTCTGTGGACCCCTGCTGTGGCGTTTATTAAAGAGACATGTCCGAGACAAGGTGGCACTTAGCAACAGCCGGGCACCAACTCTGCCAACGTTTCCTCGCCCCTACTCCACCTGCTTTTTTCTTATTAAGCAATTAAAATCTAATTAAAACAAAACCGCAAGGCAAAGATGACAATGTGACAATGTAACCACATGGCGTAATGGACAATCTGAGTTGAGATGAAAGCATCGTGTAACCTATTATGTCACTTTCAAAACTCTGTGTTTATGGGACACTTTGACATTACAGGAACTCTGTGCATTGGCTGGAGCAAAATGAGATTACATCAATTGCAGTCATGAGAGAAAAGGACAAAAGGTGTTACTTTGCAAAAATTGTGTCATCCCTGAGAATTTGTGAAAATGCTTGTGATTTACAAATGTAGGTCATGTGCAAAACATATCACAATTGAGCAGCATCTCTCTCACACACACAGATACACACACACACACACACACACACACACACACACACACACACACACACACACACACTCAAGTCATTACGAGCTGAATTTGTTTCGGTGGTCAGATTCATATTGACAAACAGCATGTGAGAGCTGCTGGCAGGAAAGCAAAAGGGTACAAAGGTTACGTTCCTTTTACTTTGTTCTCACTTTCTCCTTTAGTGTGTGTGTGTGTACTGTATTTATGTGTGTAGGAGCGTGCATGTATCCGTGTGTGCTTCTAAGTATATACATATTCCTCACGGGATCAAAAGAGTATACTTATACTTACTTACTTATACATAGGTCTTGGTTTATATAAAACAGTATGCTGTACATACAGTATGTCTCTCTCTCTCTCTCTCTCTCTCTGTGTGGATTAGCATGATCTTCTGGACTGCTCTAACTACCAAGCGAATACTGAGGGACGCAGGAGCGGCAGGAGATTATTTCATTACTTTGGAGGAGGGCAGCTTTGGCCCTCGCCTGTTATTCAGTGCCAATGCCATTCTCACCTGCTGTGCACTGAATGACTGTGTAGCTTCCACAGCAGTTTGCACCAGTGACACATCATGAAAGTGACAGCTTAGGTGAACATTAAACGAAGACGTGTTACTTGTTGTAAAAAAGAAATAGAAAATATAATAAAAAATAAGAAATATAAAATTGAATATTGACATAAAAATGGAAACTACTGTTAAGTAATTTAATCTATTCCCCTAAAATGTCACCTTCACCTAAAATGTCATCATGAAATACAATTGTGTTTAAATGCAGTTCCACAGGTGATTCTACAGCTTCAATCACTTTTTAAATAGTTGCTTTACTTCGACACACATCTTTCCAAATCACTTGAAAAAAGAAAAAAATCAGTAATTTTTAAATACAAACAGAGAATGTTTCATTTTGGCATGTAACTATTTATAAAACTATTATTTTGGGCATGATGGAGCAGCGGTAATGTCACTGACTGACAATAACTGCACCCAGGTTTGATTCCCACCCTTGCAAGTCTGTGTGGATTTGGATAAAAGTATCTGCTAAATATCAGTACACTTTAACTCTTAACTTTAAGTAGCTTATAGTATTTACTTAGTCTCAGAAAGAAAAGAATCCATGACCTTGGGACACTAGTAGCGTATCCTGCACCTTATGACAACTAATTAAATAATCAGTCCAAATCAATCAATCAATCAATCAATCTATCTATCTATCTATCTATCTATCTATCTATCTATCTATCTATCTATCTATCTATCTCCCTCAATGCAGTAGCATATTTAATTCATTAATAAATGTAACATGACACAGCCTCAAGAATAAGAGTGATATGGACATTTTAGAGTAAACAGTTGAGAACAGAGATTAATGCTGCAGTGCTGACTGACATTTCACAACAGAAAGACTGAAAATGGAAATTTCACCACATGCTCATTCCTTCTGCACGTGCCTCCTTGGGACAGCTAAACGAGTTCGGAGAGTGAATGAATGGTCACCTGGGTAACGGAGAGAAGACAAAGAGGGATATGGAGAGAGGAAGAGCAGAGGAGTGAGTGAGACATTGAAAAAAGGCAGCAAGAGTGAACAAGACAAAGAGAAGGAAACAGATGCAAAGACAAAAATGTGAAGGTGTTTTACTGTTTTTCTCTTGGTAAAGTTTGTTTTCCTATGGAGAGATACAAATGATCAAACCCATGTTTACGATGTTCAATTTTCATTGAATAATTATCCACCTGTAAGTATGCTGTATGTATTAAACAGCGTATTTCTTCTCTCGGAGAGAGAGGTAATGTTGAATAGAAGCTGAGAGCAGCATCACGGTCCTCAGATGACTGTTTCCTTGGCAACAAAGAGCAAACGCATGTGTGTGTATGTGTGTGTGTGAGAGTGTGTGTGTGTGTGTGTGTGTGTGTGTGTGTGTATGGAGGGAGGGTAGCGGAGAAAGGGAGGTATAAAACCAATGAGCGCTCCTCAGCCAGGCTCACAATTCCAAGCTCACTGCCAACTCTCTGAGAGAGAGTAACAGAGAGAGAGACAGAGAAAGAGATAGAGAGAGAGAGAGAGAGAGAGAGGAGAAAAGAAACAGAGATAGAGAGCTAGAGAACTGTGAAAGAGACACCAATCAGAGAAAGAACTCAATTTACTCTGAGCACAAACCTTCCCGCTCCAAGGCTGCTCTGCTGTTGAGGTGGTTCAGTATGCTCCGACCAAAGGATCTGTGCCAGGGATCTGGCACCAAGACCTTCCTGGATGCCATGCACAGTGGCAAGCTGCACCTGGCCCGCTTCGTGCTGGACGCTCTGGACGGCCGCATCATCAACTCCAAGACGGAGAGCGGCCGCACACCGCTAATGTTCGCTGCCAGCTTGCAGGAGTCCGCCGGCAGGTCAAAGTTCATCCAGATGCTGCTGGAGAAAGGGGCAGATGTGAACGCGCGTGACGAGCAAGGGCGCACCGCCCTCAGCCTCGCCTGTGAGCTTGGACACCTGGATGTGGTCAAGCTGCTGGTCCAGTTCAACGCTGACCCTGAGATCATAGACACCTGGGGGAACAGCGCACTGATGTATGCCGCCTTTGCCGGGCACAACCAGGTGCTTGAGTTTCTGGTCCGGGCTTTCAAGAGGCTGGGGCTGCAGCTGGACCACACAAACCGGGCTGGACATTCTGCTATACAGGTGGCCGACTACTTTGGACACAGTCAGTGTGTCCAGGCTCTGAATGGTCCTGGAAAGAAAGAGGTGGGGCTGAGTTTGGGGAACTCTTGGAAAGACCAAGATGGAGAGTCGCAACGTCCAAACAAACTCCCTAAACAGGTCCTTGAAAGGTTCTCCAAGCCGTTTCACAGTAAGAATGAGGAATCACTGCCAGCTCTGTTCCAGAGACAGGTATGTGTCGGGGACAATGGGTTTCTGACCCGATTCAAGCGCCAGCCCCCTTCCCCTGAGAGAATGACTAATGGACAGTGCCCCTCCAAAAACAATTTTGGGGAAGAAGATGAAAACACTTTATTTAATACCAAACAGATCCAGAACTCTATGCTGAGGGATACCAGAGTCAGGAAAACCATAGACTTCAGCCCAGAGAAAGGCACAAGACATGACATAGGGGGCAGGCAGGAGGTGAACGGGCACGTTCCCCTCTGGGGCAAAGCAAAGTCATTTAACCTAGAGCTCCTAACTGGCAGAAAACAGTCCTATCAGGGTGATGTCCAGGATTTGCGCCATTCCGCCAGGCAATTCAAGAGAGCCTCACTGCAGGACGAAAAAACATTGATGAAGATCGACTACCTTGAAAAGATACATAGAACTCGGCAGTTGGCGAATAATAAGGACAATCCTATCAAACTGGCGCCACTTTCAAACGGCACCAGTCACTTTCAGGAGGAAAACAGCAGTGACGACGAGTCAAAAACCGTCGGGGGCAAAGGCGGGTGTTTTTTGGTGAGAAGAGACGCACTCAAACGTGGTAGCATTCCACAGGTCGCGCGACAGAACAAGCTTCTCCTGCACCGAGAAGAAATCCAGCCGGAAAAAATTACAGTCCGTCCACCCGGCTACACCGGTCTGGGTACCAGGTTACTGAGGCGCTTCACTGCCCCAGAATTCATGAAATTCGTCAGAGACTGTCCTTTGGGAAATGGCAAAGGGAAGATTGCCCGGTCGGAGACCTTTCCACTGTCACATACGCACCAGAGAGTTAGCAGTCAGCCGAGCGTTGACAGCATCAGTGGCGTGAGGTGTGAATTTGAGGGCAGCCCTCGTTGTATGTCTAATAATAATGCGAATTAATCTGTCATGTTAGCAATGCGAGTGCTTTCAGTAGGCTACAATACATGCAATATCGTGATTATGAATGAATAACTTTTTTGTAGAATGATGTCTTTTGCTTTGATAATTTACATTGAATTGAGTCGTTGAAGAATGATCCAATGCCAGCTTAATGCGCTCCAATGACTATTCTTTCGTACAGGATGAATATGTATAGGTGTGCCTATGTATAGTGCAATACATATCATGTGATTATATGCATACTGCAGTTTGCAATGTGTTTGGCTGTGCTTTGGTCGATCAAGAGACGTGATACACTACACAATAAAATCAATAAAAAAACGTGTCTGCTCAACTGGTGAAACTGGCTCACTGAATGAAAAATATGTATAATTACTTGATTTAGACAGGAAGATAACGGGTTGGGGATGGGCAGAAGGACAGGCTAGTGGTCTGACTCAGTGAAAATTAAGTTACTTACCAAATAGCCCTTGTTGAATATTCAATATGCATAATTTATTCATTTTTACAAAATTAAAATAATGCTTTTCTCTTCATGAATGACCTACATACAAATACAACCATGAAATGTATTCTGAAAAGAATACCAAGATGATGAACACTGTGATCTCAGCTGGTGAGGTCCTTTAGAATCATGTACCAAGCCCGTGTGCTTTGTCTAGATGCAAACCAAATGCAGAAAACAGTCTCACAATGTATCTTTTGTCGTTGTTCCAGTAGCAATACACACATCCTGGGAAAAAAAGCTATCACAGTACCACTGATAGGATGCTCACCTAACAACATAAACAAAATGCATCCCCAACAAAAACACTCACACTTTCCAATTAAAGTAAATTAAAATAACATAATAGTGATAGTGATAATAAATTGGGTTTTTGTTATCTCATAATTTGACTACAGCCATCTTGCAGACACATACAGGTTTATATTGATTTTGAAATATACATCACGACCTTCAGCTAGGATTTTGAGTCACAATTTCAAAATTAAACCACTGAGAGATCAAAGTGCCATATTTAAAATATCACATCTTACAAACATCTTGTTTTGGAAAAGTATAGGGACCACTTTTAGGGAATAATTCTAACAATAATATCAACTCAGTAATCTCATTTGAAAAAGTCTGTCACCACAGCTGATAAACACCATTATGGTTGGTGACAACAAAGCATAATCATTTTTTTCTTAAAATATGGGAAGCTTTTATGCGCATTCAGATTCAAGCTAAATGTGCCCCTGATTTAATCATGCATATCATATGCAGAGGAAGTCCCAATCGAGCGCACAGTGTTCAGAGGAACACAAGGAAAGCGCTGCTCTTCATGACCCACGGCAGAGCAGAGCGAGAGTCACTTTAAAAAGTTTGCAGTTGGAAATAAAATAAAAAACAGCCTAAAAAGCATGATCAACTGAAGAACAATAGTGGCTCAGTAGAGCATTTGAAAAGAGAGAACCCTTTTAAAAAAACAAAACAAGTTTGGACCGATCAGTAGTTCAGGAAATTCCAGGGGGGACCTTCCACCACCACTTGGTGAGGAACCAGTCTGGGAATCAAGTTCTCCTCGGTCTTACGCTTGTCACAATTACAAGGGAAAATTACTGTCTCTGAAGCGTAGCCCACAGACGCATAAAGTGCTTTCCTTCTCTCGTGTCATTGCATTGGATAACTCTGATGTGGTTACTCCGTACTTCAACCAACCAGGAGGGACCCATTCACGGAACCATGCAGGGAACCATTTTCTCTCCCCCTGCAAGATGCCATCCTAGAATTCCCACATGGGCACAAACTCGCCAGTGGAGCCGGACATGATGACTTGGCATGTCAGAGGATGCCTGGCTGGTGAGCAGTGTGTGTGTGTGTGTGTGTGTGTGTGTGTGTGTGTGTGTGTGGCAGGCAGGCAGGGGGGTCTGACAGGACTCCAGCAGCACATTGTGAGGGTAGTGTAGGAGGGTGTTCCAGCCTCAGCATCGGGACATGCGCTTGCGGTACTGCTCCACCAGGGGGACCAGGCACTGCGGCGAGCTGCTCTTCAGCAGGAATGGGTGCTCCAGAAGGTCCGTGGCCGTGGCCCGGTCCAGTGGGTCCCGCGTCAGCATGCGGTCCAGGAAGTCCCTCAGAACTGGTGAGATCTGTGGAGAAAAAAGCCACAGAAGAAAGCATGCATAAACTGTCTTCAGAGGTGCGGAGCTGTACACACAGTATGTGTATAAGCCTTTCACTGTGGATGAAGCAAGTTGGTGTGTATATGTGTCCCTGCACTTGTCCCTTCATTAAACTTCTACATGTGAATACATTTGCTAATAGGCCTATATAATTATATAATAATTATTTGCTAATAGGCCTATATAATTTTGTGTGAGTGTGTGTGTGTCTCTCTGTGTGTATTTGTGTATTTAGGTATGTATGTACTGTATGTATGTATGTATGTTCACATATATATTTGAAGATGTGCTTGTGAGCATACAGTATGTGTTTGAACATGTGCTTGCAGCTTGTGGTCCACATGTGTGTCCACTCACCTGATTGATGTTGCGTACGGTGGGAGCCGGCTCATCCCGTAGCCTCTTCATGGCTGCCACCGGTGTCTCGCTGAAGTATGGAGGCTCACCGTCCACCATCTCCACCACCATGATGCCCAGAGACCAAACATCCACCTGCCAAGAGCACATTCATCAACAAAGGGCACTGGCTACACACCCATCGGCCAACATAATACAGAGTTACGAACAAAGTGCGAGGAGGTCTACACAACAGTTGCTATTCAGTGTTGTTCTGAGCAGTTATTTAATATGATTGAGGGCCACTTTTGGAGAGGCCATTTAAGTCTATTTTTAAAACTACAACCACAAGGAGCTCAGTCATGGCTAAATGGATTTTTAATGTGTTATGAAAGTCAGCTTTTGGACACTTCATTCTGAATACATAGTGCTTTTCACAAAAACGTGTTACAAAATGTCTTAAACACAATACAAGAAGCTTATGCAAGCACCATGCACTCTACTTGACATAAGACTAACTTCTAAAGTATACCTTACACATATAGGGCCAGTTTCCACTACATGGGTTAATTTTAGTTCGTAAAGCTTTTGTCAAAGGACATTTTCACTGATGTTTTCTTTTAGTTTAGGACTAGACTTAAGCCATGTACAGGAAATCAGCCCACACTGTGTACCATAGAGAGAGAGCAAAAGAGAGAGAGAGATAGAGATAGAGAAAGAAACATCATTTCCTTTAAAGAAAATAAAAGAACTGTAGTAGAAATGTAGCAATGTAAAGCAAAGTAGTGTTTACCTCAGTGCCATAGGGTGATTTAGAGATCACCTCAGGTGCCATCCAGTAGGGCGTCCCCACTAAAGACTTCCTCTTAGGGATATCTTTACTGATCTGGGCACAGAACCCAAAGTCTGACAGCTTAACCTAGAGAAGAAAAGCACAAAGTACATTTGTGACACCTCAAAATAGCATGAACAACAACAGTAAATAGCCTCACCGGCCAATATAAAACATTAACATGAGCTAACATAACAAGTTGACGACAATTGACGAGCCTTGAGATATTTTTTTACATTTATTTTACAAGTATTGGCGATTATAATATATAATTGAGAAACAATCGGCAAGCTAACCATTTATTTTTTTTATCAAAATGCTTTAATGGTGATCAACATTCATCTTTAATGCCATACTGATGCTAGCCCTGTCGCCTAATGTCTATGGTCCCCTTAATTCTCAGAACCAAACATGGTAGTAGAGTTTAGCTGCTATGCGGTTCAGCTCTGGAACCAATTTCCAGATGATATAAAAATGTTAATAAAGAAATAATTTACTAGTATTTGCTATTCTCTGTTTCTGTCTATGTAAAGCACATTGGCTTGCCTTGCTGTATGAAATATGCCATATAAATTCATGTGTGTGTTAATAAATGAAAAAGACAAAAACATGACATCTAGATGTTGACAGCTCTTCTTAAGAGCTGTAAGTCTCTTGCTCATCGTGAAACAGCAGTGATGCACACTGTGTTTGTCAGTGTCACAGTTAAGACAACTGATGATTCATGTATAGTGGGTAACAGGCAATTGCCTCTGGCTTCCGAACAGCTTCACTAAATGCAGAGCAGAAGAGAACCATGGGACAGAGTGAAAGTCAGAGAGATAGACAACTTAATGGTCTCATTTGACACAATCCTTATGGTAGGGCCATTATCCCAACACAGTTCCTGCTAAACATATGTCCCATGTCATTTCTGGGTGGAATGTCATTTGTTCCTTAATTGCTTTATCTGCTTTGCTTTCTCCTTCTCTATGTCCTTAACCTGTCATGGTAACTTTGTTCAAATGCTTTAGTGACCTGTCATGTCTTTGTTGGAACTTAGTCGCAAAGCCTGCCGATTTTATTCATTTAGTAAGGTTTGCAAAGGTTACTGTTGTACAGTACTATGTACTATACAGAAATACAATTTTATTGTAATATATTGCGCCAATGTCCTTGATGCACTGGGAAATATGAAAACCATTGCATACACTACACAATATAGCAAATAAATAACACTTTACAATTATTTTTACATCCTAGGACAGGATTTCTAATCTGGTGTGAGGTCTGGTGACTAGGTTATAGGCACAGGTAGATGTACACAGACATAGGGAGGCTAAATCATCCTAAAACTGGTTTAAAAACAGTTAAATTGTTGAATTGCATAATATATGATATATGCCACAGTATTTATATAACTTGAGCATTTTGTATTTCTAGTCTGTTCTCTCCTCTGCTGTTATACGCAAGAGAGCACGCTCACCCTGCCGTCCAGTGTGAGGAGGATGGAGTCACTCTTGATGTCTCTGTGGATGACACCTTGTGAGTGCAGATAGGCCAGGGCTTGCAGCACCGCCTCGCACACTGTGGCTATCTGCTCCTCACTCAGCCTGGACACAACAGACACACAGGGAGACAAAACCATCATGGGACAAAGGAAACAATATGGAAAAGGTTTATGAAACCAAAAATAGGAATCACATTTCAGAACAACTGCATGATTAATCTGTTAATTACTTAAATTGTAAAAAACCCTGGTAGGTCAGATATACATTTAAACTTATATATTTTCTATGTACTGGTATGTGTAATATATAATGTAAAAATCAAAAAATGTATTTCATGGATTTTTTTCCATATATGAATACAACCCCTAATCAAAAAAGTTGGGGTGTTGAGTAAATGTGAATAAAAACAAAATGTAATAATCTGCAAATCTCGTAAACTCATATTTAGTTGCAAAAAGGACACAGACAACATATCAAATGTTGATAATGACAAATTTGATTATTTAATAAAATATGTTAAATTTGATACTAGCAACACGTTGGGACGGGGGTAACAAAATGCTGGAATAGTTGTGTAATGATAAAGAAAACCAAAGGAGGAATATTTCACAACTAATTAGGGTCACTGGCAACATGATTGGGTATGAAAAAGAGCATCCCATAGAGGCAGAATCTCTTAGAAATAAAGATGTAGGGGTATTCATCACACTGTGCAAATCTGTGTGGACAAATGATGAAACAATGTAATTTAAATGCCTCTTAACATGAAATTGTGAAGTATTTATGGAGTTCATCATCTACAGTACATAATATCATTAACATATTCAGAGAATCCAGGGAATTTTTTGCAAACAAGGGATAGAGCTGAAAAACAATATTGGATGGCCGTGGTCTTTTGGACCTCAGATGGCACTGCATTAAAACCAGACCTGTTTCTCTAAAGAAAATCATTGTATGGGCACAGGAGAACATCTGATAACCATTGTCTATGAGCACAGTTTGATACTCAATTAAGAAATGCTAGTGCAAACCTTACCATGCAACAGCCAAAATTGTATTTAGACATGAGTCAGAAATACCACCGTCTTATCTGGGCCTGAGCTTGTTTAAAATGGACTGAGGTAAAGTGGAATAAGGTCCTGTGGTTAGACCAATCAAAATTTGCAATTCTTTTTGGAAATCATGGACTCATCTGGGCTAAAGAGGAGAGGGCCTATCCAAGTATCCAACCTATCCAACTTGTTTCAGTACTCAGTTCAAAACCCAACATCTATGATGGTGTGCAGGTGCTTTAGTGACTACAGCATGGGCATCTTGCACATCTGGCAAGGCACAATATATTCTGAATGATGTATACATCATGTTTTGAGCTATTTATACTTCTATCCAGGCAATGTCTTTTCCAGGGAAGAAGACATCGGGCAGGAATGGGACAACATTCTCACTCTAGCAGCTGGTCCATTCAGTTCCTAAACATTTATAGAATTTTGTTAAATGAAGAGGTGAAGCAGCACAGTGGTAAATATTCCTTGTTCCAACTGTTTTTTAAATATTATCACATTCTGTTTCTATTTGCATTTTACATAACGTCCCAACATTTTCTGATTGTACATCTATAGTTACATTTCCATACTGTATTTACATTCATTCACACTTTTCTCAATTAATCACATTGTCTGAGCTTTTCCAAGAACATAAACTTTTAGTTTATGAAAATTTTCTGTGAATAAACATCTTTAGTCACATTAAAATGCCAGCAATATAGGGTTGCTGCATATTTAATGCACGCCAATGCACACAAATTGCAAACGCTGCAAAATGGAAGAACCAGTTTTTAATTATCAGTCTACGAGCCCAGCTTGGAGACTGGTCAGGACTGAGGACAACTTCATCTACATTCTGCTAAATAAATCATGGGATTGATTTCTTTTTTTAGTCTTTTTTTTCTATATCTCCATGGGGATTGCGAGCTTATGATTAAATAATAAAACTTGTGGTCACTCTTTCTGTGTGTCTGCAGTTTGACTTTCTGACACAGACAGACCCTGACACGTAACACAAACTGAATCTGCCCCCAGCTGTCATGTCAACTGTCCACTGTCTTAGAAAAAAAATCTGGCATCTCTTTCAATATAATCTTTCAATACTCCACCCTTAGGTCAATGCTTGTCTCCAATGCCAAAGCCATTTCTCACTCAATCGTAAACAGCAGTGAAAGGCTGAGATAATTTATGCAGTGTTAGCTGTTTACTTTCAGCACTGTTGAATAGGCTATTTTTAGGGGAGTGAATTTAGCCTGCAGAATAGAGACCGCAGAGGTCCGAGGTTTGAGATACTGACCCAAAATAAAAGGATCTATTTTTTTGCATGACAACCTAACTGAATTTCTCCATGTCATTTCAAAATGTAATAATGCAATTATGTAATTAAATTTGCTAGGTTCCCATAGGAACAGAGGCTGACAGTGAGTGTAGTCTGTCAGAGAGTGCAAAGAAGACCATGCAGTGCACTCCACGACCCCTTCTAACACACAACGTTATAGTGCCCTCTAGTGGTGATGAAAGCACTCACAGAAAAAAAAACAAAATCCTGGCAGCAGAGTGGTCTTTTTTACTGATGGGAGGGGTATTTATTTATTGATTCCAGAAATCCATGAATTATAACAGTCTAATGAACAACTTATGAAGGCATGGAAGACATTGCCTATAATATCAAAAAGGAATGGACATAATTCCTACTGCAAATCCCTGTAATTGAATGTATTCAACTATCCATGGTGTTAACAGATGGACGTGTACCTGGTCTCGGAGACAATGTTGGTCAGAGCTCCACCCTGCAGGTACTCCATTATGACCCAAAGCTCCTCCTCGACCAGAGCGCTCTTGAACATCTCCACCACGTTCTTGTGCTGGTAGTCCCTCATGATCACCACCTGAGAGGCACAGCAAAGAAACACGCCCTGAAACAGCCTGCTTTAATACTATTGCTCTGTTACACTGTTTTACTACGCAGCAATTACAATGTTGTTATGGTTCCTTTGGGGAGCTGCCAACGGTTTTTACACAACTCATATAGTGAAGAGAATGTACTGAGAATGAGGATGAAACACATCTCTTGTGATGAGTAGTAGAGAATGGGAAATGATACTGCTAAGTGTGCTGTTAAGTGATTGGAACGTGACTTGGAGTGTGACAGAGAGGAATTCTAAAGAATTTTACACAGCTTCCAGGAATCTTTCCTAAGGGTAAAATAAAAGATAACATTTATTCATCATGAATCTTTCTATCTAAAGTGGATTTAAATGTAATTCTTTTTCAGGACACATGTTTAATGTTCTCTTAGCTGATGCATATTGTAGGGGAGCTAGATGTAACATTGCACACCAATAGTATTTTAGATATAATATTTAAGCCCTTATGTCTGGCTAGGGCAAGAACATATTTCACACTCCAATTCTACCAAAGCCATGCAGCATTATACTTGACACAGTGCCCTTTTGAAATTCACTGACTGGGTCACCAAGGCCCATTTCCATTTAGAAACCTTAAGGGTTATGAGCCAGTAAATTGCATTACATTACATGTAGATGCATTACAAAAGAATCCATTAGGTATTAAGGAATTTAGATATTTACTTCTTTCTTTTACTTCTTCATTCTTTTACATTATATTCTTAGATGGAAATAATATATCCTGCAAACTAGTCTGTCAAAACATTACATTCAAATATGAAATCATCATATAAATATTTTTACAAAGAACCACAAAGTTACAGCTTTAGTCGCAATACACATATTCATTTCAATGATTTATGAGTGAAGTATTGCATTCCAGGATGCAATCTCAGACTGGCAGATCTAAACCTGGCTCTGTCTCATTGCAACCGCTCTGTTGGGGTTTAAGCCTCAGTGACTCTGTCTTCGCTTTTTTACCACATGACAAATTGAATAGCATCCACTCTCCTCCCGTCAAAGGTGAGACATTTCAAATCTCCCTAAGGAACAGGGCTCTCTAGTCTGCATGCCACCATCAGCAGGTGGGGCATATTTAGGGACGAGAGGGTTTGATTTTATTGCATTTTCCCCATTTTTTTAATCATTGGGGCATTCTACCTCATTAAACAGCAGCTCCCTTCGCTGCTGCCTGCGCAGGTCCATCATCTTGACGGCCACCTGTCGGCCGCTGTGCTTCTCACACGCGATGCACACCACCCCTGTCGAGCCCTCGCCAATCTTCACAAAGTTGTCCAGGTAGGAGCGTGGGTCGCCCTTGTCCACCACCATCTGCAGTGCCGCCTTGAACTGCTCGTGGGTCACCTTGGGCGGGTCAGGCGGTGGCCGTGGCGACGGGTGCTGGGGCGGCCGGAAGGCGGGCGAGCAGGTGCCTGGCGGACTGGTGGCCAGCGAGCCCGTGGGCGAGGGCCGAGGCTGGGACGGACTGTCCTGCCGCGGGTAGAAGCCTGGGTTGGTGCTGGCCGAGTGACGCAGGTAGGGCTCGGGGCCGCCGGGCCGCAGGCTGATGTTGGGTGACAGGCCGATGGTGTAGCTGGACGAGGAGCGCACGGTCCGGTGAGGTGGACGGGCGCCGCTGCTCATCATAGGGCTGTTGGTGCAGCTGGCGAAGAGACCAGGCTGGTGCCTAAAGACAGCGTCGGCCTGGGAGACAGACAGGAGAGAGGGAGGGAGGGAGAGAGAGAGGGAGAGAGTGAATATATGTAAATTTAAGTTAGATTGGGAAGAGGGAAGGAGAGGAAGAGAAACACAGAACATGTCAATCAGAGAGAAAGAGAGAGAGAGAGAGAGAGCTGCAACACAGAGAAGTCAAACAGAGAGAGAGAGAAAGAGAGAGAAAGAGTGCAGAGAAAGCAAATACACACAGACAGACCTAAAGAGAGCAGACAAGTCATAGAGACAGAGAGAGGGAGAAAATGCCGAGGGATGCAGAGGGCATAGACAGAAAGAGAGAGAGTGAGAGAGAGAGTAAATGAAAGAAAAAGAGAGTTAGAGATAAAAAAGGACAAGCGTTGGCACATCTCCCAGAGGTCTTTGCCCTCCCCGGCTACGTCGCTGCATGCTAATGGAGGCTAGACACCTTGCCACCTCCGCAACCCCCCTGCCCCTCATGCTAGCACGCCACTGTGCCCTCTCATGCCAGCCCCACGGGACTCTGGGTACACTCGGAGACACTGCCAAAGGCTAGTGTCGTAATGTTTACAGCCCCACTGCCCTCCCCCGCCTGTGAAGCCTTTAGCTCCCAAATCATGTTTTATCACCTTGAAAAACTAACAGCTTTAATTGAGCAAACCTGCCGCAGTGAGAGAGGGAGGAAGGGAGGGGGGAGAGAGGGAGTGTGCCTTTAAGGAGGGAAGGAGCGGGGATTGCATCAACACATCCTGAGATCCAGCAGAAACTTGTTTTCAGGAAGGATGGAGCAATAGGTCCTGGCATCAGAGTTAGCACGCAAAGCTGCAAGTCAGTGCCTGCAGTTCTTTTCAAGGCAAATCAATACAGATATGTTGCCATTAAGTAAAGAAATTTCATCATCTGGACTTCACCTGAGTTAGACTAGTGAGGCAATAACTTGATTTAGTGTCTTCACATCTGAGCCTCCCACATACATATTTGTACCATCAGAAAAAAGTGCTGGTAACGCTCAAAAGTATGCTTAAAGGAGCCTCTCAGAACCAAGGAGGTGAAATTAAACACTATGCTTATATTACACTATATAACTTCCTTATAACATTTACAACAGATGTGAAAACACAGTATCTTGTACCAGAAATGCATAAGTAATCATTTCCTGTGTCAGTGATGTCAGTTTTGCAAGAGATCTCAATTTGAACACAAGAGCTCTCATGTACGCCTACAAGAGTACAAGGGATGCAAAGAGCTAAATGACACTTGTATCTCCATATCATTGGTATTCACCAGATGCAACATGCTGGATCAATGGTCACATTCCGTCTAATTTGAAGTTAAAGTTCCTTTCTATTGTTTATTTGTAACATTCTTTGTAAGTTTCTGTATCAAGCTAATTGCCTGTAAAATAGTTCTACAAGAACACCCTCATTAATAGATTCTAACTAGGATCTGCAAAGTCCTGCCAAATAACTTGATTTCCCCCGATTAGTGCACAGGAACGCTGTTTCCATCCTTCTGACCTCATTACACCATGGCTATTCCACTTGTCTGTCAAAAGTAGCCGTGCCCCCACACTGCGTTATATTCACCCTGTGAGTCACTCACATGAAAAACTGCAGTATGACGCAGCCGGGTAGAAAGAGAGAGAGAGAGAAAGAGAGAGGGCGAGAGAGAGAGGGCGAGAGAGAGAGAGAGAGAGAGAGAGAGAGAAGAGGTTCACCTTCAGGTCGTAGGACGAGTACGGCCTCCCAGGGCTGTTCTGTGAGTGGATGAGGAATCGTTCAGGGGGATGTCCACCAGGCTCCCCCATTGGTGGCGGCAGTGGTGGTGGCGGTGGCTGGACATGTCCGGCAGGGGTGTAGAAGCACGACATGGGCCTCTGGCCTGGGGGTGGCAGCGGCCGGGATGGCGGTGGTGCCACATCCCTCCGTGCCATCAGGCGCTCGGTGGGGCTGCCCATCTCGCCACCGCCTCCGCCGCCACAAAGGTACATGGGTGGAGGGTAGGGCACAGGGATGGGCGGAGGGGGCAGCGGAGGTGGGAATGGCGGGGGCCCGATGGCCTCCAGTGACGTGATGCTGACCTCGTGCGTGGACTTGGCGCGGGGCAGCATTCCATTGGGCTGCAGCGTCACGCTCTTCTTCATGCCCATGTGTGGCGTGCCACTCTCGCTGTGCACGATCCGCGCCCGCTCGCGTTCCCGCCAGCGCCCCTGTCCGCTGTCCGCGCACTCGCCGCCGTGTGGGTCAGCAAGCGCCAGGTCCTCGTACTGGTAGGGCTCGCCCTCGCGCTCCTCGCCCAGGCGGCCCAGCGACTGCGCCCGCTTGCGTGCCGACGGGCTGCTCTTGCGCAGGGAGTTGGAACTGCTGACTGACAGGCGGCTCATGTCGGACAGCATGGCGGAGATGTAGTCCCCATGGCCAATGAAACTCCCACGCACTATGGTCTGAGAGGAGGGGAGGAAGAGGGAGAAAGAGAGACACAATTAGAGAGAGCATGTCTGTCTGTCTCTCTGAGCGCATGTCTGTCTGTCTGTCTTAGAGCATGTCATGTCTGTCTGTCTGAGCGCATGTCATGTCTGTCTGTCTGAGCGCATGCGCATGCGCATGTCTGTCTGTCTAAGAGCATGTCTGTCAGTCTTAGAGCATGTCATGTCTGTCTGTCTGAGCGCATGTCTGTCTGTCTGAGCGCATGTCTGTCTGTCTGAGCGTATGTCTGTCTGTCTGAGAGCATGTCATGTCTGTCTGTCTGAGCACATGTATGTCTGTCTGAGATCATGTCATGTCTGTCTGTCTGAGCGCATGTCTGTCTGTCTGAGAGCATGTCATGTCTGTCTGTCTGAGCGCATGTCTGTCTGTCTGTCAGGAGAGCTAGAGAAAGTCATAGGAAGACATACACAGACAGAACTGGAGAGAGGGAAGGAAAGATAGAGCCTAAGATGAAAAAACTAAATGGAGAGAGAGTCACAGAGATAGGGAAGAGAGAGAGAGAGACAGAAAGTGAGAGAGCCTGTCCGACAGACGGAGAGACAGAAAGAGAGAGTGAAGGAGTGCTTTCTTGAGATTTGCGTGCCACTTTGAGTGCAGTCGGAGCAGACCTTTGGGCTTTGGGCTTATGAGAGCAGATCTGAAGACATTGCTCTTCAAAGGGGAGCTAATTTGGGAACTCTGAAATAACCTCTTCAAACTCGTTCTGATAATCTGTGCCTCTGTTGAATCCAACCGTAAAAGTCTGAAACACTGGAGGTTACAACGGCGGCTCTGATACATGACCTGTGTGTGTGCATTTGTGGACGGACATATCACCTTTTACATCCCACATGACAACAGAAAATGCCCAATTCTGATACACAGATAATAACTGAAAGCATATGAGAAAACAAGACAAACAAAAGCAGTGAAAAAGATCAAACTGACTGAAATCTGTTTGGCAGTTGACATTTGACACTGTTAGCAATAAACTGTGCAAATAAGATTAGATTTGCTCTGAGTCATCTCATCATAGTTCACGTTTGTTGACAGTTTCATTATGTGGTAAATAGATAAGCATCCATTTGGGATCATTAAATAAACCATTAAGAAATTACATGAATACAAAAATGAAAATAGCAGAAGAAAACAAATAAAGATTGATGCATTAAATACATAAAATACAATAAAGGCTCTTCTCTTATTTTTAAGTCTTTTAAGTCTTGTATGAATGCAGACATCTTTTTAAAAAAGTTTTAGCCTAAAATGTGTTTTCTTTTTTCATAGTTTTATTTTCAAAGCCACCAGAGCTAGAAGCACACAAAAGCGGCTCCTCAGGCTAAAGAGGTAGAGCACTGTGCTGGGGATGGGAAGGTCACCAGGCTGCTATCTAGAGCTTACTAGACACATCAGCTCTGCACTTCACTTTCAATAAAAAGCTGCTAACCCTTCCTTTTACAGTCCCCGAAAAATACTCAGCACTTAGTAAATACTCAGCACTTACTAAATACTCAGCACTAGTAAATACTTAATTAGTGGACTGTAAAGGGAAGGGTTAAAAGCTCTATAAATATGTATCAACATGCATACATATTTTGGCAGTAAGGATGAATCTGTTCTGAATTTGCGTCTTTAGGGCATATATTCAGGCGTACAAGGACGGATAACCTGCTGTGGCCTGCTACGTTCAAGAATTTTATTGCAACAGTATTTTGCTCAATGTGAGAAAACAGAGCATTTCTGTGCTTACATGTAGTATCTGTCAGACACCAATGCCTTAGAGGGGACCAATCATGCACACGAGAATGTCCTGACGTTCCAATACTCCCCACGTCTGATGCAACACCATTCTGTCTCGAGGACGTTTTGGTGTGCTGTCACCTCCAGCTCACATCAGGGTGACACAAAAAGAATTGTGTGGCACATAGCTGTGACGCATGGCACACAACTACACTGGGGGGGGGGGGGGGGTAATGAAACCCTTGGCATGAAGCTGTGCTTGCTTAACTTTTCCACAAAAGTTTCCAACAGCCAGTTAATCAGACTCACAGTGAGGCCATGCTCCACTTAAATCTTGTGGAATATTCTGTCCTTAATATACATTACGTACAATACGTTTTTCAAAACTCTTAACACAGCAACCCACATACAGTACATTGTGAAATTAGCCAAAGAGTTAGTTGTTTACTGTATTGTAACTAGCCTGTGACAAGAACAATGTCCAAAACTGTTGTAGAGAGAGAGTACCAAGTTTTTCAATTATGGTAGAACTTTGCAATAAAATCCTAATCTCAGTTCTCTCAAATTGTTTCTCCTAGATCATTCTGTGAATGCATAAAATGATACACTGTAATATTGTTCTACAGGAAAGTTGAAATTGATGGCAGGGATCAACAACGTACATAGCATTTGGACATTTGAGATTTTCATGTCTAGCATGCTGTTTGTAAGCATTTGCAAATTAGACCAGAAAGATTCATAATTTTGGTATTGGGTAAATTTGTATGCAAAGAAAATGTAAGTGTTCATTGCCTGCATATTGCGTGAAAACAACATGACGTGTGTTAATAGTATGGCCAAAACAGTAGGCCTTTGTGGTAACTGAGTTAGAGTTTTGAAAATGAATACAGATTGGTCAAAAGCTAGCCTGGATGCCAGCCAAACTTAGCCCCGCCCACAACATTTTGGGGCCGGGAAGTTCGGTCTGGTCTTGTTCCGTTGTGGAGCAACTATGCCCAAGATGTTCAGAGACACGGTTTGGACCAGAACTGCTGACCGGTTTTGTTCAGAGCTGAATGCAACTGTGTTTGACAGAGGACAGATGGTTGAATGATTGTGAATCAAAGTATTCTTTTTATATTAATAACATTTACAAAACGTACTTAGGTGTTAGTGTTACTGTTTTTAACTTATCTAAACATTAGCACATAAGCAAAAGTGCATTTAGTACATTTCAGAATACATTTCAGTGCACTATTTATAGAGTGCACACCTGACTTTTCTGCATCAGCGTCTGTCTTTCTGTCCGTCCCTGTTCTTGTCCTGTGCGATACAGATGCTCAGGTGCCGTGGCCACATTTCACATCTCACCTTGTCCTCTAACTGAGACACACTTGCACTGACGATGCGAATATAAACATGTTTCTAAACCAAAACACCACACTGAACTAAAACACGAGGTGCTCCTGCTCCACTGATGCTGCTTTTAAATCACTACTGCTGCTGTACGGAGCAGTTCTGCTCCACTCCGGAGTGCTGCCGTGTAATATTGGTGCTTGTTTACCCTTTACAGTTTCCCCTCAGGACACTGCAGCACTTCTCAGCACGGCAGCAGATTATCCCACATAGTGCTGCAAATCCACATCTTATATCACAGCTCACAGCCATATGCCGCCGCACACATGGCCCCGAGCTGACAAGGCCGTTTCAGAACGCACACCCCGCACCCGTCCAATGTGCCGATGGAAACACATGAACTGATTCCCCCCACTTTGCTCTGCGTTGCGTGGTTGTAGACGTTCCAGGAGGAAACCCCAGGACCTGGAAGGTGAATCTCTCATTCTCTCTATCTCTTTTCCTCTCTTGCTCTCTTCTCACACACACTGTACATATACTGTACATTTAAAAGCACAGAAAATACACACTCTCATACACTAATACACATACACTTTCTTCCTTCAAACTCTTTCTTTCTTTCTGTCTTCCCTTCTTTCTTCTGTTCACTGTCCCCTACCCTCTCTCTTTCTCGCCATTTGTCTCTCCTCTCTCTCAATCCATATCTCTTTCTATCTCTCTTTATCTTCTCTCTCAACTCCATTTCTCTCACACACATACTCCCATTCTCTCTCCTTCCTATTGTCTCTCTCTCTCCCTCCCTCTCTCCCTCTCTCTCTCTGCTGCTCCTGCAGTTTTTGGTGACTGGGCCTGCTGTGGGTGGGTAGGCAGTAGGCACGGCGGATCGTTATTAATTGCCATCGAGGAGTAATAAATCTTGCAGCCCCTCTAAGGACTGGCGTTGTACAGTCAGTGTACACAGCAGGGTCGTTAGCCCAGCCTCATGATAGATAAGAAAGCAATATGACAGCAAGTGGAGAGAGGAGGGGATGGGAGGAGAGGGAGGGATGGGAGGAGAGGGGGAGGGATGGGAGGAGAGGGGGAGAAAGGGAGAGAGAGGGGAGGGGAGCAGAAAGGGGGTGTTTGCATATGTGTGTGTATTTGTGAGTGTGGTTAATGTGCGCAAGTTTGTGTGTGTGTGTGTGTGTGTGTGTGTGTGTGTGTGTGTGTGTGTGTGTGTGTGAGAGAGAGAGAAATAGAGAGAGAAAGAGAGAGGGGGAAGGGGAGAGAGAGAGGGAGAGAGAGAGAGAGAGGGAGAGATGCTGTCCTCAGTGCTGTTTTCTGATCTCGCTTTTAAGTGAGACAATGGAGAGCGTTCAGCTGCAATGTCCTGGCGTGTACTCATATGTCACTGGATTGCACCATCCAGGGGTAGTGCCTGCTAATCAACGTGCCAGCCTGCCTCCTCTTAACTGTTTGCCTGCACCTTAAGTGTAATTGGAACAAGACAACAAAGTGTCCCTACAAAATACTACACGACAACACAGATAACACAAAGAAGACATTACTCCTGACCTAAGAAAACACATAGAAACATGAACGGAACAGGCACAGCAGTAATCAGTGGGGAGGTAAATAAAAACGTCATTCTATTTCTAGGTAGTTAACTAAGAAAAAAGGCCTAATTGAGAGACAAGCATGACTACACACAACAGGCACTCTGCACCTCCAGACACCTGTGCAGTTACATAAAAACAATCTGGGCTCCATCGCCTACTCCATCCACCAGCTGATGCTAGAACAGATTCACAGTCTCTCACACGCTCACTAAGTAAAACACTTCTACACTGAAAGCACTCTAGCTCAATTTGATGAATACATAGAATGCTATATTTATAGATTGTATGGGGAAATTTGAAAAAAAAAATGGCAAAAAGCCATTTTTTCTAACAGATAAAAATGTCTAATGCAATGCAATGTATGTTTATTGCAATGTATGCATGACAGTAAAACTGTATGCTAGTAAAAAAAGAGGGACATTTATAGTGTAATTACATAAAAATGACTTATATGTATAATCAAACACAGGAGGTGAGGAGTGGCTTCACCAATGCACTGGCATAAATGACATGAATATACTTCTGATTAGATATGCAGTGAGATTAGAATGTCTCAGTTAACCTTTGCCCTACCAGGCAGATCAGTAGAGATTAAAAATGTATCTCAGGAAACATGACCCATAAAGTCACATAAGAACATGAATGTACAGTACAGGCCAGGCAATCGAAGCATGACAGCCACACTACAGTACAAATACTCAGGACCAGGACACGTGATCCCAGCCATACGTGACCAGAGCCGTGCTGAGGTACCTTCTTTGGTTTGAGCTCCACCGGCGTTATCCTGGACGGGTCCACCATGGGCCGGGGCCTGCGCAGGTTCTCTATGATGCTCTGCCATTGGGTTGGCAGGCCCACGAAGCAACCACGCTTGGCATCGAACGACGTGTGGACCCGGTGCTCAAAGTTCTTTGGCGCTGATATTTCCGGTCTCTTCTTTTTCTTCTTGCGGAACATCGTCAGCTCTATACACGGAAACCTGTCAGGATAATAAAAAAAGCGGTCTGTTAATCGAAGACACGCGATGTGACTTTGTTGTTCTTTCTCTGTTTGGTTTTGGGGTTTTTTTCAGTGCAGGTGCCACATATAGACACTTTTAATATATCTGCGTCGGATGCTTCCGGAAAAGATGAAAGGCACCTTGTGGGCTTAGAAGCAGGCTCATGTACCCTGATCAAGCATGGTCAAAATCCACAAACGCTGTCACGAGCTCGCTCCCTCGGCGCACAAGCACACCAAACACACAGCTATAAATGTTAGTCTAAAATTACACCAGTGCTGATTTCAAGCTTGCTTATGTTCCCTGGATTAGAACCTCCAGTGCTGCGCTTCTGCCTCTTGCAAGGCTACGCAATGAGCATTTTCTATCCCCCATCTAAAATGCTTAAGTCGGGTCGGACAAGCTTTTTCCTGTCTGCCTTAGTGGCATCTGAGCCTCTCTACTTGCCTGGGAGCAGGATGGAGGGGGGGGGGGGGTGGGGGCGGTGGGGATGGGTGTGTGTGCCCACTCGAAATGAAGGATATCTGCTCAATTAGGGCTCGCTCTTCCTCTCATGGCCTTTATCTGACAGGCTGAGCAGAGCGCACTTGAGTGAGCCGCTGGACCAGGCCTGAGGGCTAACAGTGCATTAGCCGAGGAGAGGAAAGGGAGAGAAAAGGCCCATGCCACAAAGACACCGACATCGCCGTAACCTCAGACTTGCCATGCAACTGCTCCCAAGGGTACCCTGCCCACCAAGCGTCCACTTTCCTTATTTCCAGGGAAAATAGTAATTCAGGACATCTTGTGTTTTGTGCTGTTTTATCTTTTTAACCCCGTTTCCCTCTCCTCGTACTTTGTCCTCTTACTCTGGAGGGCATTCAATGAGTCTTCTCCCTCCCCGCCTCACCTTTTCTCTCCCTCCCTCTCTATCCCTCTCTCTCTTTATCTCTCCCCACTCCTCTGTCTATCCCTCTCTCTCTCTCTTTCTCCCTCTTTCTCTCTCCCCACTCCATAGTGATGAAGGGCCGAGTCAAGCATTTGTGCAAACACCCATCCTAGAAAGGGCCTCCTTTGATGGTTAATGTGACGCACAGTCTTGCTGACTTAGTGTTCGGCTGGACTTAATGGACGATGTGATCATAAATATTGATGAGGCGACGCAGCGTGGGTCCTGGGGACGGAGCGAGAGTGAGCACGAGTGTGACCGTGAGCGTCAGCGTGCCCGCGATGTCGCCTCCCACCCATGGAGCCAGCGCCCCTGTAGTGGGCGTTTGATGCGGCGCTCTTGTTATGATACGGCCCGAGAACTTGGACGCGACACCAAGCAGCTGAGCAGATGCTCGATTTTCAGACGGATGCGGAAACATGAGCCGAGGCCCCGACCGGCGCTGGAGGACAGATCGAACGCCGACGCCAAGAAAGAATCAACAGATAAGATGAGACGCTGAATAAATGAATGAGCACTGCCTCTCTTTTCCCCCTTTCACTCTTCATATTCATGTCTCTATCCCCAATTCTCTCACTCTCCTTTGGTCCCCTGAAGCCCCTTCTTCATCAGCGCTCTCTCTCTCTCCTCTCTCTTCCACTCTCTCCCTCTCTCCCCCCCTCCTCCTGCTCTGCCATGTCACAGTGCTTTGGCCCTCAGACACTGTGTAATCAGCTGTAATGGGGCCTGTTATGAGTTGTATCAGTGACTGAGCAGGCCGCCGGCCCCCAGCCTCCTCTCTGCCTCACAGGGGGGAGCACGGAGCAGAGAGCCCGCATCCATGTGCAGGATCCGCCTGACTCACTGGGACAGGCCAGAGGAAGAAGAGAGAGTGAGAAAGAGAGAGAAAGGGAGAGAGAGGGGGGGTGAGAGGGGGGGGGGTAAGCATTCACATGATTGAGACACATACACACACAACTGACACAAGTTATGAAAGAAGACACATACACACACGCAATGACATGCATGCAAGCACACCCTACTCATATCTATAGATGTGATCTTTAAGACGCCCTTGCACTAACGTTAAAAAATGGATCACATGCATGCGAGGCATGTAGGCTATAGCACGCGTGCACACGTGCACACACACACACACACACACACACACACACACACACACACACACACACACACACACACACACACACAAATTGAATCACATGCAAGCAGGATAAGACTGAAACCCACACATAGGAGTGTCCCTTGGTCACACACACATACACACAAACAATGTCAGACTCCCTAGTCCTTCATGGATAACTCAATAAGTGCTCTAATATGCTGCATACTGTATGCATGTCCTGTGGTCTCCCCATGGACCCACCCTAATACAGGGGGACGGACAAACTGAACTGTCCCCTTTAAGGATGGTATGATAAAATGATTTTGTATGCAATATTCTATGTGTGTGTGTGTGTGTGTGCACATGTGCATGTGAATGAATGTATGTGTATGTGTATAAAGGTTTTTTTGTGGTTGTTTGTGTGTGCATGTGTGTGTGTGTGTGTGTGTGTGCATGTGTCTGTGTGTGTATGTGTGTGTATGTGTGTGTGGGTGGGTGGTTATAACAAATGTGGGCAACAGTGTGTATGTGGTGGAGTGGTGCATTTCTGTGACAGGTTGTTTTTTTTCTATTGGCCTAAAACACAGAAAGGCTTTTTGCCATCCTCAGCCCTGTGATTCAGACAGTTAATCCTGAAGAACATGTTCGCAAAGTAAGTACCAGGAAGACTTAGTGATAAAAAATGATCGCATTGGAGAGAATAATCACAGTTTACAATTTACATGAACACAACTCTCTCCCTGTTCAATATATGACAAGTATGGGTCCCCATATGGACAGTGACCCATGCAATTCCCTAAAGCCAATTTAAGAGCAAGCTGTGTATTCCTAAGGTTAAATGTTTCAGATCCACACAACCCTGTCTATCTGTAAAACACTGCAATACAGCCCAGTCCCAAGAGACTGTGTGACTTACTTTAGCAATATCCTTCAGCTCCCTTCTCTCCCTATGGAGTGGGCTTCATGCTATCACACTGAAACGTCATATTGTATTTCTGTGAAGAGCTGTACTGATACTATCAACAGGAGCCTAAATATTTACTAGCAAAGCTTTTGTTTGTCCAACCCAAACAGATCGATAGGTGTTTATGGGGGGAGTGAAACTTGAGCCTGCCCCCTGAACCCTGGGTGCAAACCATAAGAGTATTGCCAACCGCTATCGCAAACACAATCTGTGTATACTGCATCAGTGCCCACAACATTACAGACACTTCAACAGCAGTTAGATAGCCTGGTACATATATATATATAGCTATATTAGCAGAGGACGTAGCTCTCTATTGCTATTGCTTTCTATTGCTCTGCTATACTAGGTCCATTGCTTCTAAAGCCATTTTTCAAAGGATTTTTAACAGCAAAGATTCAGTCTTCAATATGTTTGTTTGTGATTGTGTGTGGCTCTTCTCTCATGTATGCCCCCATTTGAGTTTTAGCTTTAAAGAGGGAAAGCTCCCTCTGGTCCCTCCACTTCCTCTAAAGCCTGCCCGGCTTCCTGTTTCAGAGGACTCGTCAATGACAGATTTGTGCATCAAGGAGCTGAAATCGGATTATAAAAAAGCATCTGAATGCCATGCTCTGCAGAATAAATTGAAAATTAGATATCATTATTAATTTACATCTTTTAATCGCAAGCACATGCCCTGCTATCGACCCCAGATAATCCACTGAGCTTATGGCGTGGCTGATAACAACAGATAATTGATTTTTTCATTCTGTAGGAAAGACAAGAATAACAGAACCACGGTAGTAAACTCAACTAGCAAAGGCATTAGTTACAAGTCCTATTTACTTATGAAGACAAAGCAACTTGACTAGATAGGTGCTATTGCCCTATGACATTCTCATAACAACATTCTTTCAGGAAATAACATAATTTATCTATAGCATCTCTTGCTATAGTAGCAGTGACATTTTCTGTAACAATAATAATCAAAAATCACTGAAATCCAGAAATTATGCCTGATGTGGTTAATTCTCCATTAACCAGATGAATAGTCAAATGAATTCTCCATTAAAGTACTGAGCAATACAATGTAACACAAAGCCTCTCCAACACAAGGTTTCTGTAGTCCTGTAAAGGACAGAAAAGATCTGAAGGTTAAATTAAAAATAATTTTAAAAGGTAGGACATTATGGCATTATACTAAGAGCCTTGTCACTGTGTGCTTTGAGCGGAAACTGAAAAGATACTCACTGTGAAACATATAAATGAGTAAATATAAAAAAATAAAATGAAATAAATAAACTTATCCAAATTATTGTCCAAACCATTAGCCACATGCAACATTAAACCAAGGCTTCACACTGCATCCCTGGAAAGAGCTATCTTGTAAGAACTTCCCTGTCAATCCTGACCTGGGGGATGAATGAATGAGTGAGTGAAAGTGTGTGTAAGAGTAAGTAAGTGAGCCTGTGTGTATGTGTGTGTGTGTTTGAGTAAGTGAGTGAGAGAGTCAGTGAATGAGTGAGTGAGTGAGGGAGGGGGAGAACATAGAGGAAGGTGGTGAAATGAACCTCCATCTCACATTCAGAGAGCGAGAGAGAGCAAATGAGACAGAAATAGAGACAGACAGGCAGGCAGAGAGTGAAATAGACTGTATGTGAGACAGAGGGGGCTGAAGGAGATAGATACATACATACATACATGGACAAAAGAGAGAGATAGCCTTAGAGGGAGAAAATAGAGACTACTGAAAAGAGAGAGGAGGAGAGATTTGCTATTAAGTCCTCTTTGCTGAAGACCAGAAAAAGAGGGGGGGTGATGTTATAATGATATAACTGATGGAACGTCTGCTAACGCAAGCAGGCACGCCACACAAGCACACAAAGAGCAGGCAGGTAGTGATAGCGATGCTAGTGAGGGATTAGCGCCTAGCCCGCCCGCCCGCCTGGCCCTGTGCTGATCCAATTTTGGGCTCGCGTTCACAGTTTCCGTCCTGGATCCGTGTCACATTGGGAGGTGTGGGTGGGAGAGAGACGCTCCGTAATCCTCTTTTTTTGTACTCGCCCGTGCACAAATAAGCATAATCCCGTCCAAATTACACACATAGATTTTGTTTGGCGGCAGAGATAGTGACCGGGTCGGAACAGCTGTTTTTCAGTGTGTGTGTGTGTGTGTGTGTGTGTGTGTGAGTGTGTGAGTGTATGTGTGTGTGTTGGTGCACTGGTGTGGTGGCTGCACAAGCACAGACTGGTCCTCTGTCAGCTTCATCACAGTGACCGCTTTGACCTTTGAGTATAATGAGACTGCATCACCTCTCAAAGTGTGTGTGTGTGTGATAGGGATGTTTCTGTCCCTTTGTACACACACACACAAACATTTTCTGCCTCTTTTTCACTCACTCACACACACACACTCTCTCTCTCTCTCACACACACACACACACGCACTCTCTCTCTCTCTCTCTCTCACACACACACACACACACACACACACACACACACACACACACACACACACACACACACACACACACACACACACACACACACACACTCACATTCAGGATTCAGACACACAAAGGACAGGAGGGTGATACACTTAAACAGCAGTCCTTTTTCCTATGATGGTTACATCTACACACATACGGTATGTACTACATTTTTATCTGTGTAAAAAATTCTTGGTACAGAAACGTTACATGGTACAAAATCACAAGGTACAAGTACTGTAAACACCATAAGATCCTATTGTATGTGGTGTTGTTGCTGATCTGCCCGTGAAATCGATAGCTGGTTTACTAGAAGAGGAGACATTACTGAGAGCACTACATTCTGCATTGGACTAAAATGTTAATTGGAGATGCATCATCTTATTTGAGAATCCATCCCATGAATGCAAGTGCAGTCAAAAAGCTGAGCAGTGTTATGATGAAGGTTACTGAGGTGAGGAAGTCACACTTCCTGACGCATAGCGTCATCATAAGACGTTGAGCCCATTTCCTGCAGAATATCAGAAGTTGAACAATTCCATCCTGACTAACATACAGTACTCCAATCCCATTTAAACCTGCCTGATAGACCTGAAGGATCAGATTGGTGTCATCTGCTGCAGATCATCCTCTTGGCTGTATTTAAAACCTCCTGGTTTAGCTCTATGGGCTTGCCAAGTGAACGCGTTTTGTTGTGTGGTGGAGAAATGACCCATCTCACATCAATGTGTTTTGTGCTTGCGCTGAGGCGGCCCGAGACTCACTCTTCCACCCCATTTTGTTCGGGCGCAGTTATTGCCATCTCATCTTGCCCTGTCAGATGTGTCATTCTGTTAAATAAGCAAAAAAGATTTCAGAGGGCGCAGCATCATCCTTGATGCCCTTCTGAATCCCTCGCTCTCTCCCTCCCTCCCTCCCCATCACCCCTCCCCCTTATCCCAGCCCATGCTCTCATCCTCTAGCCTTTCAGAGACATTTCTTTCTTCCCTTTCTCAGGAGATCTCTTGCCATCTTAATGAAAGGAATCGCCTCAGGTGAGGCAGTGCACAGCGAGTAACTTTTACTCCGACACACTCGGCACAGCTGTCTGATGTTCAAGGGCAGACGATGAGGGTAGGAACACACACACACACACACACGCACACACACACACACGAACACAGGCCCTCCTCTCTGTTGTGTTTACAGAGACGTGGGCCAGGGCAGAAAAGCCCAAAAACACAGAGAAAAACAAAGACTGAAAAAAAGAAAGATGGACAGACAGAAAGAGAGGCACGTAGAAAGTAGAAAAACAAATTCAGAGGATAGAAAGAAAATGATACAAAGTAAGCCAGGTCAAAAGACAGAAATAAAGAGGAAAGAACAAATGAAAGAAAGGGGGAAAGAAGAAAGAAAGAACAGTCTGTCAGCAGGGCTTTTACTGGCTGCTGATGTCGTCATCTCTCTTACTCGTTTATTGTGTGCATTTGTGTGTGTGGTGTGGTGTGTCACTCTCCCTGTGTTTGCATGTTGTTCTCTTTCATGGGGACAATGTTGTTTCCTTGCACAAAACAAGGACAGCTGGAGTGGCAATTTTTTATCTGGAAGCTGATTTGATAAAAAAGGACAACAAACTACAACTGCAAACATCCCTGCACCTAGAAATCACACTGACACAGATACCAGGCAAACAAGCACAAGAAAAAGATGGGCTACAACAAATGTGTCCATCCCCAAAGCAGGACAGAGAAGCGGTGTTGTTGTGCTGTGCGAACACATCCACAAGCAGGACCTAATCTCCTGCAGGAGACGGGCAACGCTGGCACGCCTCCAGGGCCAATCACAGCCGCTTACACCCGGCAAACACACAGCCTCCACGCATGCACTGCTGGGAGGGCTTTACTCCACACTTTGCTCATATTTGTATTATTTATAAAAGAGCTAGTGACAGACTGAACTGAGGTCAGTGCCATGCGGGGTGGGAGAAGTCATAATGCCCAGAGGAGAGAGTTTATTTCTGTGCTCCTGTGCTGAAATTATTTTAATTAAAGATGCCTCTTCGCCTCAGCATCATATCCCCCTCAGCTAAACTCCCCAAACTCGTTCTCTATGGGCAGATGAAGAGGTATCATCTGTCCGGTCCAATCAGACTCTCAGGGGCCTAATTTCTTGATGTGATGAGGCTTCCTCCAGAGCTTTACTACTCTCTCACTCCGCCCTTCACTTACTCTCACTCACTCACACACTCAGCCATTCACATACTCTCTCACTCTCTCACACACTCAGCCATTCACATACTCTCTCACTCTCTCACACACTCAGCCATTCACATACTCTCTCACTCTCTCACACACTCAGCCATTCACATACTCTCTCACTCTCTCACACACTCAGTCATTTGCTCATTCTCCTGCTCAAAGGCTCAGTCATTCCCTTTCTCTCACACACACTCACTCTCCTACATACTCAAATACTGTCACTCACTCACACTTACTAATGTGCTCGCTTGTTCACTCACTCACTCACTCACTCACACACTAACTAACTAACTCACTCACTCACTCTCTCTCCCTCTCTCCAGTGGTCACCCCATCACTGTATAATGTCCAGTGAAGCCCAACTTTACCAGACACTGCCCTATTTTTCTTAGGGCTGTCTGTTTTGACACTGGTTAATCCAAAAATGTTTCACATTTGGTGGCGCTGAGCCCCTGTAAGCTGTTAATGCAGGTTACCACCACTCCCGGTTTGATTATGGCTACATGGTGAATGTTCTCTCTCTCTCTTTGTCTCTGAACGTCCAGGTCTCTCATTCTCTCTTTTCTCTCCATTCTTTCATAATCTGTTTCCTCTTACTTCATGCGTTCCTTCTCCCTCTATCCCCACATACCTCCTTGTTTGAGGTGACACATGGGACTTCTGACTCAAACAGCTGTGTGTGTGTGTGTGTGTGTGTCCATGCACATTTCACTGGGTCTGCTGCCCTGTGACAAGATGTGTCATTTGTCATTGGGGTGACAGTGGCATCTTTGTGGCTAAGGCAGGGTAACTAGACCGTGAAGACTGAGGATGCTCTGAGGGCAACAAGACACAGGGGTATCGAGTGTGTGCGTTTGTGTGTGTGTGTGTGTGTGTGTGTGGATGTGTGTGTGTGTGTGTGTACATGTCTGTGATGTTTCCCTTGCGTGTGCATATTGCCCCCACTCTATCCTCCACGCTGCCATATGCCACTAGTTGAACTATAACATGTGTCCATTTTCTCCTTGTTTGACTGTCTCTGTCACCCTCTTCAATCTGTGTGTGTCTGACACAGTCATGTCATCTCCTACACAAACAGGACGTGAAATCTGAGAAACAAATATGAAAATATACAGCCAGGGCCTGAAGAATTGAAGAAACCTGAACACTGATGAAATAAAGCCATTTGAAAACTGTTAAACGGTTAAACCAATTTTGACAGGATATCAATGGGGTGAAATATCCCCCAAATTCTGACAGTTTTAGCGAAGATATACAGTATGCAGAACAGAAGGAGATCCATTTGATAAGAAGACCAAATTCTGGTCCTACACACCTGTATGTCATACTTATCTTGGAAGTACATACTCACACTAATTTTACCCTTAAACCGAACCACAGCGACTATGTAAAACATAATAAAGCACTAATGTTGACACTCATGCACCATGCTAATCAGTTAGACTCATATGCATAATACCTAATGTCACACAATATGGATATGTTTTACAATGACTTTTAAATCCTCTGCTTGCAACAGATGCTTTAAAGGTGTCTGTTCAAACATGACCCCCACCCACCCCTCACCCCAACCCCACTCCTCTTCATAGGTGATTACCGTAGTTTCCTGATTACGAAGTACTAACCTCTTCAATCAATTAATCTGAGCTAATGAACGTGTGGAGAGAAGGGGGTTTATTTCAGTACAAGTCCATTAGCTGCATCGCTAGTGTCAAATGTCTGTCACAGACCCCACAGTGGACCGAATTAGCAGCTAACACGCGCGCCACACGCAGACAAACTACATGTTTGACATTCCCAGCAGAGACCTTGCGTCTGCATGTATTGAACTACTGGATGCAGTAAGTGTCCCTGTGCGGAGCAGTCACTGTCATCAGCTTACACTGAACAGTCCAACAGGTCAACACGCATGCTAATGGCTGGTTTCTGCAGTCTCTGTAACATGTCATTACCAGAGTGGTGCAGACAGGTGGTTCTCTGGGTTGCCTTAAGTATGGCACACATTCTGAAAGAGGACTGCATTCATAAGGAAAACTGACAAGATATATATAATTATATATCTTATTATATATATATATATATATATATATATATATATATATATATATATATATATATATATGTTAGTGTCAATATTAATATGATTTACCCGATATATTTTAAAAAGGAACAGACTATTAGGCTCTGTGTACTTCTGGGTATTGTGCTGGTTACTTGGAATAAGAAAAGACTTTTGCACTAGCATAACCTCTGCTGTAGGCTTGCATTGACAATACAGCACTTTGTGTAGTGTTACCCAAAGGTGCACTCTGCTTTACCGATAAGCGCAAACTTGCGTGAACATACACACACACACACACACACACACACACACACACACACACACACACACACTCACAAAGAGAAGAGTACAAAGGGGCAGGGAAAAGGTTTTTCGCCCTGAAGAACCTTGCGTGTCGGCCTGCTTCAAGTGAGTCACTTTTCCTCCACCTTCAGCGGCACACTTCCAGAGCATCTGGATAATTCTGGCTCCGGTTCAGTTCAGTGCACGTCTGATAAGATCGACTCTGCCAAGCGCTCTCACTCCCTCCCTCATCTTCACACACACACACACACACACATACAGTACACACACGCATAAGATGACGGCAAATACTCAACGACAGTGCTAGCTGCCCCAGTTCCCAGAGGCTGAATCTGCAAAGCTGTGTCAGTGTATGCTTTATGTGCCTCGGCATCCCAAACGCACTGGCCTTGGCTACAGGCCGGCTGCTTGGACCGCCTCCATGCAATGGAAGGTAAGGATAGACAGACACAGTCAAACACAGACAGGAGGAGAGAAAGAGAAAGAGACAGGGAGGGTGGGGGAATGGGAGTCAGAAAGATGAGTAGGTGAAGGAGAACCCCGACAATCTACCAGAATCTGCTAGCTGCCTCTCCACCCCCACTACCACTACTGCCGCTGCCCCCTGAAGCTCAACTGCCCCCATCTAAAGCCCCTTCCTTTCATTAGCACCTGAGCTTTGCGCATTCACTCCTCTGTCAAGCCCCCACGATGCAACGCTGCTAGCACACCCCCGTCACCTCTGTATGTATGCCTTCTGCCTCGGTACACTACCCGCTACTCATCAATGAAGCTCAGCCTTCTTTCTCTTTTTACTATAGACCCTCCTCACACACACACGCACACACACACACACACACACTCTCCTTCTGTCCTCTCCAACCCCCACCGCACTGCCTCAATATCTTTTGTTCCCGGGAGGAGGAGAGCGGAGGGGGGTCTAGCAGGATAAAAGCAGACAAAAAAAACACAGGCCTCCTTACCTTGTGCTGAGAGCCGCGAGGAGGAGAAAGAGAAGGAGGAGGAGGAGGTGGAGATGGAGGAGGTGGTGGTGTCGGGGGCGAACGGAGGAGTGAGCGCAAGAGAGAGCAAGCCTCTCCTATGGGAGGAAGAGGCTTTCTTTTTGCGAGCGAGTGTGTGCATACACACACACACTCTTGAAGACTCACACACACACACACACCACACACACACACACACACACACACACACACTCACTCGCAGATGAGGAAGGCTGGCTGGGCTGTGCTTTTAGGCAGAGGCAGCAGCAGCAGCAGCAGTGGAGGCTGAGTGTGAGTCTGAGGTGGCAGCAGCAGCAGCAGCAGCCCAGGCGGAGGAGGTGGAGGAGAAGGAGGTGGAGGTGGAGGCGGAGGCTTGGGCGGACTGCAGGCTGCCGCTTGCCCGGGAAAGCCTGATGCGTAGCTCCCTCCAGGCAGACGCTCCGCGCTCGGCCATCTCAGAGGCTTCTGGTCGGGGGGGATCGGCACGGCATGCTTCCACATCCGCGCCCGCTACGGCAGCTGCCCGCTAGTAGCCCCCGCGTGGGGGCCGGCTCCTGGCAAGGCGACTGGGCAGCTGACAGAAGGGAGTGAGCCATGCTGGAGGTGTGCTAGCATCCAGGTTTGATTGGGTTTATCCTAGCCTGACAGAGAGCTCCGCCGCCTTGCTCCTCTCTCCCTCCCTCCCTCTTTCTCTCTCCCTCCCTTTCTATCTTTCCCGTTTTGTCTCTCTTTCTTTCTTGCGCGCACGCTCACTCTCTATCATACTGATAGCTCTCTCTCTCTCTCTCTCGCGCTCTCTCTCTGTCCCTCTCATACACACTGCCTCCCCCTTTCTCAACCCTCTGTCTCTCTCTCACTCGCTCGCTCACTCGCTCTCGTTACGTCTCTCTGTCTATTACCACTCTCACCCCTCCCTCTCGCCTTCTCACTTTCCCCTCCTCCTCCCTTTCTCTCACTCTCTCTCCCTCCCTCCCTCTCCCTCTCTCTCTCTCTCCCGTGGGCTGTCTTTGCAAAGACCCTGTAAGCAGCAGCCAGCATGTGTACTATACATGTCTGTATAGGCTGGATTCCAGAAGAAGAGGCCACCCCTATATCACCTGAAATCCCACCATCCACCTGTGCCCCAGCAAACCCACAACCCCCAACACACCAGGGTTGTGCACAATTCAAATTGCAATTCTGCTTCCTGTTTGCTACCTCAATTGAAATGCAAGTGAAATTCAAGAATTTAATTGGAATTTAAGAGCCAGTTTCAATTCAATTCTGGAATTTGCACAAGCCTGCAACACACACACACTTCCCCATCATCGTGTTTGGAAGGAGCCCTTTCACATGCACTGGAAACATGAGACAGCAGGTAGTATGTTCTATGAGGTAGCTACTGGCTATCTCTTTTCCTCATGTATTATCCATGCACGACAGGGGTCCAGGATCGGACTGGCTTTTTTATCTCTCTTTATTCTAAGTTACTTAGTCAGGATAGTGTGACATTTTGCCATATAATAATATAGGGCTTAATGCATAATTAATTCATAACATGAATAAAATCATACATGTTGTGTGTCATTAGAACATAATGGTGAAAAAATAGTTGAATCCTTATATTTTACACATAAATGTTTCATCAACAGTCGGAGAGATGTCTTTCGTATTTCTGATTGCATGTATAGGGGACAAACACTGTCTCCTCATTTGCAGACATGGACATGGGTGAAATGTTGAAGGACAGCCTAAGCCATTTCTTCATTTCGTGTCAGCTCACACGCAGCTCGCACCACTTCCCTCCAGGCTTCCCTCCAAATCCTTACCCCTTCTTCCATCAAACACAAATGCACCCAAAAGGAGAAGAAAATAAACACACACACACACAAACAAACACGAGAAAAAACCCTCGGCCTCGACCTATTTGCATTTCAATAATAGAAAAAAAATATTGCGCTGGCGGGGGAGCATGGCAGATGTGACCCCCCACCCCCACCCACCCCACACACACGCACACACACACACGCACACACACACACCATCTCTCCCCTATCCCTCTTCTTTTCTTGCCGTGGCTAATATTGATGACCCCACACGTGCCTGCCCCTGCCCCTTCCTCTCAGCTGAGTGCACTCAATGGGCTCAATGCTGCTGCATGGGATTACTCCTCTACTGCTCCACCCCTCCCCCCCCCCCCCCCTCTCTCCTGTGATGGCTGAGGGAGGCCTGGCCCAGTGGGGGCCCCGGGGCCTCGTTTGCATGTGACATACATATCACACTTGAGTAGCCATGTTGGGTTCTTCCATATAAATAATCTCACACACACACTATTGCATGCCTGTACAAGCATAGTACATACATCTCTCTCCCACACACATACACAGGAACATAGGTGTGCATACATTCACACAAGCACATTAGTAAGTTTATAAAACTCACACAAATACACTCACTCACTCATTCTGACACACACAGCAGTGAGTCTTTCAGAGCCACGAGTGTGTGTTGACCTTATACCAAGAGTTGCTTCAACGCACTCCCTGTAAAGGACGACTCCGCGGCAGAAATTCCATGACAATGGGCTTTGTCATCCCAGGATAAAGGCTCCTGAATACCAAAGAGTGTAATTGGAAGCCCTAATGGCCAGTGTTTCAGTCGCATTTTGCATGTCAACAGAGAAACCCAAAGTTAATCATGCATGCTGACCGAATGAGATAATTCTCTTGATCCCCAAGAGAGATCCCTTCACACAGCAGTTCAACAACAAGCAAAAGTATTCAATAACAGTTTCTTTCCTCCAGAGCATGGCACTGACATTCATTTCTAAATATGTGGCACAGACATTTGAAGAACATTGGCCTCTGGCACTTGTTTGCTACTGGCCTGTTAATGTCAAGCCAGCCAACGCAGGATGACATTTACATTTACTTAATTAGTGCAGATAGCAATTTATCCACGCCAGCTTCCATGGTTGGCAACCCACTAAAGTAAGCAGCTGAATCTGAAGCGGCAACGGCCTTGCCCAGAACAGTGGCACACCTGAACCAGATCAGCACCAGGTCGGGGTCAGAGCCATGCCAAGTCCTCACCAGCAACAGCCGCTATAAGGAAAGTGCTACACTCTATCAGTTGTCACAGGATGCATTAGTGATGTATACAACATGACATTTTTACATCTTTAGGTCCGATATGAACAAGATCATCACTAGATTGGGGTCTGATCGGAACCAAATCCTTACCAGCACAAGTAACCCAACACAACGCCCCATCAGTTGATACAAAATGAAGGTATACAGCATGAGATTTTTACATGTATGTGGGTCTGATTCTGTGTTTTCTCCCTGAATCTTAAAATGCACCTTGAGCTTCAATGTCATGTAAATTGTCCTAGATGTGGCCCCGTGGCTCTTTGACCTGTTACACTGCACCAATAAGCCTCCTCTGGCCATTACTGCAGTGGCTCTGATATTTCAGCGAGAATGAATGGATGGGCTTTTGGCTTCGTCATTTTGGCTGCTGGTCCCAGTGAGAACAACTGACAGAATGTTACAGGCAAGACAGGAGCAACACTGGAACCCTTTGGGTCTATTTAAGTCAAAAGAAACTAAGGCAGGACAGCAGAGAAATGGTCCATGGCAAGTCTGTATAAAAAACCTGTTAAGCACGCACACACACACACACACATCAATACTCCTATTGAATGAGAGTGCTATTGATTTCCTGTCTATGGATATATTTATCTGAATCGGTTACTGGTTGCCTCTTAGCCTACAGGTGAGAAATGATCTGTCTTCATAGTCTTCACACAGTGATCAAAGAAAAAATATAACTTAGGCTAATGTAGCCTATATTTTCACAAAACATTGAATAAATGTAAATAGGCCTGTAAGTACTCACTCCTTGTCGAGACAAGAGAAAAAGCCAACAGCCTACCATTAACTTCTTCAGTGATGACAGGTCAGTTGATTAAAGGTCTCCGTATAGCCTAAGCCGTGAATGACGACTGGATGAAATGCAGTTCTCTCTCCTGCTGCTAAACACATCTGCTGTGGGGTTAGGTCCCAGGGGTACCATCAAGCCAGCCCTCTCCACAATGACCCCAAAGAGACTGCTTTTGACGTGCTAACAGCCAAAGATGCGCGGCCATACTAACACCTGGGTCTCTTTGCAGCCTAAGATGCTGGATTTGCAATCACTCTCAATTTCCCTCACCAACGCCAGCAACACACGGTTTAACATTCTACTTGGAGGACATTTGTTGAAGGGAAAAAAAAGATTCACATAAACTTTACAGCTACAAAATAAACGCCTGGCGTTATAACAGAGTGGCAAAGTAAACACCCTCTTATGAGGAGCGGTAGGGTCGAACGCTGCTGTCAGTTTAAAGGAATTAGGTCCAGAGAGCGAAGCAAGAGAGAGCGTCGTCTCTCTGCGCATTTACCATGCAAGACCGTAGGCCGAGTTTTCATATCATTAACCTAATTAGGACATGAGGGCAGAAGTGGATGCATTAGCCCAGCGGTTCCCAAACTTTTCCCCCCGCGTACCACCGCCTACATTCCGACTCGGCTCGCGTACCCACACCATCCGACACATAAACACATAAAAACGTAACGCATTCTAACCCCCCCCCCCCCCCCCCCCGCGTTGAGAATATTTTTCCGTTTCCCGGTTTTAGGTGCGTGCATTTGGTCAGTTAAAAAGTTACATCCACATACAATATCTTATAATAGGCCTACAACAACGCCTGACAAGGATGTATTAGTTTGGACAACATATAGCCTAGAAAGGCTAAACTTAGGCTACCTTTAGTTTGTTAAATGTAAAGCCTATGTTACCTTTCTCGCCCATCTGAAATAACTCCTAGCTTTGCTCCTTCCCTCCTTTCTGTTTTTGTTGTTTTCAAAAACCTGTTATATCCGCGAAACTTTCCCCCCACGGACCACGGACCATCCAACGCATTCAAAAGTAACGCATTCTATTAGCTATTCCAGGCGTCATGTTTAATAAGCTGCCCTTTTTTTGATGAACACATACAGAGTTTATAAATGATATCCTTTAATTTCATGTTTCCATATCATTATGACCTGATTGTGTATTTATTCATGAATTAATCACAAAAGATTTAAAATTTTAATTTTACACCTGTCCGCCATAGCCCTTTTCATCTCGCGTACCCCCTAGAAGCAGCTCGCGTACCACAGTTTGGGAATCCCTGCATTAGCCTATAGCCTACGCCAAACTGCCCAGTGTTCGTCTGACAGAAGTCCGCTTGCATCGCGACCTGGACGGTCAAATTGTTCTTCTCTGAGGGGCATATTCATTGAATAGGGCAGCACACTTCCTCTTCTTATCCAATTAAAGATTCAAATGTCATTAGTAGCCAAGGTACAATAAGCATCCATTCATAGGACTATGCTCTAATGAACCCAGGGCTGTTCGGTTCTTTCCCGCTCTTGCGCCCTCTGCTGTTAATCTAAGGTAACTCAGGCAGGCCACAAATCCAGAGCAGTGGTGGACATTGTGTCTACACATCATAATCCAAGCCTCTTGCCTCAGGGAAATTGTTTTATCAATACAGGCGACCAATAATGTGTGTTCAAGCTCATCACTGAGACAAACCCTATTTTACACACACTGTGATGGCAAACGTAAAGGATGTTTTGCGAGACATTTATGACATTTAAACGATCACTTATGAATAGCTGCTGAATCATACAGTCAGTAAAAAAATGACTAGACACACCCACTGCTCCAGCTTAACAGCTAAAACTAAACAATGTTAAATCAAGGGACCCCATTTTCATTATTAACATCTAGGAAACAAAATAACCAAGTTAGAGCTTTGGGTGTCTGAACAACTGCTTTATTTGGGGATCTGAATGAAGGCATACAAAACTAGCGAAATATTGTGGTTCAGGAAATCGTGCAATTCTTTTTTTTTTGAATTCTTCAAATTGCATTTGTTTCTGTTGAATTCTTCACAATGCATATGTTTCTGTAAGAGTACAAACAATGTATAGAAATGTCCCCTTAATTTACAGTAAAAATGTACATGTAACTGGGAAACCTCAGGACAATCTCATCTCAAACTCATTGCTGGGAAGGTGAAGCTGAATATATAAATGCCCCTGTATCTGATTATGCACCAAACTGCAGCTTGATGCCAGATGGAGGAGTGTGAAGGTTGGTACAAGAAGTGAGTACTTAATCCTGCTGCTTATATTTACAGTATCTCGGTCATCGCTCACTTTTAGACACACAGAGAGACAGAAGGAATAAAGGAGGAAGATCACATACAAAAGTAAAAAAAAAAAAAAATGAGTTGCATCTACTGTAACACAGTAAGTGCACACGCACACGCACACACACACACCCTTCCTGAGGCCATTCACTGTGAGGGGCCAGAGCTGGACTGTCCTGCACAGCAGCTCTCATAAGCCGCAGATGTTCCTGCTGCAGATGTTCCTGCTGCGGCGCTCTGGCCGCTGCCGCTGGCTACCAGTCTCTGGGCGTGCTTTTGGCGGTAGCGCTCGGCGCGCAGCTCCTCGAAGCAGAACTCGGAGGCGCCGCTGAACAGGAGCTCCTTGCAGTACATGCTCTGCTCGCGGGGCTTGCCGTTGGTGCCGGGGGCCTGAGACCCTCCGGCCTGCTGCTGCTGCTCCTTCCAGTCCTGCAGGCGCTTCAGTGGCGTCTCCTGGCGGTGCGGCTTACGCGCAGACAGTACACAGTTCACCGCCGGGTTGATCTTACACGGCGTCCTGGACACAACACAGGGAAAAGCAGCAGATTTTAATACAGAAATCTAAATCCCAAATTACTACACCTACTATTAGTAGTGTTAATAGAAATACCATCTCCTGATCTGCTGACAGGGGGTAATTCTGTGTATTGGGACACCTATGAAGTAGATCTGGTAAATGAGTTTAAGCAAGTCTATGTGCGTGTGCAAGCTGCTTTAGCTAAACCCATTCAGTAAATCAGCAGAAAGATGTGCACTCACACAGCCGGAGTCTGCTCACACTCCTCCACAAACGGCTGGAAGGAAGGCTTGGCCGGGGCGGGCATCACCACCGGGATGCCTGCCCTCGTCTTCTGGGGCAGCTACAAACAGTCGAGGGAAAATGAATAAATAAATAAATAAATAAAACGACTGGGATCCACCATTTCTCAGGACCTAAAGTGGACTTCCCACATGGTCACTGTACAGAAGGCGGCCCGGTAGAGGTTATAGTTCCTGCGACAGCTCAGGAAGTGCAACCTGCCAAAGGAGCTGCTGATGATGCTCTACTCAGCCATCATTCAGCTCTGCACTTCCATCACCGTCTGGTTTGGTTCAGCCACCAAACGGGACAAGACCAGACTGCAATGGACAATCAGGGCTGCAGAGAGGCTCATTGGTGCTGACCTTCCCTCCATCCATGACCTGTACCGGTCCAGGGTCAGGAAACAGGCAACAAACATCTCTGCTGACCCCTTACACCCTGGACACAAACTGTTCAAACTCCTTCCCTCTAGTAGGCGCTACAGGGCACTGTTTGCCAAAACCAGCCGACACTGAGACAGCTCTTTTCCCCAGGCAGTCACTCTGATGTAGCATGTAGTCACAGAGCATGAGGGAAACCACTGTGCAATACGACCCACTACATATTCATTATTATTTATATTCTTATTTGCTCAAAAGTTTTTTTATTTAAAAGTTTAATTCCTTTTATTTTAAAAATGTGATATTCTCTTTTAGTCTATTTCTTAAATTCTTTATGTATGTACACTGAGAGCAAAGCTTAACCGGAGTTAAATTCCTTGTTGTATACACAACTTGGCCAATAAAGCTGATTCACAATGGTGTTGAAATGACCAGAAATGACCATTTTGTTTTCTAGCGTGCACTACCTTGGCCTTGGTCCACTTGTCTGGTTTCTGCTCATTCTCCTTGTGGCGGGCGCTGGGTGGACCCATCCAGCTCTCCAGCTTGGGCTCCTGAGACTCGGCCAGTCCCTTGTTCTCGTCGAACACCATCAGGCGGCTGTTCCTGACGGGAGCCATGGGGGCCTTCATCTGCAGCCCACGAGGTTGAGCTGACCACGAGAGAGAGAGAGAGAGAGAGAGAGAGAGAGAGAGAGAGAGAGAGAGACAAGAGAATGATGGTCTGCCTAAATCTTATCGTTCATTTACAACTAAACAAAGCCCACATGACAGAACTCATAGGGAATGTTCTTCCATCAGGAAACTTGCATGTTACTACATGATGTGGACTTCAAATGCAAATAATATATAGTACTCCAACAAAGCTTGAGTACACGAGAGCCACAATGCTTGCAGGATGCTTCTGAATCTAGCAAATGAGCAACCGATGCAACAATTCAATCACTTAATAAATCAAAATTCAGTTCATGTATCTGTATGCCCAATGACCCTTACATTACCATAAATCGGACAATCTTAACACAAGTGCACTCAAAAACAAAAACTTTCACTTTTAAAAGTGGTTGGTAAGAGGTTAATGAGCATCAATAACGCTGATGCTTCAAAAACAGTATTGCAACCAAAGAAAGATTTATAACTATGGGAATTCTATGAAATATGCTTAAAAAGTATACTTCAATTTATTATATATACACATGTACCAGCCAGAGCTTTATTCAGAGCTGTAAAAAATGACCCTAAGTGTGTTTACTAATGTTAATGACAAGAGTGTGATGACAAAATAGGTGACATACTCGTTCATGCTAATCTTAAGAGTGGCGGCTCCACTGAAGTGTAATTTTTACCGCCACAGGTTTCAGACCTGTGGGAAACGCTTAAGTGTTAATGTAAAGACATCATTAGGTCACGATGAGGAGGCCCTGGTTTCTCTTACTGTTAACGATGCTGCTCCCTCTGCTGATTGGTGCCACGGCCTTTTTCTTCCCCAAGGCTTTCAGTTCTGCCAGTGTCTTCCTGTTAGGCTCCTCCATCTCCATAGTGTCGTCATCACTTTCTTGACCCATTCCCAACATCACATGGCGAGTCACACGTGCCTGCAAAGCCCTGTGGACATACAGACACAACTTTATCTTGTGGTACTGTATAAGAGAAAGCAGAGTAAAAATTGGTTGATAAAAAAACAAAAAAGCAAAACAAAAAAACATGCTTTTAAGGTGCACCGGCGAAGTCTTTGAATACACACACACTGAATTTTCCCCCACTTCACAAAACGCTTTAGTGGTTTATTATAAAGGAACGCACCTTTAACAGAACTGCTAGCTGCTCCATACAGAAAGCATAAGAGCATAACTATGATGGAGGGCAGTGACGAGCTCATTAGGGACTTACTTGTGGAACTGTTTAAGTCGATCTCGAGGTTCTGCCCCACATTTCAGCCCGTCCTGCAATGTGGTGTCAGCGTTCCGGAAGTTTCCCCTCTTCTCATACTCCTCAGACCAGGCTATGTAGAACGCAGACAACATCAGCCCAATCCCCTGAGCGTGCATGTACCGGTAGATGTCCAAAGGCTCTGGACAGCTGTCCGCCTGAGGAAGGACAGGAGTGTTTAAGTCAACAGCATGCCTCAGGGAAAACTGTGTCTGATTTCAGATTAGTGAAACCTATTCTGACAACAGGATGGAGCACTTTTGAATCTGTCCATATCGAGTCAAAGGGACCCAATTTAAATGCTGGGCAAAGTACAAGGTCAGTCTATGACTGCGTTTACATGCAATTCAGTGTCCCGGTTATGGGGCTTATCCCAATTTTGATCATACTCAGGATATGGTGTTTACATGAACAGAGAAACCCGGTTATTAATATCCCTGTATACATGATCAATACTAGTATTACGGTTACCAACAATAAAGTTCTATTAACACACATCATCCCGGTTTATAATGCAATCACACATTTGCAAGAGAAACCGGGATAAGGTGTATGGAACAGTATCCCGGTTCCTTTCGGAGTACTCCACCAAGCAGAACCGGGTTACTCAAAACTGAGATACAAGCTTATTCGGGGTTCTGAAACGGGATATGATGTTTACATGTGCAAATATAAAACCAATATACCTCAAAATCCAGATCATAACCGGGATACTAAAGTGCATGTAAATGCATTCTATGAGCAAAGTTCTCCTGCATGAACTAACGACATCATGTGGCATGAGGTTTAGCTGACCCACCGCTGTTCATGCTTAGGATCTCTCTCAAGGTATTGAATTTGCAAACAGGTTTTGCCACTTATTTAAATACCAGGCAAAGTCAGTCAATGAGCAGGCATGTGAGAGCTTTCAGCTGATTAACTGATGTTAGCACTTAAGTGTCTCATGCAGGATCCAAAGCCATCATGTGGCGTGTGAGAACTTTCAGCTGATTAACTGATGTTAGCGCTTAAGATCTTGCTGATGATAGTTGTTGCCATTGGCTAGATATAAAATTAGTTTTAATTCGATTTTGCGCTTTGTCCAGCATTAGGGCCCATACTGTCTACCAATCAATCAAATAAAAGTCAGCTACAGCGTTGTCACTTACAAACTTAATCCAAAGGTCAACATAACGGACATCATTGTAGTACTTCTTCTCTTCAGTAAACTTCATGACTGCTCTTTCCAAAAGCACAGAGAAGTTGCTTTCTTTCCCTCCTTGAGGGAAGGTCTGTTCTGTCCACTTGATGTACCTGTCAGAGACACAATTAATACTTGCAGGGACATAGAATGGGTAAATGAGCCAATATACACAATTTTCTTTCACCAAACAGTCGAAAGGAATCTCACCTATCCCATACATCTAGTGGATCGTCGCCTTCATATATGCGCAGCTCTGATTCAAATGCCCTGTAGACAGAAAACAGTATGACATTATGTTCAATTCAAATTACATACATTTCAATGTGTGGTATTCCTGAGTGGTCAAATCATTACTGATGTCCATGAATTTTTACCACATAGAAAATGATCACTTTTTAATTTACCCGACCTCCAGATCACTATGCTTTGCAAACAATTCAGTAATGTAGGGTCACAAGATGAAGGGTGGGAGGGGGGGGGGGGGGTGTAGATGACACCATTCAGAGAGCATAGAGCACTGTTGCCTCTCCCCAGCATCTGTCCAAAACATCTAATTTATAAATGCAGCCTCTTACTGCTGGGTGCGCTGTGTGATGGCTGAGCTGCCCTCCTGCTGCAGACTGAGGGCCTCTGTCAGTGTTGAGATGGCGCGGCCTCGCCTCAGCGGCTGGATGTTCTCCTTGCAGAGCTCCCACTCTGCTTCTGCCTCGGCCATTGCAGGGGGGCGGGTAGCTGACCAGACTGGATAGGTGGCATTGCCAATGAAGTTAGTTAATAGTCAATACATAACATTTAGCATGTGTTTATCCACTGAAATAGTGTATTGTTGTGAGAATAATTGTCATTAGAAAATTGCATGAGAATCCACAAAAACTGAAAACAAGTTAATACAGCTCTTTACTGCAAAATGATCAATATCAGCATGAACTAAATTCTGTTTCAGTATCATCCAAATTATGCATACACTCATACATATACACGAAGACGTTTACTTGTCAACAAGTGGTTGACATAGGCTACTGTAAACAGCAAACATTCAAAAGAAATCCTGGCATTCATTGGCCAAAGGCCTTCGCCTGTTAGCCAAGCCTGATCTTGCCCAAACCACTGTTTTAAGATTATCATTATCAAGGTAACCTAACATAATTGAGTTTGCAAAGTGACATTGTTACCAAGCTTATTGCTATATTTTCACCACAGATCTATGATATCTACTGTTACCAAATAACAGCCATCATTAACGTTATGCTATGTTGCACTGACAGGCTGGCTAGCTAGCTATCCCTACTAGCTAGCAGCTACCTGCAGTTGAAGACCTCACAATGAAACAAACCTAAACTCACTTGTAAACATAGATATCAACACAATAGATATACAACCACACAGATAAACACGTTTTACCTTGTTTCGCCAAAGAGATCAAGGAATTCGTCTCGAAAACCGTATACAATGTAAAATATCACAGTAACAGCAAAAAAGCTAAATTAACGTGGTTAGAAGACGTTGTTCCAAGTCTGTTTCCTCCCTTTTCTCATGCCTGGCTGACCCCCACAAGGCAACACATTCAAACGAAAACCGCCATCCCTTTTTCACGAAGCTGATTGGCTAATCGCGGTAGCCACTGGTGGCTAGCCACTAGATTTAAAGCAACTTTAGATTATATCTGATTGAAAGTATGATAAAAACAGATTGATATGTGACGTTTTAGTGTCATGGAGACTTAGAGGCTGCTTGATTCCCTAATTTCTATGTATGTATTATTTTGAGCAACTTCCCTACAACAATTTTGGCTACGCCCATAATGGTGTTCGACGGGAAATCGTGTTTGACACTTTTCGGGTATAGTTTATTATTTGCTTACAACTGAGGATTTGACGAGTAATTAAATAATATTTATGCACAAGATAGCATATCAATTTAGACAGAAACCTTAGACAATTTTACATTGCAAACAGTACGGGATATTTACTAGAATATGTTCCCTGAAAACTACATTTACCAGTGTTCCAATTTCCTGACAAACTTCCTGTGTTTTTCCTGATGTACATGAAGTGCTGCTTTGGCATTAGTAATGCATTGCACTCATAAGTTGGAAGTATTCACCTTCTTCAGAGTGATCTCTCTGTTCAAATTATATTTCATGTTCAACAAAGTGCCGTACATCTCATCTGAAGGTATCTCTGCAGGTCATGTTAGATATAAGTCCTGTCTGGCAGTTTTACAGCTGACAGAAATGTGAGAGTTTGCTATTTCTGTAGACCTAACGTTAGCAAACATATCTCAACGTGTAGTATAACTTAACCTATCATTGTTAATAAATCATCAATTATTTGGATCAGAGTCATTATTTATCGACATGGATAATCGCTGCTATGGCTGTGCTTCAAAATTCACCCTCTTCAGAAAAGAGGTAAGCATGCATGCTCCATTTCATTTTATGTGTCATGAAATGTCCCTGGCACACTAGATAGGTGGGTAATATACGTTTGAAATAATACCCCATTAAGGCAGTGTGAAAACCCTCACTGTTACTTATTATTTTTCAGATAGGCTGTAAAAATTGTGGACGGGGATTTTGCTCTGGATGTCTCACCTTCAACGCTCTGGTGCCACGCTGCGGCAACACTCAGCAAAAAGTCTGCAAGCAATGTCACGGGAATCTCACAAGGTGGTAGAGTAGACTTAGCATTGGATATGGCAATGCAGTACTTGTGCCATGTGGCATTATTAATCAGTGACGCATTACTTTTTGCAGCAGTGGTGTCCCCAAAAATGATGCTGCAAAGTGGTCACCACCTGAGAACTATAAGAAGTAAGCATATTTTTGTACACTGGTCTTGATTTTCTTGTCTTAGTATCTTTGTGGGTGGACAATTTATCGTCTTTACAGGCGGGTTGCTGCACTGGAAGCAAAACAGGCCCAACACCCTACCAGACCTTGTCAAAGTAAAAACAGCATGGTAGGAAATATCCCCACCAAAGGCTTAAGCAAGGAGGACCATGCCCTGGTGGAGAGGCTTGAGAAGCTGAAAGAGGACACTAAACTAAGTGAGGGCGACATTTTAACAGCATACCTTATGTAAAGTGTGATGTTTAACCTCTGTGTGAACCTATCTCAGTATATACTGTCCATCCTCCATAGAGTCTTTACCATCAGACAAAGAGATTGAGGCACGACTAGCCGCTCTGAGGGCCCCTGTGAAGCCGGTGCCTTCTTCTGAGGAAATGGAGGATCGCCTTGCTGCTCTACAGGGCAGACCACCATCATCAAAGGCTCCCCCACCAGTAGGCTTTGTTTGTGTCCTCACATTTACCGTATTTCATTTGGTTTCAGAGATTTGTTCAAATCCAGTGCAATTTAGTTTTAAAGTTGCTGTAAGGGATACTTTTCACATATCATACAGCTCTGTAGATACAGTTAGACTAAAAAGGTGATTGTTTATCGTAATCACTTGGGCATGGTAACTTGGAAGGCCATGTTCAGGTTGTAAAAAACAATCCGAAAAATTACATTCCACGGGTATTCCACTGCCAGCCATTTTTTCTCTGTGTTCATTGCATATTGTAGGGAGGGGCTAGACTGTGGTAACTGCTAGTTTACTTCTGTTGGATCAGCAGCAAGAACTGATAACGTAACTGACTGTATAATTCAGCTGAGTCATCACAGCTCAGTACCTCTGTGGCTCTTCTGGTGGCTAGCCTAAATCTGAGTCTTTTCTTGTGCAGGTGCATCAGCCACCTGATACTCGCACACAGACGGAACAGGCCAATGACCTCATGAAGCAGTTGTCTGAGGAAGTGGTCATTGACGGCCAACAGCCAGCAGCTGAAGGTATAATGCTTGTGGCTTGGAACAAGAGCTGGCTGAAATGTTACCACAAATCACAAAGTGACTGAGAACTTTGTGTTTAGTTCATAAAAACTTACTCAGCCATAAAGTCCTCGCATCAGACGATTTGTTCACATAGTGGCGTACTTTGTGTAATATTTTTTCTTCTTTTTTGTAAAGACCATAATTTATATAGCTACATCCCAGATGTGTCTGTGTGGAAAGTCAACATCAAAGCTATCTTGCTTTTTCAATTACGTCTATGAGATGCTACGAAATATGTGCATGTTTTTAATTTTCTAAAATGCACAATTTGAACCAAGTGCACTGTCCTCCCGACAAATTCATTCATCCACTGTCACATCCAGTAGCACATTTATCTGTGTATTTAACCATGCCTCAGTGCATTACTATGGTTACCGTTTTTCTTTTATTCTTCAGCCATTTTTGATAGTTTTCCTTTTCCACAGCAAGTGCAGATGTTCTGAACGACCTGAACAAGCCCAAGGATGAGCTACTGGACGAGAACCTGGAGGATGTGCAGCAGGTGGCCAAACAGCTGGAGGCGGAGAAGAGCCGCGTGCTGGCCGAGGCCATGATGGAGCTGGAGAGGGACCAGCAGAGCCAGGAGCAGATCCTGCACATGGCCAAGAGACTGGCCCAGCTCAAGGGGCAGGACCCTGACAAAGGTGCTTATTAGTACCCCTCACTGCCAGTAGGGGGCAAGGGATATGTTCTCTCTCTCTCACTTACTCACTCTCTCACACTCTCTCTCTCTATCTATCTCTCTCACTCTCTCTCACTCTCTCTCTCTATCACTCTCTCTCTCACTCTATCTATCTCTCTCTCACTCTCTCTCTCTATCTATCTCTCTCTCACTCTCTATCTATCTCTCTCTCTCTCTATCTATCTCTCTCTCACTCTATCTATCTCTCTCTCTCTCTCTCTCTCACTCTCTCACTCTCTCTCTGTGTATGTATTTGTGTGTGTCGGCTCATATAACTTCAAATCTACTCTGCACTCTACACTTTTCATTGTGAGATACTGTATAGGCAGAGAAGAAGAGCAAGAGAGCTAAAGGAGAAATGACCAATATGAGCGGATCCTCTAGAGGAGTTGTTAGACTGTACCTGTAGCACACTCTGGTTAGAGTGCTCATAATAATACTGGAAATGCAGCATTATTGACCACTTTTCTAAGGTTATGCAGCATGCAAAATGCTTTTCAGATAGATCGCAGTAGTGTAAGAACCTGAATAATACATACTGCGTGCAGACACAAGTAAGAGATCCAATCTATTGAGAGAAATCCCTGTAAATGCAATAGTAAAAGTAATTACACTATGTAAAGCAACCCTGGGTTTGAGAAATGCGCTATATAAATGCAACTTATAATTTATAATTATTTAATTAGTGTATCCAACAGAGATAATGATTCAGCTTTTTTATCCTAGTCCAAGGGTGTCTCTCAACAAATTCGAAAGTTTTATACAAATTAAATTGTCAAAACCTGAAGTTCCATCTATGTGAAAGGCCATTTATATAAGGGTTTTCAGCAGTTCCCAGCTGGGCTGTGAATGGATTCAGTGTTTTGACACGCTTGTGTTGGTCAGGCTTGGCCAGGCAGATGACCAGTGTGTATGTCATCCACACTTCCACTTTGTTGTGTGCTCTGTCAAACTGTGTGCTCTGTTAAACCCTAGTCTCAAAGGAGGACTTCCAGCAGCCAGACAGTGATGAGGAGACAGAGGAAGAGGCCATGCAGAGGATACTGAAGAAGGTAGGTAATACACATGTGCCCACGCATTTACATGTAGTCACAACAACTTACAGTACAGATGTACATATTCATGGGTTGTTTCCAGTCTCCAAGTACCCATGAACTTGGTGTTTGTGCCACAGCAACATGTGATAGGATAGTTGAACAGGATATCATCAGCATATTCAATCCAAAGTTTTAATTTCTATTTAAAGAGACATCTGGCATATTAAAGCTCAGTAGACCAATCACTAAGTATTTTACTCTGACAATCATCCTAAACAAGGACCGTAAACAGACAAAAGAAGAATGTGAAACCAACACTTCTCTCTGGCCCTGTCCAGCTTTGTGAACGTTCCCTCGTAATTTGCACATCAATGTCCCCTTGAAGAGAACAATTTGCACATCGTCTGGCTTTCACATTTAAGCAAATAAAGAACACGATACTTGAAGGGGGGTCAAGGCTGTACCAATGACTCACTCTTTTTTGGAGTGTCTGAAATTTTGTAAAGGGTTGCTTTCATCCCTGGCAATTAAGGTATTCAAATGTGCTTGTGTAAGTGAATGCAGATCTTGCACTTGCAGATCTAGTTTCATAACAGTTTTTTTCAATTATGTTTTCTTTCCAGCTTTCAGAAGAGGCGGCACTGGACGAAGCGAGTGGTTACAACATCCCCCCTGAGCGCAGCGGCCCTCGAAACATAGAGAGCACCAAGACCAGCAAGACAAAGGTGACTGAACAGGACCCACTTCAAGAGGAGTTGGAATTGTTTGTTGATGACTATATATATCAAGTGTATTATTCTTTTCATCAGTCAGACGCCATTATATCCTATGTTTTTTTTCATGTTTTGCTGTATTACCAGAGTTAGATTATTACAAAATGACAAAAAGCTAAATTTGGAAGCATCTTTACAACACCATGAAATACTGATCTCATGGCTGAGTTTCCAGGCTGCTTTATGGATGATCAATATTTGACTTGTAGATCCCTTCCTGGTTCAGTACTTTATAATAGTTTACATTTCTGAGGCTGTTCTATTTGAGTGTGTTAATGTAGTGTCTCTAAGTGTTGATATTGCAATTAATGGACATCCATTCCAATTGGAATTTCACACATTAAAGTAAAACACATTAAAGTAAAATGATTGCAAGGTACAGAAATCAAGAAGCTTAGAAGTACTCTTGTTTTATCTTAGCGGTCCAGTATTTAGAAACTGACACCGTAGCTGACCAGTATTTATGACACTGACACCATTGTAAAATGCAGTTACTCAATATATTACTGATTACAGTTTTTTGTGACATACAGAAGATGTGATTGGTGACAGGCTATTATTATTCTGGACAAAGTAGAATTTTATGATGAAGTAGTCTGTGATGGCCACTGCTGGTTTTCAAACACACACACATCCTCTTGCAGGTCCCTGCTCAAGGACCGGCCCTTTCATCCAAGTCCAGGCCAGCTGCGACTGCCTCTGCTCTTCGGCGCTCAGACAGTGAGGATGACGAGGATGAGCTGCCCTGGTGCTGCATCTGTAACCATGACGCCACCATCCGTTGCCATGGCTGTGATGGGGACCTATACTGCAGTCACTGTTTCAGGTGGATGGTTGCTTCTACATTACTACTACACACAGGAGTTATAGATATTAGCATTGAGTTTCAACTGATGTTTACTATCATTCATCTCTCTTGAGCTGCATCTGATTAGCTAATAGATAGTGGTCCTATACTGAGAAATGTTGATGGATATTTTACAGCTTAGAGAGAACTTTACCCTGATAATCAGAGTCACGTTGGAGCGTTTCCAGTTTCAGAATCACTCAGACTGCATAGTTTTACATGGTAGTCAACTGGATTAGTTCATGATCGATACCCTAATGAACAATTAGGTGTGTGTCGGGTCATGGGTTGTTTCTACATTTGAAACAACTGACATTATCTTGTAATATCACGAATGATGTGATTCAATTGCGGTTTTAACTGATCCAATGTATGTCAGAGACTGAACCTGTCTGGTGTAGGTGTTGTCCAGGCATGCCATGCAGAACACAGCCTACAGATACAAAGATCAACACCAGTGTTGACAGTTAGTGTTCAAAACGTTTTGTTGGTTGGTTTGTGATTATTTGTGATTGTTTGTAATTCTATTACTTCATCACTACAGAACAGGTCTCAGAGTCTTCTTTTCATCATCTCCTGTGTCTACAGCAATTCCCACCGCGTTGCTCACATAGACTGGAATCGGTTTTCCTTAATGTGTGATAACAGAGCAGTTAATGCAACGCCTTTAATGTAGAACTATTAATAGCACTTAATGCAGCAGTCCCAATAAGTAGGTCAAGGAGGAATCAGCAAATCAGAAAGTGACTAAAAACATTTAGAAAATACAGTCACAGTGGTCTAGAACATAACAGCATGCACTGGTAATTATATTGCACTGGTGGTGTAATCACTGGTTGGAGGAGAGGGACAAAAGATCATGGATGGAGCCAGGTGACCCACAAACAACAACAAACAACATTGGAACCCCAGGAGCCATGGGTCACCTACATCTTAGAGTAGCGTTTAGAGTTGTGTAGAGGTCAGATAGATTAAGACATAAAAGACACTCATTTCTAAATTCTGACTAATCCTTTATATTGATATGTTGTGAATTGTTTAAACAACATGTTGTTAAACTGCCCAATAGAACAGCATTGTGCAATGGGGCGGTAAAAGCATTCATTTATATTTAGTCGTTAAATATTTATAAATGATTATATGTGTCTGTGTCTGTGTTATATGTCACTGATAATCACCAGTGGAATTCACCAGTCTCCCATTTTCATTCATTAACAGGGAAGGGCATGATGAATATGACAGGAAAGACCATCGCACATCCAAATACTCGGCACCAAAAAAGGCCAAGAGGAAGTCTTGAGAAGAACAGGGTTGGGCAGCAATTAGCGACTATCAACCAGCATTCTCAGAAACCTGGAGCTGTTAGTCAGTCAAGTGGCAACTTCAGGTATTGGCACATAGACTTTGTTGTAGACTGTAAATCACGCCGTTGCCAGTGTCATGCGAAAGGCAGCAGTCTTTGTACTGTAGCCGCCCACTGCACCACAGCCACTGTCACTGTTGTGTCTAACAGAGTAGATTACATAGTAGCACTTCAGCTGGTCTAGACAGTTTATTAATTGATTTTTAGCTTGGTAGGAGCCTTAACTACATGCTACAGTCTTAATAGGGTTCTAAAGCTTTTCATTTTATATTTTAATTGTGCAATATTTCATGTACTGCCTTAATGATAATAATTGTTATAATGGTAAAAATGTCTGTGTCCCTTTTAAAACGAGCCATATACTGTAAGTATCAAATCCAGATAGGGCAAATAATACTCCTGAATGATGATTGTTATTTCAGTCCTCAATGAAATAAACTCTTAAGCACCGATACTGCCTGCTTGAACATGTGATATAACACAGGAATTCGTTAAAGATGGGTGTGAGTGCCAAGGCATGTGGGTGCATTTGCATGTTATCGAGACCTCAGAAGCCCCATCTGCTGTCATCTATTGCCTGGGGCAGAACTGACTCATTTGGCAAAACACAACAAATACACACACACACACACACACACACACACACACACACACACAAGTGCACGCATATACACATTTCTCCAGCATGAATAGACTTCCCTGATACGGTGTGCATGTTTGTGTCCTTTTATGATCATCAAGTGTGTGACAACAACATAATGCTGATCTAAGCCAGGCATCAATGAATTAACTAACCATCTCTTTAACATGTGTCCACACAAGCACTATCTGATCCATGTTTGTAGGATTATCAGTGCTCAACAACACAATTTTATTTTTTTTTTATTTTGGAACATCACATTCAGCTGTGGTATTTTATGAAGCTGCCCTTATGTAGTGGGATACCTGAACTGACCCAGACTTAAGCACACACACACACACACACACATACACACCTCCCAGTGGGGTTCTTTGATACAGGGAGATGGAGCAGGTGACGTGATGGGATTAGTGGATTTCAGTTGGCAGGCATCACAGTGGGAGCTCTGAGCCCTTTTGGGCCGCTTGTCTGAACTGTGCGCATTGGGCATTTAAACCCTTTATTTGGATGACTCGCCTGCATGTAATAGTGTGGCCAGTCTGTCATGTCTCTTGTCTGTCTGATTAGTCCGAGCGAAACCCTCACTGTGACAAGTAATTCTTGTATTAGCATAGTTTACAGTACTGCAGACCTTTCACACAAACCCTTTCAGGAGCTTGCCAGTCTGAGCGATCGGAGGAAGACCAGTGGATCAGTGATGTCCATTCAATCTACTGGACATATGCCACTTACTACACAAGCAAACTGAAGGGTGATGGTAATTTTGATACCACAGATGAATAGATGCAGAACATTAAACCACATATTGGAATATTGGACATAATGTTCTATTCCACATTCTCTCAAGGGATACAACTGAAACATGCATAGCAACATTGTAACACTCATTTTAACCTTAGAGTACTATCAGAAATCAGACTATAATGAAGATTTCGCACAACTCATGTCTGGACTACATACAGACTGAGTTTTTTTGGAATCACTGGAAATGTTACATTGTTTTTTCTCCCTTTAAACTATAATCAGAAGTGGGCAATTGTATAAACTCTGAAGGAATGCCTACTCATATTCATGCTAGATGAAGTTACTGTATGCCATTAAAGGGAGACGTCATGTTTTTTATTGATTGCGAGCATAAGGGTAAGAGTGTTTACAATTCGCTGGAATGATGAGCTTGCAGAGCAGTGGCCCTGTTATAGATTTTTCCGCCTGCTGTTTAAAAACAATTAAGATCCAATCAGTGGCGTGGGGATGATGTTGCACAGTGGCGTGGACAGGAGCACTCTCAGGTCACCGGGGGTACCCACAAGAGGATGAGGAGTCAGGAAGAGCGCTGTCGTCAGCTAGTCTGTCAGAGACACTGATGGAGAGGGAGGGAGGGAGATTGCCACGGAATGGGAGAGAGAGAGAGAGAGAGGAGGAAGAGGAGAGTGCCAGAGAAAGAGTAAGTGCCTCCACATTAGTGAACATTACTGTCAGTCATTCCCAGTGGGGACATAATGAAGATTGCCCAGAGGACAGGAGGGGGCCATTATGGGCCAGATGGACACTCTCCGTGCCCACACACCCCTCCACCCCCACTGCTCCTGTAGTGGACTACCTCTTGAAATACCCCTGAACACAGCCAACAGGAAATGCATCTTGCTAATGGACTTTCTCATTGCAATGTGGATGCCTGTCAGATATTGCTAAAGCACACTCCTACTGTGAACTGCGAATTAACTAAAGCTGCATTTGTCACATTCCACCACACACAGCTAATTCGAGCTTCAGTTTAGTGTTGACCGCATACAATGTAATGTGGGGAGAGAAACACGCAGACACACAAACACTGACATCTGACCGCTCATCTGTCTTAGATGTCTGCCATGCTCAGTCTCAGCTTCAATCAGTGTGTGACCTCTTCTTTGTGCTCTGGTCGTGTGTGTGTGTGTGTGTGTGTGTGTACCAATATATATATATATATATATATATATATATATATATATATATACACACACACATACTGTTTTGTGCTCCTGTGTAAGAGGGAAGGAGAGCAGCAGTTGAGAAGGATCACTATTCCAGTGTTTTTCAACCACTGTGCCGGGGCACTAGTGTGCCGTGAGAGATCATCAGGTGTGTCGCAGAAAATTACCCAAATGTCACTCACTGGTCCAGAAAAGCAACTGTTGCATCAAAGAATTTATAACCACATGCTCTCATTGATTGTATGATTGCACTATTTGTGGTATGCAGGCATTGTACAATGGTGGCCCCATATCCAGTATTCACAGAATCATCACATATCCAGTTCATAACAACAATTAAATTAGATATAGTCACCTACAAATGAAACAGAGGGCACTTGTTTTATTGAGCAGGTCTTGCATAGAAGCCATAATAAGGCCATATCTGTGTATTATTTGAAGTTCTAGGCTATGGTATGTTTATTTTTTCTTCACACAGGATGTTAGTGTGCCGTGGGACATTTTAAGTGTCAAAAGTGTGCCGTGGCACAAAAAAGGTTGAAAAAAACTGCACTATTCCATAACTAGTTGTTCTGTCTAATAAAGGCATGGCTTCGGGTGGATAGCTGGAGAGGAATTGTTTGCCCCAGTGGACTCTCTTAGGTTATAAAAGACAAGAGAAGATTTTTCTAGCCAGTATTATTAAACTTGGCACCTACTCAGCACTGGTGAGACACATTGTAGGCTGTTTACCAAATGTATAACCCAATATAATGTTAGGGGTATTTTCCTCACAGACCCAAGAGTTGGCCTTCCGCATTCTCCCCATCTTCAGATTGTTTTTTTGGCCCTGCTTTAGAAATCATGTTTTGGAACAAGTCTAAGCTGTAAAAAGGGTCAATGACTAAACTATATAATAAAGATAACAAGGTTAAACATCTACATCCTGAAAATGTTTCTTTTTTATTGTTATTATATTGACATACAACACTGGTCAGAACAAAAAAATATATAAATAGGCAACCAAAATTTTGTTTCATTCACAAGTCACTGAAAAAAAATCATACATTTAGAATAATAGACATTTCCCATTCCCAACGATACTGACGTCTGCCAGAGAGAGGTGATTCTGTTCAACATGTCCTTAAATAATAAAACCATTCCTGGAATCTGTCGTTAGCAGAGACCATCATTGACCCACAGAGCATAGGGAAGAGGGACATGTACTTTTTATGTTCCACATTACAGGGTTTCTAGATACAGGTTACTAGAAGTGTGTGTGTGTGTGTGTGTGTGTGTGTGTGTGTGTGTGTGTGTGTGTGTGTGTGTGTGTGTGTGTGTGTGTGTGTGTGTGTGTGTTGAGCGAGGAAAAGAGCAAGGGAGCTGGGGGTGTTTACATAAACTACATTTGGATATTGACCTAATCCTCATTTCTTCAAGGGTCCAGACATCTTGCGGAGGCCCTTCATTCGGTAAAGCAGGCCGTTGATGAAGTCCTGAGAGGAGAGGAGAAGAGGAGATTTTTAGCCAGTCCAGGCGAGCCCATCTTAAGTCTATAGCTGCACCAATACCACTCTCTTCAAACCAAGTGTGAGTGCAAGTACTTACATTTGTGTGCTCACATACCACAACTTAGGCAGATAAGGAGGGCTACTTGATAAGGGAGTATTTCTACCATAAAAATATCACTATCAAAGTGCCATGAATTTCAATTCAATTTCAATTCATTTCAAATTGATTAATTAAATTAAGTAATTTTACCCCAAAGTGGTATCGGTGCATTCATTGTGCTGAGGGAACACAGCACTGAAAGCTTCAGCTTGCTTGAATCCCTGACACACACCTTGTTCAACTAATAAATAACATCTCAGCCACCACATGGCCTCAATAAGAGAGAGAGAGACTCAAAGCAAATGCAGTTTTATAGTCCTGGGCAGTGAAGACTTGCGTAACAGTGCTAAAATAATTCAAGAAGTTATGCAATAAGTTTGTATTATCTTAAATCTACAAGCTGTGTCACAGGGCATGGGAAAATAAAACCTTATTCGTATCTTACCTCTTTTGGCTTGCCACATTCCTGTAGTAAGTCCTGCAAAATAACAAATGTTTGAAAATGAGCAAGGTGGACAGTAAGTAACCATTATGCCTGTATCGTTATGTATAGTCTAACATGGGAATTATAGACTAGCATAACACCACAATGATAGGCTACTCTGTACGTAAATATATCCTTAGCTCTATTGGATCCCAAATCCTAACCTAAACAATATGTACGTAGAAAGTATCAGTGTGCTGTACATCACTGTATTACACCATGAACCCTAATTTAAAAGGGCAAAGTCTTAAGTCTTAACTAGCTCATTTAAAAATGAGGCAAAATGATTTTGCTAATTTAATATGATGTGCAAGATCTTAAGCTTTAACGTTGGTGGATCAATTCAATCCTCCCACAGCCAATGCAATAGCTTTAAGTCCTGCATGAGACATGAGTATTGTTGTTACATTATGACAAGGACACAATAACATGACGTGTGACCAGACAGGGATGTAGAAAAAAAGATTCAAGGAAGAGGTGAATCTGTGAGGGTGTGTTTGGGGGGAATCTCTCAGGAAGACTGAATGGCAGTGGCACTTTTTTGCAGTAGGAGCACTCAAATATCGATTACTGCTGTCAGTGTGATGCATCGCTCCCCAGCACTTCACTCGATTGGTCGGGTGGCCTTGCCATGATTCATTCATCGTGTCGCACATCCATAGAGGCAGCTCTCTCTCTCACACACACAAACAAACACACACACACACACACTAGAGTGTGTGGTGGTGACGGGATACGAGTATCAAGGTGACTCACCTGTAGCCGTGATCTCTGCTCTGCATCAGGAAGCTCGAGGAGCTCATCAATGTCGATTTCCAGTTCAGGAATCTCCTCTTCCTACACACACACACACACACACACACACACACACACACACACACACACACACACACACACACACACACACATACACAGCAACAAGGGGGATCAACTCAACATGCCCACTCCATACTAAACAGACATTTTTGATATTTGTCTACCTGTCATATTTCTTTTGCTCAATTTAGGTTTAGCTCAAACTGCAGTTCATGCCAATACTAATATGTAATATGCAAAAAGGTGTGCCAAAGCTAGAAAATCAAATGAACAATAAGGGGAAACATAGTTGAATAGTATCAACTTCCTCATCACTCTCACAATCTGTGTCCATTTTCCTCTCTCTCCATCTCTCTACAATTCATTAGCATTGCTCACATCCATCGCCACTTCCTAATGTTTTACAAAATATACTTCATGTAACATTTGTGTCTGTCTCTGTCTCAAGACATCCATGAAAGTTCTCTGGGTAATCAAGCCTGGCAGGAAAGAGCAACATCTCAGTGATGACTCACCTCATCTGCCTCCCTCTCCCTCATTAAGGAGACAGAGTGAGAGAGTCACACAGCAGCTCCAGCTGCACATTTGGATGTGTTGGCCTCCTGTGGTAATGATAGTGATCGTTTTTCTGTGATAGAAATCTCTGGATGGATTTAACTAGAGTATGTGTCATCTCATCTGTCCACTCTTTCTTGCCCTGATATGATTTGTATACTTCATGGGGCAATTTGTGTGTGCAACCTCTTAAGGGGTTAGTAGAGCAAAATGAAATGTCAAACTTGGCCTTGCGTGACCTCCAAGTGAATGACTAAACGGCTTCTATATTCACCTACCATCTGATCACCTGGGAACGCTGCAAAACTGTGTTAAGAAAATCCAATGCAAAGCCAGCCCTTCAAGGCGTTAATGAGTAACCATCTACAACTAGCAATAATAACAGTCCTCTAGCAAATCAGTGCTGCACTCCTCTCCTCAGCTCCTCAGCAGAGCTGCTATGCACAGAGACTGATGTGGCCGATGGAGGAGAAATATCCTGGCTGTGGTTTTAGTGAGATTTTAATGGTTGATTTCCTCCTTGCTGAGGGCTGCAGGCTGCAGTGCAAGTGTTGATGAGCAGTGTCACTGTCAGCACAGGGCTATTTTTAGCCAACTCATTTTGGGAGAGTGTTTTTTTCCCACTCGGTGGGTTTTTAATGCTGGCTGGAGAAAAAAAAAGAATCTGTCAGGCCCAGACATACATCAGTGTCTCTTTTGTCCTCCTTTAGTGGCAGAGGTGACAGGAGTCTAATCAGCTACGCTGACAACTGACAGGGAGTATGCACAGATGTGTTTCTCTCTCTCTCTCCTGCTTTCTCTAGTTTTCTCTCTCTCTCTTTCATCTTCACTCTGTTTCTCTCTCTCTCTCTCTCTCTCTCTGTCTGTCTCTGTCTCTCAGCGGTGTTGGGTCTCTGAGCCCCTTCACTGATGAGTGATCATTTGTGGCGCAGTGGCCTGCATCTCTCGCCCGCTGAGACTAAGAGATTTATCTCTGGGGGAGGAAACAGTCGCTGATGCACCAAATCCACCCTCTTACGTCCACATCTCCTCCCCAAACAAGTAGCACACTATTAGAGCTGTCCATCCACCTGTGTGTTTGTCTCAGTCTCCCTCACCCACGCCCTCTCTCTCCCTCTATCTACTGTATCTATCTATCTATCTATCTATCTATCTATCTATATATATATATGTATGAAGGAAGAGAAAACTATATACTACTACTATGATATTTAAAGTGATAGATGATATGCATAACCCAATTCAAAAACATGTACTCAAATGAGGACATTTTTTTCCAAGTATTTTTTCCAACTTGACTTTGAAATAAGATATCCCCCACTGCATGAATATCTGAGCAACACGGGGAGCAAAATAATGTTTCAGATCTACACTGCTGCAAGAATATTTCAAGAATGCTGTAAGAACAGCCCAACCCCATTATGGAAAATAATACTGGGAATGTAGTTTCCTCAAAGCAATATATATTCATTTTTTATCACTCTAGAGTGATATTCTGGTGTAGAGTCTATAGGTTATAACTTGAAAAATCACTGAATGGTGTGAGGAAGATGATTGTTCTTTGTCTTCTATATTGTACTAGTGGGCCTGTGGGTCAGGCAGACAGTATTATTGTTTGATGGGGAGCAGGGATGTGTGGTCAGGACAGGATCCCTGCTCAGTGTCAGCACAGAGAACGTGGGAAGTCGGACAAAGGCCGCTCGCTCACTCACTCACTCGTGTGTGTCCACCACTAATCAGATTTCCCTCTCCTCGCTTCCTGCACTGCGCTGCTGAAGCGCCTACTCATCCAATCGTAACAAGGCAAGAGGTGACAGGCCGACCTCCCTAATGTTGTTCTAACCCCATGGATGTGTAGGAATGTGCGTGCTTATGGCTAAGCGTTCACACTGTGTACGTGCTCTGAGCCCTTCACAGACCCTGGAGGGCCTTTGGATCTACCTCATCCACATCTCCCCATGGATGTCTATGCAGAGATGGACTCCCACATCTCAGAAGCTTTGACCAAGGCACATAAGTACTTTCATATTTCTGTGCTCAGTAATATGTGAATCGGTTGGTATAGTATTATAGACCTGTGCCTCATACACTGATATTGTTAACAATGAAGAGGAAGGTGAGATGTCAGGTTTTGGGGATAGAGGGAACTCATTCCGACCCAGCATCAGCATGGCCCTGCTGCATACATATGAATTAGAAATGGAGCTAAATTATTAAGCACTTGACACAGGGGGCTGGCTGCACCTGCTTCCACACGGAAGAGTCAGGATACCCACAGCGTAACCTTTCCTGCGCCGCCTATGCAACATTTATGGCCTTTGCCCAACACGTGGTGGTGGTGCTGCTGCTGAGTCCTGGTCCACTCCTACAGTAAGTAGGCATTTGCCCCCGCACCCCAACACACAGGACAACTCCTGTTAGTTTGATTTTCATAATTTGGGCTCTCTTAATGGACATGGTGGTTTTGATATCCCCAGATAATGAGAAATATTTCATTTGCAAGCATGTTAACTCATATGTATGGATCTGCACTTCTGTACAATTAAGCCTAATATATTTCCTCTTTATCATTATGTCTACAGTATGTCCATTAAAATGCAATCAGCCTTAGTCTAGATGTGTGGCTGATTGACCAGCATCAGTATGTGGTCAGCTTGTGTGCATACACTCAAGGAGAAACTCAACAAAGACTCTGTTGTACCCCCAGCAAACAAGACACAGTTTGTCTGAAACAAAGGCTTTTCTAAATCAGTGTCCTGGCTTACATGCCATTTTATTTAAGTTTCAAATAGAAGAATAAATTATCAAATAAATAAATAAATAAGTGTTTAAATAAATATCCTGTTGTTTTGCTGTTGCTCACATTATCATACCACAACCTCGGTACAAGTCTTCAAAAGTCACCTTACATAATATTTTTTTCTTATTATTAAACATATTAAGTAAGTAACAAAAGTAAGATGTGTGCTGTTCTGAATTGGGTGCCCCATTCCCTTGCTGGGTGTGGAAAACAAGGGCTTTCACAGCAATCAAGTAATCTGATAGCTGAGTATCATAAAGTCATCACAAGATCATATATTACCTCATATTCCACGACTGTCATTGGCCAGTCCTGTGGGGAATCTTGTCAAGACTAACCCAAGAATTCAATTTGCTGTTGTACCAATGTAACAGTCTAATTTGAACTAATTTAAACAAATCTATTTCTCTTTATGTCTTGACACAGTGCATATAATTGTGGTATACTAAAGACTGTAGGTCTAACTGTAAGTCTACCAAACGGCCAACCAAGAAAAGTAAATCACTAGAGAGTCCAATTAGAGCTGACCATGAACTGACCTCAGCCCACACTTCCCCACTACAGTCATCTTTGATTCAAAACCAGTTCATGTCACACTTGACTTGTCCATGATATGGCCAGGCTCAGAGGGGAGAAGGTCATCTCTCTCCAGGTCTGTGTCATCGGGTTCTTGCTGTTTGAACACATGCCTTTTATTCCTGCTCTGGAATCCTGTTGCCATGACATCCCCAGAGATGGCTCAGTGCATCAATAGAGCTCATACACCTCACCCCCCACCCCCACCCAAGTCACCAACACACACACACACACACACACACACACACACACACACACACACACACACACACACACACACACACACACACACACACACACACACACACACACACACACACACACACACACACACACACACACACACACACACACACACACACACACACATAACCCTTCCTGATATAATTGGATTTCCCATGGTCGGATAAGAACACAGGGACAACACAAGCGAGGCGCTTGCCAGCTAAACCTCGTGGTCATCCCTTAAGTCGCCCGGCGTCCAAAATCAATCAGTTGGCCTTAGAAGTCAGAGGGTGCAGCCCTGGCTGGAGGCAATCACTCAGACAGCCACCCTGCGGGGCCCCTAAACCTCTCAAGTTCTTAGATGTGCTCAGACAACAAACTGTAGGGAGAGCAAAGATTTACGATCTGTCTGAACACCCCCCCCCGCCCTCTCACAGCAGGAGATATATTTACATCTTTTGCATAAAGAGGCTTTCTGAGGTTGCTTGTTTGGGGTGGGGTGGTGGGGTTCTCTGTGAATTGCAATTGAGGGAATCCACTCCTCCATGTGGTCCTGATAAGGCACAGAGAGAGTAGTGTTGTGAACAGTGCCTTCTGCATACAGGACATGCTGTCATTGTTTTCTGGCTACTTTCTTATGCAAGATTCAATTAACAATCCTACACTGAAAACGTCCCATTCAAATACCAGCCCCTCTCATATGGGAATTATTAATGTTGGGAAAGTCCTTTCATTTCAAATAATGATCAATAATCTGGACCACAGATTCCCGGCAGTTTCTTATCTTATCGCCCACGAGGTCCCAACGACGCCCCAGAGCAAAATACAGCGCAGATACCGTGACCAGGGCTGAGCAGTACAAACACCCCTGAGAAACAGAGACGGGCGTGAGACGCTCCATAAAAAACAAGAGCTGCACAAGGCAGTTAAACACAGAGCAAGCCCAGACGTGCGGCTGCTCTCCCACCCCTCTACCCATGAACAGCTCTCTCTAGTCTGCTCTGCTGCTTTCCCCCTCGCGTGTGAAGCATGCACTCGGCACACACTAGAGACACACACACTAGAGAACAGCGAAGAGACACACGCACTAGAGAACAGCGAAGAGACAGATGTTGTTATCCACCTGCTGTGAGCCCACACCGTTACATGTGTGTACATGTATGTGTGTGTGTCAGTGTGTGTGTGTGTGTGAGTCTGTGTGTGTGCATATGTGTGTGTGTGTGTGTGTGTGTGCATGTATGTGTGTGTGTGTGTGCACATGAGAAGGAGAGGAGACAGAGAGGGAGAGATGATGCGTGCATGTCTCCGCTTACCTCACAGTCGAACAGCAGGTGCAGCTGGCCGTCAATCCACTCCTCAATGTCCAGCCTGCGCTGTAGGTCCTTGCGGTTGTATTTGACCGTCAGCTTTCCCAGTTTACGGTGAGGGGGCTCTTCCTCTTTGGTCTGGAACATCACCCTGGTCTGGGTGCCGGCCTCCGACGCCATGCCTGCCACGGCCGCGGTGAAGCACTGGAGCAATCCCGGATGGCCGTGTCTCTCCGTCTCACGCTCGCTCTCTCTCTGTTTGTCTCCCTCCCTCTCTCTCTTTCTCTCTCTCTCTATCTCCGTGGTAAGTCTGTTCCTCCCTCCCTCCCTGTCTGAGTATCTCTGTCTCCCTCCCTCTGCCTCTATCAGCTGCTGTTCCAGTCTGAAGGTCCCTCTCTATCTCTCTCTCTCTCTTTTGCTTGCTCCCTCCCCCTCTCTCTCTCTCTTTTTTTCTCTCTCTCTCTCCTCCCCCTCTATCTCTCTCCTGTTCACTCCCTCCTCTGTGGTAGCTTGCTCACTACCAGCATTCTGGGAAGGATTGCAATAAAAATTGCTTTTTTGTTGTGTGCGTGAGTGTTTGAGCGGATTTCTTTGATCAGTCTAAAGCAAAACAAACACATTGTTTACCCATTGCTTTTCCCTGTAATCTGTCCTGAAAAAAAATAAATAAATCAAATCAACCAGGTATGCACTGTAAGTATAAAAAAAACTATGGGATTAGGATTTTATTTATCGGATCACAAGACACTGAGGAGCTAGTTTCAACATAGTCGAGCACCTTTTCCTTCCTAATGGAGTTTTCTGTTGTACGTTGTATCCCATGCCAGGAAACAGCTGAGAGTAATGGATGGTATCGACCCCAGATTCTCTAATTAAGAGTGAGACTAGAGTAATAGCATATATGCTGAGGATTGGAACCAGGCATATTAATTTGATATGCTGACTTTGCCAAACATTGCCTCAGATTGAAGCTCTGTTGTTGCCAAAGTATTTATTATGCTGTTGTCATTATTCTCCCTGCTCAGATAATCCTGCTCTAAGAACAGTGCTATACTTCTCTGTAGTAGTCTGAATGAGGGGATTAGTACTTATAGAACAGATGATTAATCTGAACTGCTGAGAAGAAGAGCCTGATGCTTGTTGGTGAGGTGACTAGGAGAAAGGTGTGGTTTTGATTTCATGTCTACAAACTGGCCCAGGCTCATTCCAGTCTGAACAGCCAATTAAACCAGAAACCAGAATTGTCTGTCTTTGTGATGCAGGAAGCCTTTGCATAGACATGTTGGCTTCCTGCAGAAACCTGAAAGCCACCACACATTGGGGAACCCTCTGATACTTGTAGTATTGATCTGCTGCATCTGCTTTGACTCTCTGATTAGTCATCATCCATCACGATGTACTTCGCCGTGAGTACATGAGACACCAAGCGTGTCCTTTATAAGCCGCCATTATCAGGTGTGCGTTTAATAAGCCTTGAAGCTAAATTGGCAGCCTGGGTTACATGTCAATAAAAGATGGATGAGAAAAGGTGCACAACCAGTTACTGCTATTAACACTCAGGGGGTGAAAAACATGACAAAGACTTCAGATAGGACAAATGAATGGTACCGTTTCACCCAAACATCACTACGAGCAACATAAAATACAATAATGTCCAAAGCGTGTGGCAAACTATTACTAGCCAGAAGAGTGTCTTACAAGGGTAAGCCATGGAGTTTCCAGGGATCCAGTTACTGATCATAACAATGGCTTCCCTTCTCTTTTTGTGTGTGTTTTGGCAGAGTGTGTCAATCACCTACAGCCCTGTCCGCTGGGTAGCTGATGCACCGTCTGTTAGCAGTGCTGAATTATTAAGCACCTTGGCAGCTCACCTTTCTCAGACAACAAATTCATTCTGCCCGGCCCCTTACGATCAGTTCTACTCCATCTGTTTCCGTGAATGGGCCCAGTTTGTGTATATCCATCATTATGTTCATTTACATAATTATGCAAATTAGGATAGAGTGGAAATTCTCCTGTAGATGCACTGGCAGAGCAAGGTAACAGGTCATCGGCTCATGTGTCTCGATCAGCATATCGGCTCTAACTTAAATGTGCCATGCTGTTGTTTTTTTGGAAATTGTTGGTGAGTAATATGAAGGTAGGCCTGGAATTGGAATAGGAGTGTGTCCTGTCAGGATTTCTAATTCACTTCTCCAGTACTGTGTATTGATGAAATATACAGTTAGTTGTTTTTAGAATTGCACATTGCAAACTTTGAGTCAAGGGTAACCCCATGCTTTACAGATACAGACACATTTAGCATACTTATGGATGTGCTACTTTTTTCACTTTAACAGTGTGAAGATAGAAATCTTGAATGAAGTGAACTGCCTCAGTGCATGGGTGCAGCAACAAACATGACTGTGTCACAGAATATTCTTCTTCTGCAGTGATGAAGATGTATAGGCCTATGTTTATGTTTATGATATTTAGCAGACACTTTTGTCCAAAGCGACTTACAAAATATAACAATTCAATAGTAACAATACAAAATGAACAAAACACAGTTTTAAAAATTAGACTACATTAAGTAAAATAATAATAATAATAACAATAATTTCAATGCAATATGATAATGATCTCTGATATGTTTGCTTGTCTAAAAAACATAGAGCTATATATACCAATCCACTCATATATGCTGCAACCTTTTTGTATTGTACAACACATGTTTTTTTAAATTAATTTAGTCTAGTCTTTATGTAGGTCATTTTGTCTTGTTCTCCACCTTCTCAATTAAGTATAGTAACCTTGGGTGAATTAATTGCACATATCAAAATATAATCAAACATGAATAGAATAAAAGTTAAAATTGTCTACATTGGCTACATTTACTTTTAATGATTTAGAAATACAATATGGAACAAGGTTTTCAGGAGCAGGCCTAATACTCTTTTGGTTTAATTGGTTATTATTGAGCTCCAGTAACCGCTGTATCCTACTGAAATAGACAAGAGGTTCAAAGTCTCCATTTCTTAAAACTGTGTAGTTCACTCAAACATCATACCTTCATTAATTACATACATGAGAGGGTGTGTAGTGTATAGTCAAACTAGTCTTTGCAAACATTTGGTTGTCTGGAGCACGGGAAATTCAAGGGAAATTCAGCCCTTAAACTATCCACAGGCAACTCTCAATTTATGCCCCCCTCTACTGTGAACGACAGTGCCATCTTGTGGTTGATATTAAATCAAAAAGCACATTGCTGCTTGAGGTTTATTTTTGAATGAATAAAGAATGTTGGGTCTTGGGTCATAGACTCCCTTACAAAAAAGAACTATAGTAATACTATAAGATCTATAGTAGTCCTATAGTAGTGATGCTTCTATTTTGTAATACCTTGAATACCTTGAATCTTGAATTTCCCCTGGGGATCAATAAAGTATCTATCTATCTATCTATCTATCTGTCTATCTATCTATCTGCGTCCCAAAATACATTATATATACAGTGCTGTACATAGGTTAAGACACCCATGCTAAAGTTGACTAAAAAGAGGAATAAAAAATATTTTGGAAATGGATCTGGAGCAGCCGGTTAGCCTACTGGTTAGAGTTTTGGACTTAGTGTGTGCTTCACCTCACTGTGTGTTCACTGTGCTCAGTGTGTTTCACTAATTCACAGATTGGGATAAATGCAGAGACCAAATTTCCCTCACGGGATCAAAAGAGTATATATACTTATACTTATACTTAATGTCTTAATTAAAAGGAAAAATCCAACCTATTTTCTTGCCATGGTTTTATTTCAGCCTTATAGCTGGTTTGATTTGCATTGAGAGATGATCTTATGGAAAGTACCCCATGCCAATCTCTAGGTATGGTGAAGGGTATGTGATGATGTGGGGCTATTTTTTTTATTTATTTTATGATTCATTCAAAAAGAAAATTGGTTCGAAAATTGGTTTATTCCTCTTTTTAGTCAACTTTAGTGTGGGTGTCTTAATTTATGAACACCACTGTATATACAGTACTAGTACACACACACACATTTTATTGGAATATATATATATATTCCAATAAAATGTTTTTTCATAAGTCTGCAAATCAGGTAGTTCCATTAGATGAGTGTTGGTTGTTTAACTGGTATAATAGAAATGACTGTGTTACTTTACCCATCAACTATGTGTGGATATATTTGTGGATGTCTTTCTCTGAGAGGCTTAATCTGGGTTGCTCTGTTCCCTTTTAAAAACAAGGTAGGCTAGGCTTATCAATGTAGTAGGCATATGGCATAGTAGGCCTATGGCACATTTGTTGTAGTGATTCCATATTTTCCTTTTTTTTCATAAGCCAAAGATGGCAAAGATAAGAAAAAATTCCATAGAAACTACGTCCCAAGTGCAACAGCCATGGTCGTATATCACAGTGGGCGTGGTCGAATAGAATTTCACTTCCTGGATATCACAGGTATCCGGACACACCTGTACCTATACACAAGAGCGTAGTAGTCGCAATCAGTCGTTTTACCTTGGTTTACCTTTTATTTCGAATTCGGGCAATTTTGGTGGATTTCATACACATTTAGCAGATGCGAATCCCCAGAACGCGTGAGACTTGAACAAGTTTGATTTAAATGGTAAGAGTGAAATGTCTTTTCTTTCGTCTCTGGCAATCGGTAGCCTATCCCATTTTCACACTCAGCGCCATAGTGCTGCGGAAATAGATCTAGACGGCTACTTCACATCCTCATTTAGGCTACACTTTATTTTAAGCAGATTGACTTTCAGGAATTATTATTAGGCTAGGCCTATGTTATTATTATGCCCTATAAGGGAAATAGCTAGGCGTAGGCCTACTGAAAAGTATGGATAACAGACAATCGATACAGATTAATGTTGATATTGAATGTCCACTCACTCATTTAGCTTTATAAAGTTGCGTGTGTTCGGTTTTCACAGGTCCTCATCTGAGAAGTATTTGATCAAAGAACTGTCTATAAGAAGGATGACACTTTCCCGGATAGAACTCTTGTTCAACACCGTGGTGTTGCTTCAGGTATTTACGGGGAGCACAAAGGCCCAATCATCCGGTGAACAATGTCTGACGACGTTCAAGCAAGGGAAGAAAGATTTTGTCCTGGACACCGAGGAATCTCTGAAAGATGGCGCGACATTCATCTCATCTCCGCCTGTGACGATCGTTAATGACTGCATAGTGTCCTGCTGCAAACACCGATACTGCAACCTGGCTTTGGTGGAGAACGGCGACACAGAAGGATCAATCAAGACATGTTATCTGTTCAATTGTTTGTACAAACAGAAGAAGGTTTGTCGATTTTGGAGGAAGGAAGGATTCAATAATTATGTTTTAACCTCAGTCTTCGGGAATTACCTGGATGATCCAAATCCAGGTAAGAGCACAACACTATTGTATCTTGCAAATAGCCTGTTTGTGTGTGTTAGTGTTAGTGTGTCTGTGTCTGAGCATGTGTTTAACAGACAGTCAAATTCAGCATACATTCAAATAGGCAAACACTGATAGTTGAGTAGCCTATAGCCTGATGATTTGTCTCCCTGTTTGGTTTGTCTCTCTAATTTGTCTCCCTGTTTAATGTTTGGAGTTCTCAGAGGCCTGCATAGTGGCCTTGGTAAGGCTTCACAACAAAACATTATCAGACATGTCCTCACACGAACAACCTCCTCAAGTAACCCCTTCGCATATAAGGTTTCGTTTGTAGGCTACTTCAGTTTTCCCACTTTGAGTTCCTTACGGGACTTTGACCACTGCAGTGCCCATTTTTTCCAGCGATTGAAGTGTCCTCCTCAACAGTGTCTATTGAGCATGATCTATTCTTAACAAATCTGAGCCATGCTTTTTCCGTATTAGTGTTGATCTGCTTTGTGGTGAAGGTGAAGTATGTCACTAGAAATCTGGCAGTTCTCATAAGATGAGTGTTGGCTTGGTATCACAAAAAATGATGCAACTTTCCCTATCAGCAATGAATCTCTGAACATATTTGTATCGGTGCCATATTTCCTGTCACACAACTGAGATCACATTATTTTATCACACCTCAGAAGATGAGGATGACCACCCCCCGATTGCCAACGGTGGCCAGGACCGAGTCATCCAGCCTCAAGAAACAGTGACCCTCGATGGCTTTCAGAGCAAAGACGACAAAAAAATTGTCAGTTACCAGTGGCGTATGGTATCAGGACAACCATCTGCTGTTATAGAGGTGCGTGAGTTCATTAAGAAGACCTGGGTAAACCCCTAAACACAGTCACAGATTTGGTCTTTTCCACATCCATTATACTTTTGTGTTTTGTGTGATGATGAACTTTATCAAAAATCTTTGGTATTACAAAAGGATGGAGGGGTTTGTTAGTGTGTTTAGGGACCATCGAACCTAGTGACACTTTCACTGTATTTGAATAGGAAATTCCATTGAGAGATAATCCAATGTTTTGCACAGGTTACATGAAATTTAAAAAAATAAATAAAAATAAAGGAAAAATAGATTGTAGATGTCAAACGTTAACATTTAGCGTTATTGTTTAATCTTCTGAATCAAATATTGGTTTATTTAAAGCAGTGACCGTACTGAGAAATCTGTGTAAACCTTAGTTAATGTGGTGGTCAAAAAAATTGAAGTGAGGCATAATCCACTTTTCATATCTCCACAGAAAACAAACTTTGAGGATCAAGTGAGTGTGTCCAACCTGTCCTCTGGTGTGTACAAGTTCCAGCTGACGGTCACAGATTCTATCGGCCAGTCCGACTCTACTCAAGTCACCGTCCTAGTGCTTACCCTTGAACAGTCCAACCGTAAGTCCACTGTGCTCGCAATTGCTTTAAAGAAATGCATTTGTACATTTGCTACATAATGAGACACTGCACTTAATATAAACAATGCTTTGACAGTAACTACCATCAAAAGGGGGAAACAATCCCAAAATGAAAAGGAAAATGTCAAATGAAATCACTATATTTACCTATAGCATGGAATGTTTTGCATGTTTATTACTGTGCATGAAAATGCACTGTACTGTTCTTCCTAGGCTTCTTTTTCTTATTATTCTGCTGACCACTTTTCCCGTAAGCTACACCCTAGCAACCATCTTAATTATTGTAGCAACAACCTAGTATCACCACTATAATGTCATCCTAGCAACTACCATAGCAACCAACATGACTACCCTAACAACCATCATAGCAATCACTTTATTTAACATAGCAACCGCCATGTCTACCTAGCAACACCATAGTAACCATCTCTGCATACTTTATGGTATTTTACACTACCGTTTTTGCATTTTCATGGCAATGGTAATTCCCTTGGAATTTCATCTCTAGTTTAAAAAAGTCTAGTTAAATAGGTGGACTACAAGGACTTACTACCCAAAAGCCTAAGTTAGGTTAGAAGTTGTTAAAGGGACTGTGATTTCCAGTCAACTGGTCTGTGAGTCTGGTCCTGTAAGTGCTGATGACAACAGACCAACTGTTTCCTTCTCCATTTATGGAAGTAATGTTACTTCAGAAGACTTTTTGGTTTTGCTTAACATTGATACTGCCATACAATAGTGTGATTTCATTTTTTATAAACATAGTTTAAACATGCTAAAAACGTAGTTGCAAATGTGTTTTCTTTTGAAAAATGCTGTCCACTTTCCGTTTTGGCTTTGATCATCCTGTCCAAATAACTTGTTTGGGCTGGACTTCTGTTCTCTAGATAAAATCTGCTTACCATATTCTAGCAATGTTCTCAAGACTGTGTTGTTAGAACGTCCTTATTTCTGACGTCAATTCATGCATGATTTTTAAATCTGGGATGCAGACAGCCTATTATTGCCACAATATATTTCACTTCTTGTAGGTGTGAATATGAATGGACTTAGTTGTTATTAACAATTGCTTTGTCGTTGTAATTACAATTACTTTGTCGTGTGTATTCAAACACACGCAGGGATTAAGATGTCTCTGTGAATAAGTAAGAAGACCATTTTCGGTAGAACTCCTTCACCCCTCCCCTCCCGTCTCAGAACTGGTTTGGTGAGTTTGTAGGCAGTTTCACATACAAGGTAAACCACTGATACCCTTGATGGGTAACATTGTCGTCACTCACTAGGTCATGAAACCCTCTCTGGTTGGCCTTTTTGTGTACACGTCTTCACAGACATGCACATTGCTCAGGCCTACCTCATTTCCTCAATGCCAAAATTCATGTGAAGGTTTTTCAGCTATCTCTGTGCTATAACACAACCACAAAGAAAGAAACAGCTGTCTGGTTTAGTCAGTTAATCTTCTCCTGTGGTATTGGTGGGAATGTATTGCAGTGCCAAGGCACGCTCCCATAACGCCAGACAGAAAAGCGTGTTCTTAATACCAATGAAGCTCTGTGTAAACGGAACGGCACTTTCAACAGTTTAAGGCGGACTGGTTAGACAGAGGATGTTCGTTATTTTAAAACAGTCACAGTGCCTTGGAAAAGTATTCACCCCATGCTAAATCATCTTTTTGGAAATTGATCTAATTAAAAAAAATGAGAAAATCCAACCTTTAAGGACACCAATTTTATTTGCATATGAATAATGTATAGTAAATAAATCAATGTTCTTCGTTAAAATGCAGGGTGCAGTATTCACCCCCTATGTTGAATTCCTATAAAGGCAAGCAGATTTTTATTTTTAAAGGCCGGTTATTTAATGGATCCAGGATACTATGCATCCTGATAAAGTTCCCTTGGCCTTTGGAATTAAAATAGCCCTACATCATCACATACCCTTCACCATACCTAGAGATTGGCATGGTGTTATTTCAGTTAGCCTATTAGCTGGTTTGATTTGCATTAAGCTCAAGCCTAACATGCAGCCGCCCTACTGCATAGACCCTATTCCTACCAGCCTACTCCAAGACCGCTCCCACCATCACACCAGCAATCACACGTGTAATTAACACTTCTCTGGCTTCTAGTACATTCCCAACTGCTTTTAAACTGGTTCAGGTAACTCCTTTGCTTAAAAACTATCGTCCTGTCTCACTCCTACCTTTTCTCTCTGAGGCTATAGAAAGGGCAGCCTCCAAACAAATCACAGAATGTCGCTCACAGAACAACCTCCTTGATCCCAACCAGTCTGGGTTAAAAAGTGGCCAATCCACTGAAATGGCTCTGTTGTCTGTGACTGAAGCCTTAAAATCTGCCAGAGCAGCTACTCAGTCCTCAGTCTTCATCTTGCTTGACCTATCAGCTGCTTTTGAGACAGTCAACCACCGCATCCTATCCATACTCTCAAACATGGGAATTACAGGCAAAGTGCTCTCCTGGTTTGAATCCTACTTCACCGGGCGTTCGTTCAATGTGTCATGGCTAGGAGACAAGTCTGCATCTCATAGCCTTGCCATAGGAGTGCCCCAAGGCTCAGTGCTGGGGACCCTACCTCATTGGGCCCAATCATCCACTCACATGCCTTCTCATATCACTGCTACGCAGATGATGCATAACTTTATCCTTCCCATCTGATGCCACAGTATCGGCACGGATCTCGAACTGTTTCTCTGGTGTATCTGCTTGGATGAAACATCACTTCCAGCTAAACCTGTCTAAGACTGAACTACTGGTCTTCCCAGCCAAACAAACTATACATCACATCAACATCAAAACTGACACCCTCTCTCTTGCACCTACCAAGGCGACAAGAAACTTAGGGGTCATGATGGACCAACTAACCTTAGTCTGGACCAAACATTGAAAAAAGGCCTCAGAAAAGAGGCAGTAGGCATTTTTGAGGAAAAGTTGTTGGATGAAGTGTAACAGATGCGTAATGAAGCATCAATTGCATTTTTGAGGAAAAATTGTTATACAGCATTTTTAGACAGTTCAAAGAGTCCTAAATACAAATCCACCATATAAAAAAATTTTTAGGTCACAAGTTTCTCAGAATTTTCCTTCAAAAATGGATGCCTTGCTCTCAGGCGAGAAAATACTGGTAGATAGGGTAAAAATGTAAACCTTGATGGATCACCACAAAACTTTCCCAGTTTGTCACGTACATTAAGACAAGTATTACAAGTTTTCTGTAATGTAATGTTTTAAATATGCAAATGAGGCTTAATCTACTGAAATATGCGCTAATATGCACAAATTTCCAAACTTGATACACATTGGGTGAAGCATCAATTGCATTTTTGAGGAAAAATTGTTATACAGCATTTTTAGTTCAAAGGGTCCTAAATACAAATCCACCGTATAACATTTTTTTTAGGTCCCCAGTTTCTCGGAATTTTCATTTAAAAATGGATGCCTTGCTCTCAGACGAGAAAATACTGGTAGATAGGGAAAAAAATGTAACTTCTATGTATCACCACAAAACTTTCCCAGTTGGTGTCTTACATTAAGATAAGTATTTTTTGTGTTACAAGTTTTCTGAAATGTAATGTTTAAATTACACATTTCCAAACTTAGGCTAGGGGTACTACTATGATCACATCAAAATGGCTAGTTTTAAAATACTAAGGCGGCTTGACACAACTTGACACTTTGCTTGTACTATTATCAGGCTTCCTACATATGAACTCGAGCATTGATAACATTGTTTGTTGCAAAGAGTTTTGCTTTAAAGACGTTTTTGTTAGCACAGGACCTACATCGCCTTGTCTTCCGGTTGTTGCCATAGATAAGGTCCAGTGTTGTTATTTTAAGGAAACTTCTTCTAGGCTACACAAACAATATTCCCAATGCTCGAGTTTATGTGTAGAGACCCTGGTGATACTACGAGCAAAGTTTCATGTTGTGTCGAGCCTTCTTAGTGTTTTAAAAATAGCTATTTTGATGCTATTATAGCAGTGCCCCTAGCGCTCCCATTCAATCCCATTCTCTTTCAGGGACAAACTTAAAGGAACACGCCACCCAAAATCAGTAGTGATATATGTTCTTACCGTAACTTTCACGAGTTGAGTCGTACCTATCCCGCGTCGGTAGGTGCACTCAAACGCTCTGTCGCGCGGCGCGAATGTGTTAGCATGTTGCTATGCTAGCGGGCTCTGCCGTGGCCGTAGAGAGAGGCACATAGCAGTATTCAAACACCTCCACGTTTTACCTACTTAAATACAGTTGCAGGAGTAGTTGATGAAAAATGTTAGGGCACACAACATGAAACGTGACGATTTTCCAAGCGAATAAACATGAGAACTACAATGTGTGGCGCAATAGCACTTGGGAGTACTTCGACCTAGCGTGGTAATATTATTAACACCTAATTGTAGATCCTATCCACCACAGAGTTTAGAATCCATGCTGGATCGACCCTCAGCCTCTCCCTCCCCTCTGAGCGAGAGAGGCACACACACTAGAGGTGGTGGCTGGTTGTTTTAATGTAGGCTATATGGGTGATGCAGCGCTGCTGACGTGAGGCTAGAAAGCCCTTGCCTGTTCTAGAAAGACTGATCTAATGCAGCAAATATATTAAAAGGCAAAAGTCGTACATTGGCTAGGCCTATCCCCAGAATATCAGCAGCAAACTCAGTCTCTGTCTACGTTCTGAACATCTCGCACTGCCATCGCCCGATGTCATTTCTTAGTCATATCACTCTCTGTCTCTCTTTTAAATGCCTATTCCCTGAATGGTAGGCTACAATTATGTGTTTTATATATAGGCTAATATCTAAACAAAATAACCCAGGCAGTCTCATCTAGGATATAACACAGGTTGAAGTTGGTTCTATTTAGGGAGGTGAACATCTGTAGATGACTCAGAAATGACATCGGAAGACAAGGAGTGAATATGGCAAGAGGCAAGCCGAAGTCTGCTGACAAGGGCCCGACGGTAATTGTAAAGCAATTTACAAAAGATTCACTGAACAAAAATGCTGATGTGGTACATGAAAATGTAGCTAAAAATGTGGAGAATGCAATGCAATCAAGCATTTTGGACGATATATTGTCACAAGCTGGCAGAATAGGCAACAGGCCGATGTGCGTTTTATTTGGAGACTGTTTTGCGCGACAGAGACTGAGTTTGCTGCTGATATTCTGGGGATAGGCCTAGCCAATGTACGACTTTTGCCTTTTAATATATTTGCTGCATTAGATCAGTCTTTCTAGAACAGGCAAGGGCTTTCTAGCCTCACGTCAGCAGCGCTGCATCACCCATATAGCCTACATTAAAACAACCAGCCACCACCTCTAGTGTGTGTGCCTCTCTCGCTCAGAGGGGAGGGAGAGGCTGAGAGTCGATCCAGCATGGATTCTAAACTCTGTGGTGGATAGGATCTACAATTAGGTGTTAATAATATTACCACGCTAGGTCGAAGTACTCCCAAGTGCTATTGCGCCACACATCGTAGTTCTCATGTTTATTCGCTTGGAAAATCGTCACGTTTCATGTTGTGTGCCCTAACATTTTTCATCAACTACTTGTGCAACTGTATTTAAGTAGGTAAAACGTGGAGGTGTTTGAATACTGCTATGTGCCTCTCTCTACGGCCACGGCAGAGCCCGCTAGCATAGCAACATGCTAACACATTCGCGCCACGCGACAGAGCGTTTGAGTGCACCTACCGACGCGGGAGAGGTACGACTCAACTCGTGAAAGTTACGGTAAGAACATATATCACTACTGATTTTGGGTGGCATGTTCCTTTAAAAAGAACAATTATTTAGCGTTTGCGTCTTTGTTTGAAGTTAAGAAGTCAGATCCAAAAACTGGAAAGGTGAAAACTGTCAAGGCAGACCGAAACATTCTGCAATGCCTCATTGCTGCATATGATGCAGGGCGCCCAGTCAATCTTGACAGCATTATGATGCATGAACTATTTGTTGTGCCCTTGTCTCTGGCAGATGTAAATGGACAGCTTCGTTCAGGTTCAAAGGCAGTGTTTACTAAGATTCTAGCTGCTGGCATTCCATGTCCCAACCACCTTGATAACAGAGACCTTTGGGATGAACCAATAGACCATCATTGATGGTCAAGCTCTGGACATTGCCATTGGAAATCCACAAGCAGCAAAGAGTTTTGGGGACCTTGCTGACGTTTTTGTGGAATCTGTTCTCAGAAGTGGAGCACAATTCCAGCGAATTGATGTTTTGTTTGATCACTACCACACACATTCTATCAAAAGTGGAACACGAAAGCGCCGTGGAAGAGGCTTGGTGGCAATCAGAAGACCAATTGAGAGCAGAGATTTGCCTCTTCCTGCAAAGTGGGAGAACTTTATTGCTCATGCAGACAACAAGGCTGATCTTGCACACTTTTTATCCCAACAGCTGATTGTTGGAGCTCCAGCAAATAAGATCATAGTTGCTGCAGGTGGCTTCAGTGATGAATAGAGAGTTGAAGCCTCTAATTCAGTGTTTCTCAAACTTTTTTTCTGGGGACCCACTTTTTTCTTTCATTCCCCACTTTGATCAAGGGGGCATTCTCGAGCCCCACCTGTCCCTCATCGCTCTAAGAAAGTGGTAGGTCAAGCTTAAAATTGTCAAATTTATTGAAATAATGGATAATTCTAAATATATCCTCTTTAACAGAGTTAAAATCAGCTGGTGCTGCAGATGATAAATACATAACACACATATTCATGTGATGTAGGCCTAGTGTTTAATACATGGGATCACAAGAGTGCCTCCCAATCAGATGTTTCAGCGATTTCACTCAGAAATCTCAAAGGTATAATACTGTCGCGATCGAGGCACCTGTCCCATACTCAAGTTTTTTTGGTGAATGCAGTAATCTTATTTGCTAGGTGAGGTAGGTGCTTGTCTTTGCCTTGTAACTGGACATTTAAGCTAAGCATTTAAGCATTAAGACAGCTAAGATATATCAAATATATCGCTAAGATAGGCCAGCTTCGCCAAGAAATGTTCATTAGTGAACGTGCTTGCAGATTCAAACATGCGCTCTTCCTCCAAGAAGAGGCGACTCGGAGCTCAAACACGCGCAACAGCACTTTACCTCGGGAAAGCCACCTTGCCTCGCTGTGAAACAGTACAGCCTTTTGGTCAGCTACCATCTCTTCGCAAAGTGCGGAGAATAGACGCGCTTTTAAGGGCTGGGTTTTGATGAAATTCACCACTCTCACAACAACGTTCAAAATCTCATGTAGGTCGGGACTAACTAAGCTGCCTTGACACGAGCGCTTCCCTGTGAATAACAGTGCGTCCATTGCGCATCGGGTGCTACCTGGGCCCAGGCTACAGATAAAAAAATAAATTAAAAAAACTACTGTTTTGCAAGTCAGTTCGCGCCCCACCGGGCATGTCTCCGCGACCCAGTAGTGGGTCGCGACCCACAGTTTGAGAAATGCTGCTCTAATTCAACCTTTAACACTGACTGCTTGGAAGCCAAGCATGAAGAAGCAGACATAAGAATTGTTCTTCACTGCATTAGAAGCAACGCATCAAACATTGTTGTCTCAGCGAGAGGCACCGACATCTTGGTACTGCCGATTGCCCATTTCCACATGATGTCATGCCAAAAGATCTGGATGAAGGCACGTACAGCAAAGGACAGAAAGTACATTCCACTTCATGCCATAGTGGAACATTTGCAGATGAAACCACAGGTCCTCGATCTGCTTCCAGGTTTTCATGCGCTGACTGGAAGTGACTCAACTTCGTACATTGCTGGACGCACAAAAAAGTCATGTTGGGATGTATTTGTACAGCATAATCATCTGTTAAAGGGGCTTGGTGAAGGTCCTGATCTTAGTGAACTCACCATTCAGAATGTAGAACGTTTTTTCTGCAAACTGTATGGAGCAATGAATATTGACAACATCAGTGATGTTCGAGTAAGCATGTTTGTGAAGGGCATGACAATAGAAAAACTGCCACCCACCAGAGATTCTCTCTACTTCCACATTCAGCGTTCTCACTTCCAGGGTTTGGTCTGGCAGCAGGCCCACATGCAGCAGCCAATTCTGCCACCCCCTGAGACCATGGGATGGAAAATGGAGGAAAGTTCACTTGTTCCTCAACTCATGTCACTACCTCCGGTTCCGGATGCTTGTGAGGAGTTTATCTCCTGTGGTTGCACCAAAGACTGCAAGTCAGCTAGATGCAGTTGTAAGCCTAACCCATGTACTGCTGCTTGCAAACGCAGAATGTCATGTGATACTTGTATGAATCAATAATAAGTAAAAATAACATTTCAGAAAACTGAGTTTTATGGTGATATCTATGTTTTTTTTTCCCCCATTCATACGGTGGTGTTTTGAAAGTGTCTGAGACGCATATTGTTTCAGTACAAAATATTAAGAACTGGTACCCTAATGAATATGTTATATAGTGGATTTATATTCAGGAGACATTGAACCTTCAAAATATCATGTATAACAACTTTTCCCCTCAAATGGCTTCATCCAATGTGTACGTGTCAAATTTGGAAATTTGTGCATATTAGCGCATATTTCAGTAGATTAAGCCTCATTTGCATATTTAAACATTACATTTCAGAAAACTTGTAATACAAAATATACTTGTCTTAATGTAAGTGAGAAACTGGGAAAGTTTTGTGGTGATACATAAAAGTTTAAAATTTTACCCTATCTACCAGCATTTTTCTCACCTGAGTGCAAGGCATCTATTTTTGAATGAAAATTCCGAGAAACTGTGGACCTAAAAAAACATGTTATATGGTGGATTTGTATTAAGGACAATTTGAACTATCTAAAAATGCTGTATAACAACTTTTCCTCAAAAATGCCTACATGGTTACAGAATCCTGAAATCGTTAGGTTACTTAACGTAACCCAGGGGGCGTATTACAGAAACTTCCTAACTCGAAAATCCTATCTTATCTGTTTGGTAACTACGGTAACAAGGGTTAGGATCGGATTTAGGAAAAAAAGTCATTACAGAACGGCCGATCCTAAAGTCAGTTTCTTATCTTAACTCCAGATAGGAAATGTGTATTACAGAAATATCCTAAGTTACCAAAATCCTAAATAAACTGTCCTAACTTTAGGATGACCCATCAGCTCTCCTAACTGTCAAATTACTGTTACAAATAAGCGAGATGGCAGCTCTTTTGTTACATGTAGCGCAGGTACTGTCTGTATAAATCGTCTTGTAAATAAACTAGCAGGGCTTTTTCAAAGTTCACAATGTCTCGTTTTAAATGTCAAGGCCCTCGGAAGTCTAACAATGAAGTATGGAGCTACTTTGAGACTCGTAAATGGTGTAAAACAGTGATTTATTTGCATGGCTAGGCGGATAACTAGCGCCCGACTTATGAGTGCAGGGGACAAGCCGAGATGAGCTAGACATACGTTCACACTCGGTATCATGTTTCAACACACTTTAGGTCAATACCACACCGGAATTCTCCTTTAACAGAGGTGGCAAAAGCCATTGGTGGATTAGCGCGAAGTTAGATCAAGTTTCCAACGGGTAATGAACTCCACATTGAATTATTATTATGATAGCTGCTAGTTGTGAAGTGAGGTGATCCAACAACAAGTTTCATCTGTTGCTAAGTAACAGACATAAAAGCTGAACGTCGATGCTAGATCGCCTACTTAGGATATCTTAACTTGAGATAAGATAGGATATGTTTCTGTAATACCAAATTGAGAAAAATCCTATCTTACACTTCTCCTATCTTAACTTAGGACTTAAGATAGGAAGTTTCTGTAATACGGCCCCTGGTTCTTTGATAACAGAGTGAGGTGTTTCACTATGGGAATCGCTTCGGTCGTGACCATCTACGGAAGCTCCAATGACATCACGTCTGTCAGTGACAGACAGGTCGACCTAAAACTGGGCTCCGCCCCTCTGCCCTTAAATACTGGTCGGCCTCCCTGCTCAGGCGTTCAGAACGGTTTCTTCCCGTCCTTCTGCAAGGAGGGGAGTGTTGGTGAAACACCTCACTCTGTTATCAAAGAACCAGGGTTACGTTAAGTAACCTAACGTTCTTTTTCTAACTTCGTTTCGGTGTTTCACTATGGGAGATATAGCCAACTCCCGGATTGCACAGTCACCTACCAATGACTTAGGCCCAGGCCCCTACATCGAGACCGAGTCTCCTGTTCCCAGCACAGAGTGAGCTAGGGATGGACCCGACACATCCAGCCTGCACAACCGCACAAAAGTGTTCCCTGAGGCCCAACTGGCCGCTGCACAGAGGTCCTGTACCGAAACACCTCTAAACAGGGCCCAGGATGTAGCCATGCCTCTAGTAGAGTGAGCTCTCAAGCCCTCCGGCGGCTGCGAGCCCTTGCTCCTGTAAGCCACTGCAATAGCTTCTATAATCCAGCGAGAAAGCCTCTGTCGAGCAAAAGATTTCCCTCTGTGAGAGGTAGCCCATGACACAAAAAGTTGGTCATGTCTCCTAAACTCTGCAGTCCTCTGTATATAGTGATGAAGTGCTCTGACAGGGCACAAACAGTTCAACCTTTGGTCCTCCACTGAGGAAAAAGGTGGGGGGTGGAAGGCCGTCAGTTCTATAGTTTGACACCTATAGGCCGCGTCCACCACCTTAGGTACAAACGCCGGGTTGGGGCGTAGGCGCACCCTGGTGTAGTCTTGATCGAACTGTAAACACGCAGGGCGGATGGAGAGAGCCTGCAAATCACTCACTCTCTTTGCTGTGGTCAGAGCCAAGGGCAAAGCTGTCTTCAAAGACAGGAACTTTAACCCTATTCCCTCTAATGGTTCAAATGGATGATGACAGAGAGAGTCCAAAACCAAGTCCCAGCGAGGGACCAGAGGCCTGGAGACCGGGCATAGGCGACGAACCCCCTTCATGAACCGACAGACTAGGGGGTGCTGACCTGCAGGTTTGTCCCCAAAACCCACATGACAAGCTGAGATGGCCGCTAAATAGACCTTGATAGTTGAAAACGCCTTGCCTCTATCCAACAGGTCTTGTAGAAAGCAGAGGAGTTCTATCACTGAGCATTGAAAGGAAATTATGTTCTTTCCAGCACACCACTCTTCAAAAACGCGCCATTTATGACCATATAATACACGCATAGAGCCGGCTCGGGCACTCTGAATCGTGTCAATGACTGTCTGGGGTAGGCCTGCAGCATTTAAATTCCACCGCTCACAGGCCAGGCCCAGAGAGCCATCCTGTCTGGGTGGGGATGGTAGATTTCCCCTCTCGCCTGTGACAACAGGTCCCTCCGTATTGGGAGGGGCCACGGCTGGCCCTTCAGCAGCTGCACTATTTCTGCCACCCAATGTTTGGATGGCCAAAGTGGAGCAATTAGGATCAGTGACAGGCCCTGTTCCCTCACCCTGGCTAGAGTGGGGGAGATTAAGCTTAGGGTGGGAATGCGTATAGTAGGGCGCTTGGCCACGGGTGGGCTAATGCATCCACACCCAGCGGTGCATTTACGTCTGTTAGGGAGAAGTAAAGAGGACACTGAGCGTTTTCCTGCGAGGCGAAGAGATCTACGGTGGCTCTCCCGTACCTCCGCCACAACTGAGCCACTACTTGTGGATGGAGTTTCCAATCCCCGTATAGGGGATTTCCCCGTGACATGAGATCTGCCCCCTTGTTCAAGACCCCCGGTACGTGTGTCGCGCGGACTGAGAGAAACTGGGGGCTGCACCACAGGAGTAGTCTCCTTGCCAGCTTGTGTAGTTTCAAGGAGCGGGTGCCGCCTTGGCGATTGATATAGGCCACGACTGTGGAGTTGTCTGTTTTCACTAACACATGCTGGCCCTTTAGAATTCCGTTGAAGTGTCTCAGAGCTAAGAACACTGCAAGGAGTTCTAAATAATTTATGTGTTCCTTTTTCAGCTGGGGGGACCAAACGCCATTTACAGCTCTGCCCCCCAGCGTCGCACCCCAGCCTAGTAGAGAGGCGTCTGTCGCTAACGTCATTCTCGTGGACACGCCCCCCAGAGGAATCCCCGTCCTCAAAACTGAGGGATTTCTCCTGTAGCGGAGGGCTATTATGCGCGCCGCTGGCACTCTCACCAATCGTTTGAGGTGCCGCGAGCATAAGCGGAGAGACGAGACCCATCGTTGAAAGTCCCTCATCATTAAAAGTCCCCATTTCACTACTGAGATTGCAGACGCCATGAGGCCTAACAAACTCAGGCACAGTCTGAATGAGACCGTCCGTTGTGGTTTGAAGTGGTTCAAACACTGGGTGAAAGACGCGATTCTCGCGTCCGAGAGTCTGATTCGATAGTATAGGGAGTCTATGTGTAGCCCCAGGTAATCTGTGCATTGTGAGGGCTCTAATCGACTCTTTTTCCAGTTGATATTGAGACCTAAATTCCTCAGGTGATCTAACACTATTTTGGAATCTATGAGGGCTTGGTCTCTCGAGTGGGCGCAAAGCAGAAAATCGTCTAAATAAGAGAGAATTCTGATGCCCTTGTTCCTTAACGGGGCTAGCGCAGCTTCCATACATTTGCTGAAACAGCGGGGCGCTAATGCTAACCCAAGTCCCAGTTAGGAACTCGTAGGCTTTGCCCTCGAAGGCGAACCTCAGAAATGTTCTGTGTGCGGGGAACACATCGATATGATAGAACGCGTCCGCCGCGTCTATCGTCACGAACCAATCGTGGGGGCTGATTGATTGACATAACACTTTGTGTGATAGCATCCTGAACATGTATTTTCGTAGGTGCTTGTTTAACACACGGAGATCCAAGATGGGCCGGAGAGCCGAGCTCCCTTTCTTTGGAATGACGAAGTACCGGGAGTAAAAACCCTGCTTGCTCTCCTCCTCCGGTACAGCTCTGATTGCTCGTTTGTTTAGAAGAGATACGATCTCTCCCTTAAAACACGAGCTGAATCCCCTTTGGCCACTGAAACTAATACTCCGTGGAACCTGGGAGGTCTCATGGCAAATTGTAGCCTGTAACCTCGAGTTATCATGGCTAAAACCCACTGGCTTGTTGTGTTGTTGTGCCACTGTTCTGCTCTGGCCGAGAACGAGCCTCTCGTGATGCATATTGATGACGTCACGTCCACCGCGTGAAATTCTACGTGAAGGGGGTTCACCGCGGTGTTCATTGCCTGAGAGGGAGCGTGAGCTCCCTCTGGTGGCTGAGGGCAGGGAAAACACTGGTTTGAGTGTGTTTTGAGACCAACAGAGAAAATTGCCCTTGGCCCAAGGCCTGGCTGCGATTGGGGAAACTTTATTTTTGAAACAAGTGTTTGGTGACACTGACATTCTTGAGACAAAGGCCCCAACATCTCCTCTCTGGGAACTAAAGGGAGAGAGAGGGTGGCTACTCTGAGCGAACAGGCGGGGCTTTGTGACTCCCCCAGCTTTCTCCTCTTTCTGGAGAGCGGGGGGAGTTGGGGAGGGGCAGCTGAGGTCAGGCTGACCGCTTCTTTTTGTTCTCAGTGGGTTGTGGTGGACGGTTTTTGGCCGCCACCGCCGCGAAGGAAGGCTTTCCCCACGAACCAGTGTTGGCCCTAGGCCGCTGGTTCGACTGCTGAGCTGGAGGGGCTGGTCGTTGTGGTCTGGCACCTCCCTGTTTAGCTCTCGCCACCGCTGCTGAGAAGCCAGGCTGAGTCGCCTGGGGGGGGCGTGGCGTCGGTTTTCGAGGCAGGCAGAGGTTGAATGCCTCGTCCTCCTGTTTCCTGAGGGAGCTTGTCTCCCTCATTCTCTCCAGCGCCGGACCAAACAGACCCTTGGTGGGGTCATAGGCCGCATCCATGATCTCCGACTTCTGGGCATCGCTGAGGCCTGAGAGGTTCAGCCACAGGGCTCTTTCACCCGTCACTGCGAGGCCCATCACCCAGCTGCAGCCCTGAACGGCACCGCGAGAGGAGCGGAGGAGTAAGTCGTTTACGACGCAGATCTCATCCCAGAGTGCTGGGTTTGGGGACTCTGAGTCGATCTGGCCCCCCATCTCCTCCAGGATCTCAGCCTGGTAGGCTGACAGGAGTGTGACAGCATTCAGTGCGCAGACCGATTGGGCTGCGTATCTGTACATGCGCTGGAAGGTGGACGCTGTCAGGCGGTCCATCCTGCTGGGCAAAGGGATGTTGGAGGAGGCGGAAATAGAGCGGCGATTAGGGTGGAGGTGGTAGGCCACCGAGGATTCAACTGCTGGGGGTCCGGACAACCCCAGTTCCCTCATCCCTTGTATCTCAAGCCTTGCGTAGCCCTTGGTCAGGAGCTTGCTCTTGAAGGGACTAGCCCAAAACCGCGACATCTCCTTCATGCAGGCCGGGACCGCGGGCAGGAGCTGCCACGCTGGGGCTAGGGCAGGGGGGAGTCTTTTACCGTCGTAAAGGTCCCTCTCCATGCCCTCCGGATCTTGGGCAGCTGGCCAGGGGATGGAGAGCTTGGCCGCTGCGCGTCTGCAGACATCATACAGGTTAGAGTCGGCCTGACCTGCCGAGTCAGTGACCGAGGTGGGTCTAGGCTGATGTGGGGGGAGCATGGAGTCCTCCTCATCATCCTCATCGCCCATGTTGAGGAGGTCATCGCCCTCCGTCTCCTGCTCCTCCGGTTCCTCCACCATCGGTGCGGGGAGATACTCGAACAGCGGAGGCAGGACCTGGGAGTCTTCGTCTATCATGTCCGCCCAGCTCTTTGAAGCTCGCGGTTGCATGGTGACCGGATTAGCGGTAGCCTCGGAGATGCAGGGGTCCTGCTCGTTGGCTACCGCCACTCTCATCCTCCTTTCCCTTATCTTCTGCGGCATCGTGGCGCAGTGGGCACAGGTCTGTGGGTCCACCAGGGCCGCTTGTGCATGTTTGACACCCATACACATGATGCATAGAGGATGGGGGTCCCTCCCCGACACCGTAGCCCCACATGACGCTGGGCATGGGCGGGAAGAGGTCTCCCCGGAGTCTGGGTCCTTCCCTTTGGCGGGGGTAGTCGCCGAAGACATCGTAACTGGGAGGAGAGGGGAGAGAACAGAGTTACTAACTTAAAGTTTAGGCTCGTCACAACCCGTTAGTCTTAGATACAAAGTTAGTGTAGTAGCCTAGCTAAACTTTTAGCCGTGGCTAAACCGCCGTGAGGCTACTGCGGCTGTAGGTGGGCTGAAGCACCTCAGGTGCTCAAAGTACCCGTATTCAGAGCGAGAACAGCACGCCTCAACACGAACGCTGTCCTCGTAATATCAGTTGACTAAACAACCGGTGTGCTACAAGCCTAGCAACTAAAAGCTAGGTAGAAGCACACTGTAGTGAAAAAACGCTAGTTTAAGCAACCGAATGCTAAAACTAACGCTAGAACTACACGGGTCGCTACTCGCTAATGACTAGCGAGTTTGTCAGAGAAAAGTTTGCCTTGACGCGGACACTCTCCTCGACAGCTATGAACTGAATTAACAGTAAAATAAGCACTTCTTGATGAAGACTTGTTCAGCACTGTGTGGATATTACTGTAGTCGCGTTCAGCGGCGGGTTCCTTGACGGTCCACCTATGAACAGTTAAGCGAGCACAGCCTTACCTGTAGTGCTGAAGGAGCTTGTAGTCTTCACGGGAAGAAAGCGTGAATGCCTGAGCAGGGAGGCCGACCAGTATTTAAGGGCAGAGGGGCGGAGCCCAGTTTTAGGTCGACCTGTCTGTCACTGACAGACGTGATGTCATTGGAGCTTCCGTAGATGGTCACGACCGAAGCAATTCCCATAGTGAAACACCGAAACGAAGTTAGAAAAAGAACTGGTCCTGACTACCTTCTCTGACCATGTCGCCTCTGTTGCCCGGTTGTGTCGGTTCACACTATTCAATATAATGACAGTCAGACTGTGCCTAACCCAACACACAACTCCGCTCTTAGTACAGACCATGGTTCTGTCACGCCTTGACTACTGCAACGCCCTCTTCACAGGCCTTCCAACTGTGTGGTAAAAGCACTACAAATGATCCAGAACGCTATGGCCCAGAACGCTATGGCCCATCTGGTTTTCAATCAACCAAAAGGGGCACATGTCATCCCGCTGGTCATTGAGCTCCACTGGCTTCCCTTAGCCGCCCACATCAAATTCAAGTCACTAATGCTTGCATACAAAGTGATTGCTGAGTCTGCACCCACTTATTTAAGTGCTCTCATAAAAGCGTATGTTACCCCTCAGCCGCTGCGCTCCTCCAAGGAACATCGTCTGGCACTGCGGCCCCCACTCCCACGGGAATCCAGACTTTTTTCATCTGTGGTACCCTGATAGGGGACCAATCTGCCAAGCTCCACCAGAGCAGGGGCATCCCTCTCTGAAAATTTTTTGAAGACCCAACTCTTCCAAGAATACCTCCTCTCCTAGCACTTCTGACAACCTCACATCTAATGCGTACTTACCACACTCTTCCCCCTCTTCCCTCCTCCCACTCCACTAGTACTTAATATGTAGCCACTGCTATCCTCTAGTACTAGTATTGATAGATACAGCGATACCTCACTAGCTATATTCTCCTCTGCACTGTAGTTATTCTGCTGTAGCTGAAGCCCAGTAGTTTAAAAGTTTAAATGTTAAAATGCTTATATGTTAAAGGCACCTTTAACAAGATTTGCTCTCAGGGTCCCCCTCTGGTTCGGAAGTGCAATTATAAACAAACAAAATATATATTTTTTGCAACAAAGTATGAACATGACCGATATAAGTATAAGTATATACTCTTTTGATCCCGTGAGGGAAATTTGGTCTCTGCATTTATCCCAATCCGTGAATTAGTGAAACACACACAGTGAACACACAGTGAGGTGAAGCACACACTAATCCCGGCGCAGTATGCTGCCTGCAACAACAGCGGCGCTCGGGGAGCAGTGAGGGGTTAGGTGCCTTGCTCAAGGGCACTTCAGCTGTGTTTACTGGTCGGGGTTCGAACCGGCAACCCTCCGGTTACAAGTCCGAAGCGCTATAACCAGTAGGCCACGGCTGCCCCCAAAGGTGAAGCACACACTAATCCCGGCGCAGTGAGCTTCCTGCAACAACAGCGGCGCTCGGGGAGTAGTGAGGGGTTAGGTGCCTTGCTCAAGGGCACTTCAGCCGTATAGAGGGAATGCACTGACACCAGTGGGTCATTCCAAGTGAAAACAGCCAAAATCGGGGTATCATGTACATGGTACCTCTTAGATTTTGCTGAAAAGTGGTGAAAATATGCCTTATGTTACCAAACGAGGGAAATCTGAAGTTTCAGGTCAATATCTCAAACGGTTTGCCCGTGGCGTCCAGTTGAATTTCGGGTGCCATGGCCGTAATTGACACATTGGAATTTCACATTTCATCTTTTGCCATTTTTGGAAGCCCATAACGTCTGTTCTAATAGTGGTAGAAGGCTGGAAACTGGTGTGGTAGTTCATTGTAGCCTGTACTACACAATGAAGGCATAATCAACATTCCTTACTGTTTGGGTGAGAGGTGGGTCACCAAAGTCCTAAAAAATGTTGACGGCATGTGTGATTTTTCACTTTTTGGGTGGCCTTAGCACCACAAGGAATGATCATATTTATTCTAAACAGGATTATTTGTTATATGTGGGAACCTTGCTCTTGCCAAAATGAATTTGAAGGGTATGGTACCACTGGCGGGGGTTTTATGGGGGTCCAAAAACCCTCTCCGGCAGAGGTGACTTTTAGAACCCCATATTTGGACCCTCAAATGACCATGTGGGCACTTGATGATCCTAATGGGATTTCATACCAGATAAAGATACATATTTGTTCTTTCTTTTAATGAAATAACATTTTTGACTATGAAGCTCCATAATATGAATTTTATTCTTCATAATGCACCATTTTGGACATTGTTTCCAGAAGTCTGGAATGTAGATCAGGGAGAATTTAGTGATGATAAAGCATGAAAATAGTAGAAAATAGAAAATAGGATACAGCATCAATGCTAAGAGATAAATGCTTCACAATAACACATTCATACACAGACATCAGAGGCAGCCATGCAAGATGCCGACCTACACATTGGGCCCCCCAATGACCCCCCCCCCCCCCACACACACACACACACACACACACACACACACACACACACAACATACAACATACATTCATTTACAATCCTTTTCTTGCAGACCACTGCCTAGTGCCCAAGAAGGTGGGCCCCTGTCGAGGCTCATTCCCCCGCTGGCACTACAACGCTGTCACAGAGAAGTGTGAGGAGTTCCGCTTCGGAGGATGCAAGGAGAACCGCAACAACTACCTGTCCGACGCTGAGTGTCAGGCCGCATGCGATGGAGTATCAGGTATGAAGAAGAGGGACAGGGGCAACACAAGACATATCAGTACCGTAAATACTCAAATTATGGCTGGGATTCTATTTATAGCCGGGCCTCGGAAAATAGACAGGGGCGTGGTCGATTCAGACAAATAAATGTCGGTCCCCAAATGCAAGCCGGGGTAATAATTGCCTACCAGTATCAGTCCAATAATTGCCTACCAGGGCTATTAGTCCTCGAGCACTAGAAGGCATTGTTTCGATTTAAAGGTGCTCTAAGCAATGCCACACGTTTTTTAGGCTAAAACATTTTATGTCACTTACTGCAAACATCACCCAACCAACCGCTAGCTATCTGTGTCCTGAATACACTATAAAAAACGTGATCTCTGTGGACAGCCCAGGCTCCAAGAACAGCAACAAAAACAACCTGGGCAAACCTAGCCCATTAAAACATAACAAACTGTTCTAGCAAATCACAGACGAGATGCGCGTTTAGGAGAGTTTCAATTGCACGGGAGCAGCACGGGAGGGAGGGGGAGGAAGTAGCGAGCTAGCTCTCTGTTTTGTTTGAAAGTCAACAGAAGTGTCGTTGCCCAGCATCACTTAGGGCACCTTTAACTCGGTGAAATAAAAGAGTTTTTCTTAATATTTTATTTTGTTGGTTGGTTTAATAGCCAATGAAAAGTCGTTGTCCTACACCATGGTCTCCAACACGTCGCTCTCAAGCTACCCGTCGCTAGCCGCCCCCTTTTGAGCTTGCCAGAGGCTGAAGTAGTACTACATTTAAATACAATTGTTGCCGCGAGGCATTCTAGCCTATGAATTTAATAAAAAGTAGTTAATTAAAAAATAACTCAATTTAGGCTACTTGGCTTCGCAATAAGGTTTCCATTAGCACAGCGCACGTTCATGAGTGAATGAAAGCGGCTGCCTTGTCTCGCAATAAACAACGGGCACTGACACTCTTTCAACTACATGAAACTTATTAGTGAACCATCAAATACCCCCCAGATTTCAGTGCCCATCAGTCCCAACATTTAGCAATATAATCAAACAGTCCAAGAGTAAATTAAATCCCAAACCAAACCGAAAGTCTGCTTTTGATAGCCTACAGGTATGCCGCTCCAAACAAAACACATGTCTCATAATAAAATGCCCAATGTAAGAAATAAAGGCCTGCCTCGAATACAAGCCTGCCCCAAATAAAGGTCTGTGCTTTGTGCAGCCTAAGTAAATAAAAGACCCCCATAATTTGAGAATTTACGATATTAGCCTTTCGCAGTACAGCATGATGTGGACTTTCAGAATTGTGGTGATTTGGCAACACAAGGCAAAATCAGTCCTGTTGCTTTGTCTAATATCTATATTTGACTTGGTGTTGTGAAGCACTAAGCAGTCTTATTCCCAATATAGATTATACAGATAACAGTAGTATTAGCCTTTCGCAGTACAGCATGATGTGTAGACTTTTGCGATATCAGAATTGTGATGATTTGTTTTGTTTTCTGTTGTGCAGTTATGCCAAGTGGGACAGGGAAAGGAACATCAACAGGAAGAAGAGTGCCTGCTCCAGTCCCTGCAGGTAAGCAGTGAGAGGGTTCTGCATTTGAAATGGTGAAGGCTACTGTTTGTGTGCCTGAAGAAAAAAATAGTTTTTATAAAAAAAAGACCTGTGCTTCTCTAATTATACCAACTACTAGTTCTCAGTTTTGGTTGTGTGGATATAGGGCAATGTCTGCCAGGGGTGCAGGAGATATTTTCAAAGTGAGGGGGACTAAATTGTCAGCAAAAACCCAGATAGTGAACTCAGGCTTCCAGATATTATTTGGCGTGTAAGGCTTTTTTTCCTTATCAAAGGTGAGAGGGATGATTGCTTTCGCTTAAAAAACTGTGCCGCCGGTGTGCCTGCTAAAGGCAAATGGGCGGGCATGTCTGACCTTTATATAGGGCAATGTCTGCTATAGGCAAATGAGCAGGTGTCAGGTCAGAATTTCAGACTATTTGATCAAAATCCTAAAGGAAATGACGACTAAGATATATAGGTTCATTTCAATTGTTTACTGCACTTTTTCATGGTTCACACTCACGTTTCAATTGACGTGATTGCGTGATTGCTGTGCTTACACTGTACGTTTGACTGCTCACATTGTATACATTACACATGCCACCCTTTCACCGTTGTTTGTGTGTTTGTGTGTGTGTATGCACGTGCATGTGTTCAGTGGAGATGTGTGGGCAATCCTGCTATTCTGATCAGTTCACATGCGCTAATGGCTGCTGCCTGCACCCGGGGCTGGAGTGTGATGGAGAAAAACAGTGCAGCGATGGCTCAGATGAGAACTCTTGCGCAGAATGTGAGTACTCTCTACTCTCTCTCTCTCTCTCTCTCTCTCTCTCTCTCTCACACTCTCACTCTCACTCTCTCTCTCTCTCTCTCTCTCTCTCTCTCTCTCTCTCTCTCTCTCTCTCTCTCTCTCTCTCTCTCTCTCTCTCTGTGTGTGTGTGCGGTTTGTTGCCTCTATTTCTGTAATTGTTGATCTTCCTATCTGTCTCTTAATGTCTGAGTGTATATTTGTGTATCTGTCTTAGTTCCGAAAATACATATCCGCTTGCATATATTATTATATTATTATTACTATTAGATAAACATTCATTTTACAGTATGCCTAGCTGTGCAGAGTAAAAGTTTGATGGCTATCCATTCAGAGGATAAGTTTCCTCTCCTTGTTTCTTTTGTTTTTCTCATCAGTGAAGGATCACCTCACAAGGCTTCTCGACATCAAAGTGAATGAGGGGAAAGGTAGTATATGTAGTTTTTTCCCTTAATCTTTCATTCATCCTTTCTCTAGTTACCGACCCTCCTGAGCCTTGCCTACATTAATTATTGTTTTATTTTCAAATTCTGTAATTAAGGTTATACTGTTTAAGGTTACACTGTAAAAGTTAATGATTAAATATTTCAAATTGAAAAGTAGCTGGAGATATTGTAATTAAATTATATATAAGCCTATTCTTCTTCATTTGACATTGATCCAAAACATATTTGACGGGGTCATTGCCCGATTATGGGTAACACTAAACTATTCGGTTGTTACGTCCGACGTCTAGGGCCCAGCAGCTTTTTTTTAACCAAAAAAAACATTTACTAGCGCAGCCAGCTGGTTTTCACAACTTGTAAACCTTGTCACCATAACCTCCGTTTAAGTGAGGGTAAAACTAGATCACTTAACTTTAACAGAGTAATCAGTGTAGCTGTGCAGCCGATAGCCGATGCAGATGATATAATTAAGGGTAACGTCCAGGCTTCCGCGTAACATAGGATTTTATTAGGTTGAGGCAACAAGTGAGTAGTAGGATGACCATTTTCTGAATAGCTTTAGTTTAATAATAGTTTATTTTACTGTCTATGGAGATTCACAAGTATGGAACCTGAACATGATCCCCTGCCTGTCTGTGTGCTGTGTTAACCTGTGTTAACCTGTGCTCTAGTTCTTCACTCTCTCTGTGTGCTGTGTTAACCTGTGCTCTAGTTCTTCACTCTGTGTGCTGTGTTAACCTGTGCTCTAGTTCTTCACTCTCTCTGTGTGCTGTGTTAACCTGTGCTCTAGTTCTTCACTCTCTCTGTGTGCTGTGTTAACCTGTGCTCTAGTTCTTCATTCTCTCTGGGGTCATTCCACGTCAATTCAACCAGGGCCCACGCACTTAGGTCTCAAAAAATTCTGAAAAAATTACCAGGTGTACCTATGTTATCCAGGAGACACACTGTAAAATGTTTATGTAAGATCAATACTTTCCAAGATACAGCCAGTTTTACAGGGGGAGAGGGGTGTCGATTTTGTTCAGCCTCTTTTTTTTGTCAAAGTTCACAAGCCCATAGCACAAGAACTAAACCATGTAGGAGGCTCAAATTTTGCATGCTGGTACATAAATAGGAATAGTAGGTATCAAAACCATCACATTGATGATCCTGCATGGTCATAACTGTCCCTCAAAGTTGATCAAAATGTTATTGGAGTTTTTGGCTGGGCTCTGTTTAGGCCTTCAGAAGACATATTTGTACTCAACATAGGGTCTTGATTTATTTTCCCTATTGAGATAAGTAGAAACACTCTCACAAAAAGCAAAGAACAGAACATACATTCCTTCAGGGTATGAACAGCAGACCTCACAAGTTCACAATGAAAAATAATTTTGGATCTCATTTTCAGAGCGCCTTAATACCTTGTGGGAATATACAAAGATTTTTTTATATTGTTTCCTTCACTCCATGATCCCTTCTTTTTAAAAACACCAATTTGACTTGTCTTATGCAAATCTTTCTTTTTTATTTTCCACCCTGAACATGGGCAAAATGCACCATTGAGATCAATATGTTTTGTGTAGAGTTACCACAGTGCCACCTGTGGTTGTATAGAGTAGGCTAACCTGTGGTAACTGTATACAAAACAGGTGCATTTTGCCCATGTTCAGGGTGGAAAATAGAAAAGAAATATTTGCACAAGACAAGTCAAATTGGTGTTTTTAAAAAGAAGGGATCATGGAGAAAAAAAGAAAAAAAATCTTTAAAAAATCTTTGTATATTCCCACAAGGTGTTTGGGTGCTCTGAAAATGAGAACCAAAATTATTTTTCAGACTTGTGAGGTCTGCTGTTCAGACCCTGAAGGGATTTCTTTTCTGTTCATTGCTTTTTGTGAGAGTGTTTCTACTTATCTCAGTAAGGGAAATAAACCAAGAGCCTATGTTGAGTACAAATATGTCTTCTGAAGGCCTAAACAGAGCCCAGCCAAAAACTCCAATAACATTTTCATCAACTTTGAGGGACAGCTATTAGTCCATGAGCCAGGGGGGTTGATCGGTATCATCGGGGGGACAAATGCTATCATTGTTTTTTGGCAAGGTATACACCCCTAGTACTAGAAAAATCACGATAGCAGTGCAGGGGTGGTAGCGAAATCACTTTTTTCAGCTCATGAATTTACTAACCCCCTAAGATAAATTCTGTTTTTTAAATCTGGTGTATATCTTGTTTATGCTCATGGTAGGGATATTGTCAATATTCTATAATATGGTGCTTGGTATCATTGGAAACGGGACCTTTTAGGCTTTCATTTAAGCCCAGTGCTGAATCTGTCTGACAAACACAGACGTCACATGACTTCTTTAAACCAGAAATAACACACATTTTCTGCCTACATTTCCGCCTAAACTGTATGCTTTCTTTTATCCCTGTGGCTTGAAAGAACACCAGGGACACAAAACTCAACAACTTCAATACTCAAGGCACTCTGATGATTCAGAAAATGTACAATATATACAATATAGCCATACTATTTATTTGTGAGAGCCTTAAATTAGACTTGTGTGGCCAGCACAAGTCTTCAAAATAGAATGGAGCCAATAGAATGGACAAATAGAATACCCTATTAGTCCAGGGCCAAATGGCCTAGTTTTTGAGATACCTCCACCCAATCATGTTTTTTTTATATCTTTGATATGTCTAGTTTATGAAATGGATTGTTGTATAAAAATATTTGACTGCACAACTAGTTTTTTGGATGGTATTTGAATCCTCCCCAAAACCGGCTCTTGTGAAAATTTTGGATTCTGCAAGAAGGACATTATTTGCTTTGTCACATATATCTTTGGAAGTAATGATCAGAAACTCACCAAATTTGGACTGTATGTTCCCAGGTAGTTGGCCTATACAATGAAGTGATAAATTAACCATTTTTATTTAACACACACACACACACACACACACACACACACACACACAAATCACAAAGGGGGTCTGATCAGATTTAGAATCGTAGAGGCCTCAGATTTGGTGGCCATTTATAAAAAAAATATCTGACAAATATGGGTTTGACAGAAACTAACAACTATACAGTTAAATATTATACCATAAATCAATGTCATTTTTCACACACTCATGAACATAGCCCTTACATATATAAATAATTTAAAAATATATATAAATTTTGGCTCCTGCAATACCAAATTGTATCATATGCAAGGTCATTAGTGTGACATTTTTATCCAAAGTGACAAAAAAGGGAACAATAAAGGTACAGTGCGACTACTTAGTGCAGCAATAAGAATTACTCGCATAGAATGGGATGACCGTTCAAGCAAAGTTAAGTCAAGGAAAGGAGAAGAGACATAGTCTAGTGGTAAGTGCTAAATTAAGCATGCCCAATTGTTTGTAGTGCTAGCAGAGGAGGTACCCTCGAAAGAGTTGGGTCTTCAGGAGGTTATTGAAGATAGTGCAGCACCCACCTAGGTGATGCACGGCAGCCATTATGCCAGAACGCTCACCACACACCAGCTTGAGGTGGAGAGTGAGGGAGTGTATGAGCCAATTACAGTGGGGGGTGATTAGGGGGCCAGATTGAATGAGCCAGGTTGGTAATTTAGCCAGGACACCCGGGAATCCCCTACTCTGCGATAAGTGCCACTGGATCTTTAATGACCACAGTGAGTCAGGACCTCGGTTTAACGTCTCATCCGAAGGACCGCATCTCTAACTGTACAGTGTCCCCGTCACTGCACTGGGGCGTTGGGATTGATCTTTTTGGCCAGAGGGAAGAGTGCCACCTACTGACCACCCACCAACACCACTTCCAGCAGCAACCTAGTTTTCCAAGGAGGTCTCCCATCCAAGTACTAACCAGGCCCACACCTGCTTAGCTTCAGTAATATCAGCTAAGACAAGGTATCCGTTGGTCTGGCTGCGGGAACATTTAACAAATGTCCTGTGAGGTAGGATTCAAACCAGTAAAGTGTTGAGCCAGAGCTGCCCATGTTTGAGAGTATGGAGAGAAGGAATACAGTGGCTAACCGTACCATAGGCTTCTGATAAGTCAAGCAGGATGAGGACTGAGCACTGATCTGTTGCTCTGGCTTCTTTTAAGGCTTCTGTCACAGAATACACAATGGCTAGCAGAACTAAGGGCTGAACACAGCCACCTCCCTGAAGACCCAGTGACCATCAAAGTGCATGAAGAACTGGACAGCACCTGGACTAGACATGGTCCATAGCTACTAGAGAGTAACCTCCCTACATGAGCGTCTGGCCACACATATGAACCAAATACTGAGTGATAGAACCCACCCTGGATGGCTGACTGAAGGGTAAACAGTCCTGATCCTGAATGACCCCCAGAAGTGGGCAACCCCATCCAACTACATACCAATAACATGCCTCTGTACAATGTGGAGGCTCCTCTCAGGCATCATAGTGGATGTGTGGTAGACTACCCGAGTGGTGAAGGAGAAATCAGGCAGAGACATCAGGTTAAAGGTCTCTTATGGCTAGGCTACATACCAGTATATAAAGCAGACCTGACCGCAGGACTCACACCAGCCCCTTACCGTGCGTCACAAAACTTTGAACCCTGCATAGAGAAAAGCCGGCGTTCAAATGGCCAATTAACGAATTACTTCCGCCGACACCTGTGAAGTCTAAACACCCACACCGCCCCTACCTGGCGGACATCTAAAGCAAACGTCATGACATTAAAAATTACCATAGCACACCCCCAAAAACACACATGATCAAATATTAAAGCAACACCAAATCATTTTTGTATCTTAAAATAATGTTTCCAAAGTTGTTTCCGTGGTTCATCAACTCGTAACAGGGTGAACGGCACTTCTGCATTCGCTTCGCGGCCCTCTATCTGCTATAAGCGCACTATGTAAGTTTGCCAGATCGGGTAGCGGATCTGTAGTTCGATGGAATGAGACATAAGAAACTATAAATTTGACTTGCATGATGTTCCAATACATCGTAATTTCATAAAATCATGCAACATATTCTACCTTGTCTATGGACATCGTTATTTGCAAAGCAGTTGCTGGATAAACAAATAGCGTGCGTGCAACAGAGGAAAAGTTCTTTGGTGTTGCTTTAAGCAATGCTCCTCGCGCGCAAAGGAACGCACCCAACACATTGAACACGCACAAATAATAAATTCATGAAATTGACATAACATACATCATTAATTAAATAATAATGAAAGAACCATAGTGCGATGTGCTGCTGAGGCGGCACATCATCACAGGATATGATGAGTGGGCACATCAGACAATACATGAGTAGAGCACAGAAAGGGATTGGCAATAACACCATAGGAGCCAAGCAACAGCTACTGGTGGATAAAGCGGTCTCCAGAGACTGCCAGGGTAGACAGACCAACCTGTGCACTGCCTGGATTGACTACAAGAAAGCCTGACTCAATACCGCACACATGGATCCTGGAATGCTTGGAACTCTACAACATCAAAATGACAAGAGCCTTAATCAAGAACTCCATGGTGCTGTGGAAGACAACCCAAGGCCAACTCTTGAGTCCATTGCAAGGTCACCATCAAGTGTGATATATACCAAGGGGATGCTCTGTCACCACTACTATTCTGCATAGGCCTAAACCCCCTGAGCCAGATCATTGACAAGAGTGGCTATGGCTACAAACTGCAGAATGGAACCACAGGATCTACAGTAGTGACATCAGAATGACATTCAGGCTAGACAAGTGTGGCAGGATGGTAACAAAGAGAGGTGGTCAGAACAGAGGGGATAACACTACCAGAGGGCAACCTAGCAAATGTGGGGGACAGCTACAAATACCTTGGAATGCCACAGGCCAATGGGAACCAAGTGGACTTAGCAAGGAAAGGTGCTTCTGCCAAGTATGTACAGAGGGTGAGATAGGTCCTGAATAGCCAGCTGAATGGGAAGAACAAGATGCAGGCCATCAACAGAAACACCTTACCTGTCATCAGGTACCCTGCAGGCATAATAACCTGGCCAAAGGAAGAGATAGATGCCATTGACATCACAACAAGAAAGCTCTTCACAATGCATGGAGGGTTTCACCCCAAGTCCAGCGTCCTGAGGCTGTACACTAAGAGGACTAATGGGGCCCGAGGACTAGTGAGTGTCCAGGATGAAACAACTAAGATACACCAATACATCCAGAAGATGGCCCCATGTGATTGGATACTTAGTGAATACTTCAGGCAACAAACACCTGAAAAAGAGGAGTGTGAGGAGGAACCATCATGCAAAGACTCAACCCTGTATGGTATGTACCACCAACAGATGGTAGGTAACTGACATTGAGAAATCCTACCAGTGGCTCCATACCGCTGGACTGACAGACAGCAAAGAGGCACTGATCATGGCAGCGCAAGAGCATGCCCTGAGTACAAGATAAATAGAGGCTGGGGTCTACCATGCAAGGCAAGATCAAAGGTGCACACTGTGTAAGGAAGCCCCTGAGACAGTCCAACACATAACAGCATGATGCAAGATGCTGGCAGGCAAGGCATACATGGAGCGCCATAATCAGATGGCTGGGATAGTATATAGGAACATCTGGTTTAAGTATGGGCTGCAGTCAAAATGGGATACACCTCCAAAGGTGGTCAAGAATGACCAAGCCAAGATACTGTGGGACTTGAAGATATTACCTTGAATTTCCCCTTGGGGATCAATAAAGTATCTATCTATCCATCTATCCATCTATCCATCCATCCATCCATCCATCCATCCATCCACTACCTTTGAATGAAATCTATAGTATCTCCTTCCCATTTTGAATTTGCACTTTTTTTATCCTGTTCTGCATTGTCTTGTGTATTCTGTCATTGTTCTTCAATGTTACATTAGAAATGAACAAGCTGTTTTATTGCTCAATTTTGTTTTGTTTTGAAAGCAATTTAAAATAAACATGGTTATGTCATATTTCGTATTACCTTTTCAATGTCCGCCTACATTCCATGTATGTTGAAGGGTATGTTTTTGCTACATACTCATAAAAAATAGTTAATTTATCACTTCATTTTATGGGCCAACTACCTGGGAACATGCAGTCCAAATTTGGTGAGTTTCTGATCATTACTTCCAAAGATATATGTGACAAAGCAAATAATGCCCTTCTTGCAGAATCCGAAATTTTATCAAGATCCGGTTTTGGGGAGGATTCAAATACCATCCAAAAAACTAGTTGTGCAGTAAAATATTTTTATACAACAATCCATTTCATAAACTAGACATATCAAAGATATAAAAAAACATGATTGGGTGGAGGTATCTCAAAAACTAGGCCATTTGGCCCTGGACTAATAGGGTATTCTATTTGTCCATTCTATTGGCTCCATTCTATTTTGAAGACTTGTGCTGGCCACACAAGTCTAATTTAAGGCTCTCACAAATAAATAGTATGGCTATATTGTATATATTGTACATTTTCTGAATCATCAGAGTGCCTTGAGTATTGAAGTTGTTGAGTTTTGTGTCCCTGGTGTTCTTTCAAGCCACAGGGATAAAAGCATACAGTTTAGGCGGAAATTGTCAGAAAATGTGTGTTATTTCTGGTTTAAAGAGGTCATGTGACGTCTGTGTTTGTCAGACAGATTCAGCACTGGGCTTAAATGAAAGCCTAAAAGGTCCCGTTTCCAATGATACCAAGCACCATATTATAGAATATTGACAATATCCCTACCATGAGCATAAACAAGATATACACCACATTTAAAAAAACAGAATTTATCTTAGGTTAGTAACTTCATGAGCTGAAAAAAGTGATTTTGCTACCACCCCTGCACTGCTATCGTGATTTTTCTAGTACTAGGGGTGTATACCTTGCCAAAAATCACTATGAGACTTAGTCCCCCCAGATGATACTGATGGCCCAAATTTGGGGCCCTGGCTCATGGACTATATGACCATGCAGGATCATCCAGTCCAAATGTGACAATTTTGCTACAAACTATTCCTATTGATGTACCAGCATGCAAAATTTGAGCCTCCTACATGGTTTAGTTCTTGTGCTTTGGGCTTGTGAACTTTGACAAAAAAAGAGGCCTAACAAAATCGACTCCCCCCTCCCCCTGTAAAACTGGCTGTATCTTGGAAAGTATTGATCTTACATAAAAGTAATTTTACAGTGTCTCTCCTGGGTAACATAGGTACACCTGGTAATTTTTTCAGAATTATTTGAGACCTAAGTGCGTGGGTCCTGGTTGAATTGACTTGGAATGACCCTCTGTCTCCTCTCCCTCCTTTCCTCTTTTACTTTTTCCCTCTCTCTGGCCCCCCTCTCACATTGCTAATGTCTCTCTCTCTCTTTCTCTCTCTCTCTCTCTCTCTCTCTCTCTCTGTCTCTCTCTCTCTCTTTCTCTTTCTCTCTGCCTCTTTCTCTCTCTCAATTACATTTTTCAATTCAATTCAAAAAAGCTTTATTGGCATGAACGTTTTAGGAACATTATTGCCAAATCTCAATTACATGTACATGTAAGAGGTTAAAAAAATCAATAAATATACAGTAAGAGGACATAAAAGTAGACATAGAAGACAAAAAAGTAAAATGACAATTCTGATAATAAAAACAAATATACAACATTGTTGGTGGTTGTGGCCTCACCGGCTGTCCCTCAGGTTGTGGCAAGCTGCTACAAATTTTGCAGCCAGAATGGCCACATCCTCATTCTCTCTGAGGATGTAAGGCAATTTTGCCTTATTTGTCCAGGTTTGAAACTCAGGCAGGGTTGAATTTAATTTATTGAATGATATAATATCTGTATCCATATAATATCCGGGGTTACTCATTTTAATGTGTCGCTAGAATGTAAGGGCTCTTTTTCGAATGTTGATAATAAGGGGGTATTGGCCTAATTCTGCCCTGCATGCATTGTGCATCTGCATCTACATCTACATCTACATCTACATCCACATCCACATCCACATCCACATCCACATACACATACACATACACATACACATACACATACACATACACATACACATACACATACACATACACATACACATACACATACACATACACATACACATACACATACACATACACATACACATACACACACACACAGTACATAATGCAGTCTGTTGTTCCTTTTCTGTACATAATACAGTCTGTTGTTCCTTTTCGGTAATGCAGTCTGTTGTTCCTTTTCTGTACATAATACAGTCTGTTGTTCCTTTTCTCCAGCGCGTTGCACTGAGCCCCCGGTCACTGGACCCTGTAGGGCAAGCTTCAGCAAGTGGTTCTACGACCCTTATAGCCAGTCCTGCTCTCGCTTCAACTACGGTGGCTGTAGTGGAAACGACAACCAGTTTGAAAAAGAGGAGGTCTGCATGAAAGCCTGTCAAGGAGTAACTGGTGAGAGTAACTAGCGTTTCATGATTATAAGATAACACGGTTTTAGCAGTAGGCCTATGCTACAATTCTCCCCCTTTTGCTATCATTGTAAAATTTATTTTGATGGTATATGGACACATGAAAGACAAGATGACAAGATACCGGCTATTCCCACTAGCTATCCTGATGTCCTACATGTATATGTCTGTGAGTCTCAGAATGGACCACAGTGTAAAAACATTAGTAAAACGTTCTCTACAGGCTTTCGCCATCCATATTGCCAAAAGACACCAATTTGTATGACATTTGTCCCCATTGTGCTGTTGGTAGTGTGTGTAGGGTTTTAGTTGCTTTTAGACCACAGCTCTCTCTACTGCTACATACTTCACACGAGACTCCAGAGACAGAATCTAGTCACCATGGAAAAGAGGTTGCATTTGCTAAATGGCATTTTTGTCTGTTTTGTTCTAACCTGAACAGACAGGGATGTGTTTGAACGAAAGGGGCAATTCCAACCCCTGGAAGGTGACAGTGATAAAGGTATTTTTTTTCTCTATCTTGCACCACTTTTCCTTATTTTATGGCATGTTATGTCATATTAGTACCATAAGAAAAAAGGAAGAAAGCGCTCGCTCTGTTTCTAGATGCAGTACACATTTTGCCAATGTTTTGGCTGTGCTCCCCAAGCGCCGCTGTTGTTGCAGGCAGCTCACTGCGCCGGGATTAGTGTGTGCTTCACCTCACTGTGTGTCCACTGTGTGCTGAGTGTGTTTCACTAATTCACGGATTGGGATAAATGCAGAGACCAAATTTCCCTCACAGTATCAAAAGAGTATATATACTTACTTTTGCCATGCCATATTAAAGCACGTCATACTAAATATTAGCATTGTTGCTACAACAAACTATACCATGCCATACCTTACATTATTACTGGTGCTCCATGTCATTATATAACAAAACATACCAAACTACACCATTTAGAAGCGCCCCATTCCACCCCATGCCATCGTAGTACCTAACTGCTGTTGTGGTCTCTACTCAGGCCCCATGATTATTGCTGTCCTGCTGGGTGTGGCCATCCTGGTCCTGCTGATCGTGTTGGGCTACTGCTTCCTGAAGGGCAAGAAAAAGGACCAGTCACACCACCAGCGAGTGGGGGTCAACGGTACACATGGCACCGCGGAGTACACCGAGAAGCTTGTCTACAACAGCACCACCAAGCCCATCTGATGGGGTTGGTCAACATCAGCACCACTACCTGATGACCTACCTGATGCCACCACTGCCTTTCAATTTCCCTCTCTTACGTGTGTGGACATTAGGAAGGCTAGGAGGTAGCTTTCTGTACACAAACTCTAGCTATATATATGTAAGTGTTTTTTAACACAGGTTTGTCCACAGTGTGTCCCGGTGCTTTGGATGGGTGGTGAAGGGACAGTGGGTGCAACCGAAACTGTGAGGCTTTTTTTTTTCTTTTTTTTTAGAAGAGCAGCACTGTGGTCTGATTTGTTATGCTATAACAAATGTGCTATGTGAATATTTTTAGGGTTAACATGAACTTTATTTCCTACCAAATGTAAGCATACCGGTAATTATTTTAAGTGAAGAGAGCAATCTTAAGAAGCTTCATGATTCCTTATTTTCACAAGAAATGTTTTTAATCGTCATGTCTGTATGTTTAATCAGGTTGTTGTACAGCAACTCTGTTCTCAGGGTACCAGTGGTCTGTGGTTAAACGATATACATGGCTATGGTGTTACTTTTAAAGCCCCTTCACACCTATAAAAAATATTCACCACTGTATCGACAGCTGTCTAGTTCTTGCATAACAAATGTATCTCTTTCTGACAGAAGAGATTTTTGTACATAAATACAAATGTTGTGTAGTACAGTAATGCTATAGTATTAATTTCTATGATTTGCTCAATGTAAGAACAACATACATGTCTGGAACATATATTTTATTTCTCAGTCGTATGTGTATAGAAGGAATATGTTACTTCCCTTCCCTTCTCCCACCTGAGCCTCTTTCTGCATTTGTACATAGTTTTAAAATATCCTAGAAGTGACTTCCTGACAAGAACTGTTGCATCACCTTACTTCAAGAACTGAAATAAAATCTGAATGATAAAAAATGACTGTGTGGAGTTTGTATAGATGAGGTAAACCATCTTGGTGATGGTTCACCTCATGCAGCTCGGTGATGGTTCACCTCATTCATCTTTTGCGTGCCTGGACTTATTTTGATCTAGTTGAGGTTTGGTGGACATAGCGAAAGATGGGAGATGACTCAACTCATCTTTCATCACATCTTCAAGGTCAATGCTTTTAGAAAATATATTGTGCAATTGGTTAAATCAATTTTCCCTCCATGAGATGCAAAAAATAAGTCATACACTCGATTTTACCTACACCATCTTATGCATGTGCAACAAAGTAAATAGGAGGATGAAACTTATCTCAAGACATGTTAAATATGCTTTCAGAAATAACGTTTAGGTGGTTAAATCAGCTTTAGCTAAATGAAAGGATATTAGCCATACACCCAATTTACCTATATCCAATGTGTTATGCATGGGCAGCAAAGGCATGAGGAGGGTGGGAAATGCATCTTAGTTCAAATCCTGGGGCTGGGGGTATATGCTTTTAGACTATATGTGGTTTAGGTGGTTTAATTAGTTTTCCCCTCATGGTACAGTCCAAAATCTGTCAGCCATACACTTGATTTACTAATACCCAATGTGTAATGCATGGGCAGCATACTAATGAGGAGGGTCATGTCAGTGAGATTACATCCTGAGGGTATAAGCTTTCAGAAAAAAATAGGGTTTATATGTTTAAATTGGTTTTCCCTTCATGAAACAGACCAAAATATATTAGGTGTACACTTTTTTTCACCTAAATCCATAAAATCCCATTCATGTCAATGGGAAATTTACTTAAGAGGGTGTAGAAATCTTCAGCTGTGAGTTTAGAAAGGCTATCACACATTTTTGTCATGTGGGGGCATAGATAAACAAATTAAAACAGGTTTAGTGCCCTCTCATGGCACCAATTTCTCCTGTCTCATAGACTAAAAGGGCAGCCTAAGGCTGAAATTCTTTGTAATACTGTACACTACAGGGAACGTTTAATGTAAGACTACATTTCATAACTTGCAGAGTGCATCATAATTATGTTTTTTAATAAGACTGACATTGGATTTAAACCTGTTTTGTTTGGAGAATTTTCTATGGCCTTCTGGTTTTCCTGTGAGGTAAATTATGCCCAGAATTCACCAGCAGAGGGCAGCCTTATTTCAAGTTTTACAGCACAAGTTTCTGTCCAAGCCGTAGTAGTTTCACTGTCTATGGTTGTAGTCTAGTTCACAAACCATGGTCAGAATGTTGCCTGTTTACAAACCCATACTTGAATAATTAAACACACTTTTTGTAGTGGCGTTCATGGACATAATTAGTTGATATTTGAAAGGCATGTTCACAGGTATCAGAGGTTAGCAAAGGTAATGTGGGTCCATGACATTTCATTTTCACATGAATCATTTTCAATAGGCTTATGGGCATTTTTAAATGGTAAGAACTGAGTCAGAATTTTCAGCTAACTGGCTGGAGGTAAAGTAGTGCTTCTGAACAGCATGTGTCACTATGACTTCACCAAGTCTGTAGCCTAATGATCAATCCATGATTAATGTGTAGCTTTCCACTTCTAAATGTATTTAGGAAAGCTATTTTTCCTTTAGGAGTTATTTACGTTATATTTATTACAGCGGCCACATGTGGTACAAAATGGCATAGCAAGAGAGCCGGCCCAGCGGTATAGGTTTGCATGTTGTCTTTTAACATGAGCCTTTTAACTAAGCATATACCTGGTTGATCAAATATGAAAATGTGTCACTTGCAGGGTTGATATCATTATGCATTCTTTCAAGATGTGTTGTCTTTGTGTAGTCTGATCACAGACCAAATTTAAAATTCTGCTTCAATGGAATTTTGGACATACCATGCAAATATGTTCATATACCAAAACAAATGAAAGAGGAAACCAGATTAGATCAAATATTGTTGCTCCTTTGCTTTCCATCAACCCTTTCACATTGTGGAGAGAAGCTTCTACAAATATAGTAATATTGAAGTGGGTTGAGATGGAGAGAAATTGTTGACTTCAATCCATGTAGGTGACACACTTCAAGTTTCGACAACTTTCAAATAAATGGCATAAGCAGAAACATTATGAGAAGGTGCGCTCAAGGTGAAGCAAGCAACTCTGTTGTTATGCCAGTGACGTAATGGATGTGGGCGGGGTGGTTATCGCGCTGTAATTACAGCAAAGTGGAGTCAAGTCGCGTTTTGAGCAAGATGAGAGCGGGACATAACTTGAATAGGATGGTGCAATGATTTCAAGGGAACGGTGTGATGACCAAGTCCTTGCGAATGTGAATACATTATCGTATCGCTCATTTTTTTGTTTGGGGACCTAACGCGCAAGAGCCAGATCTAAAGTAAACTGGTAAGTGCAATTTGGCAACTGTTGACCAGGCGAAATAGAAGCGCCCTCCTCATTAGTGGCTTGCACAATATAGCTTAGTTTGGGAATATAACGCCAACGGCAGATGTTAGGGTATCTGACAGTTGCATTTATCTTAAACATTTTGCAGTTTGTGAGTTAGGTGTGGTGTGAGACTGTCAAACTTCACCGTAAGTTGATTGCGAGAGGGCATAATGTTGCTGTAGTGGTGGTGGTGAAGACAAGACTGTCTTGCACACTGAATTCCTCAACCGGACGTATTGCGTTTACCTGGAAGTTTTGTGCCCGTAAATCATGAAAAAGACGTATTTTTGCTAAATGAAATTCTTTGAAAGGACGTTTTGGAAGTCTTTCCGACTCTCAGTGATCTGCATGTTGAACATCTAGATGGCTATTAGTCTGCCACTTTGTGTTTCGTTACTGTTATTGTAGCTTATCAAATGTTTTTTTGTGTTTCCTTTCATTATAGATATTTACATATGTTTTGTCAGTGCATTTATGTTGTCATGCCTTTTGAGGGTCAGGCTGCCATACTTGTCCCTTTTCAGATCTGTTTATTGTTAAATACCTTTATTGATACCCTGAAGGATAAAATGCATTTTTACCTTAGCCAAATACTCTGACGATATGGTGACCTACATCTATACTGCTCTCACTCACTCACACACACACACACACTCTCTCTCTCACACACACACACACACACACACACACACACACACACACACACACACACGCCACAATGACGACCCAGAGCCCTGGCAAGGGTAAAAGTTTCGGGGCAGATAAGGGCTGTTTGTTTTATAAAAGAAAACATTACCATTAGCAGCTGAGCTGAACTTTGCTCAGCCCATCAGCACGGTGTGCTCTGAAAGTGAGGGTTGACCCTGGAAAGATTTTTATCCACCTCCTCCCCCTCTGCTACCTCCACCTCCTCCACCCATCCCCAGAAAATATCTACACCCTCTACTCTGTTTCAGTGAGGAAGGACTGCAGAGTGGTTCCTCGCTATCTGATCGTGCATCTTGTTGTGTCTGGGGGGACACATTCACTGCAGCTGGGAGGGGAGGAACACAGACGGGGAGAGTTTGTGGCTTCTGCTGTGCTGTCAGAAGAAGGGGAAGAGTGTTATCTATGACCCAGACATTTTGGAGAAGGGGAAAAAAATAAATGTTTTTGCATTTCAGAAAACTAACCATAAAGGAACTCCACCTCATACCCCAGACGTAACTACATAACTACATGACTCTGTGTCCCAGAGGACACACACACACACACACACACACACACACACACACACTTGCAGCCTGCCTGCTCCAGCACATATAGCATTGTTAATGAGAGGATATGTTTTAAAAACTAAAGAGCCATAGTTAAGTCTAGTGCAGTTCTCATATGGGAGGTGGGGTTGTGGAGCAGTGTGCTGTAGTGTGTCCCATTGTTTGTGGAGCAGGCTGCAGAGCTCAGCAAGGGCCTGTGGCGTGCCTCACCCCAGGGTGTTGAAGCGTCGTCTGCTTCCTGATCTCGGCACAGATAGGTGCTGCCAAGGGAGTGGAGCTCTTCCGCCTCACACTGCGCTCACTTCCCCTTATCGCCGAGCACAAAGCCAAGCGCCTCACACAGTCATCACCCCATCTGATCTGATGGTGAAAACCGACTGCTGGCTGCCATAATGCTGACAAAGGCCCATGTGATAAATGGTGATGCTCAAAAATGCTGTGCAGGGTGTGGAGTATGTTTGTATGTTAATACTGGATGGTTTTTAGTATAGAGATACTAAAAACCATCCAGTATTAACACACAAACATGGAAATTAGAGTCTTGTCATGTGTCTGGTTCTATTTCATACAGTCGATGTCTATGCCGAGGATTCTCTTTTAGGACCAAATTTGATACCATTTGTGGAATTTAAAGGAACTGTATGTAAGATTGTGTTAAAAACTGGTACTGCAATCACTTTCAAAATACTGTAGAGCGGTGTATCCCCTCCCCCTCCCCCCTGACTGGCAGAGCTGGCAACCCGGATGCCGAAACACTGACTTTGTGATTACCGTATTTTCCGGACTATAAGTCGCACTTTTTTTCATAGTTTGGCTGGTCCTGCGACTTATAGTCAGGTGCGACTTATATATGAAAAAAATTATATAATTGAACATGTTTTTAAATGTTAATTTATATTAACTGACATGAACCCTACATGAAACATTATCGTCTACAGCCTTGAGAGAGCGCTCTCAAATGCACAAGTCGTGAAACACACGTGCATACTTAAAGGAGAATTCCGGTGTGATTTTGACCTAAAGTGTTTTGAAACATGATACCGAGTGTGAACGTATGTCTCATAGCCCATCTCGGCTTGTCCCCTGCACTCTGAAATCTGGCGCTAGTTAGCCGATGCTACCAACAAGGCGGTCAATGGTTGTGCCTCGGCATCGGCATAGCCATGCAAATAAATCACTGTTTTACACCATTTACGAGGCTCAATGTATCTCCACACTTCATTGGCAGACTTCCAAGGGCCCTGACATTTAAAACGAGACATTGAGAACTTTGAAAAAGCACTGGTAGTTTACTTACAAGACGATATATACAGACAGTATCTTCTCGAAGTTTAGCGTTTGCAGCCATCTTGAATTTAGTCACGATAAGTCGAGCGACGAGTAAGAATGAACAGGTATGATAAGGGATCAGATTCCAAAAATAATTCCGTGGAAATGCATGGATTCCAGTTGCTGCTACTGGAAGAAACTGTAATCCATGCATTTCCACAGAATTATTTTTGGAATCTGATCCCTTATCATACCTGTTCATTCTTACTCGTCGCTCGACTTATCGTGACTAAATTCAAGATGGCTGCAAACGCTAAACTTCGAGAAGATACTGTCTGTATAAATCGTCTTGTAAGTAAACTACCAGTGCTTTTTCAAAGTTCTCAATGTCTCGTTTTAAATCTCAGGGCCCTTGGAAGTCTACCAATGAAGTGTGGAGATACATTGAGCCTCGTAAATGGTGTAAAACAGTGATTTATTTGCATGGCTATGCCGATGCCGAGGCACAACCATTGACCGCCTTGTTGGTAGCATCGGCTAACTAGCGCCAGATTTCGGAGTGCAGGGGACAAGCCGAGATGGGCTATGAGACATACGTTCACACTCGGTATCATGTTTCAAAACACTTTAGGTCAAAATCACACCGGAATTCTCCTTTAAATCCTCAAATTACTGCCGGGATTCTAATTATAGCTGGGCCTCAGATTCGGACAAATAAAAGCCAGTATAATTTTGTTTCAATTTAACTCATAAAATAGCTCTTCTTAATAATTTATATTGTTGGTTGGTTTAATATTGTTGCCAACGAAGTCATTGTCCTACACCATGAGTTTTGCCCAGCCATAAATTCAGGATTCACGATAGTCTGTCCCCTAAACATTCCTCACCCGTTATCTGGACATGCATGAAAACATTTGAAAACAAAACTCACTGCCATGTAATATTTGATCGCTGTTTTGCTACTAATTATCTTTCACGTTAATACGCACAGAAAGTGAAAGTAGGCCTACTATGCTCTCCGTGTCTGTAGCTGTATGTTCACGTCCGCAATCGATTATAACGTTCCTCAAATGGAGAACACATCCATGTTCTCTCGCGTTATATTATAGGCTGTCATGTGTTTGCGGTTCCTGATCGCTAAACGTTTGTTTTACTTTCCTGTCGATAGCGGTTGATGTAGAAGCACGCAATAGGCTATAATAATTTGACTTTAGCGGTGACAAATCCTGCTTCAATTGAATCCGGGTTCAATTGAAGTCAGAGTTGGTCCGTTTTCAGGCCGCCCCATTATTAGATTAATGTCAGACAGCGCTGTAAAATGTGTGGGAATTTCTCGCATTATGATGGCTAGCGTTGCGGGACTATTAGTATGCTCAATACTTAGTAATAATTTATGCGCAATCCCGCGCTGAAATTTAGGCCCTGGTTTCAAATGCGCATCTTTTTTTCTCTCGCTCTCTCGGCGAGCATTTGTTCTGCTGCCAGCTTGTGCCAATACGCTATATCGTCCAAAATGCTTGATTGCATTGCATTCTCCACATTTTTAGCTAAAATTTCATGTACCACATCAGCATTTTTGTTCAGTGAATCTTTTGTAAATTGCTTTACAATAGCGTCGGGCACTTGTCAGCAGCCTTCGGCTTGCCTCTTGCCACTATTCACTCCTTCGTCTTCAAGATTCCCTGTAGAATTCTCAATATTTTTGGCCTCAATGTGTTCAGTTACATAGTCTGTCTGTTCTTAGTCTTGGATTTTGTGAAATAAATTTCTAAATATCACCTGCTTGCTGCAGCTTCGGTCTGCACGTCCTTTTAAAACCGCATATTTTTCTCTCTCGAGCATTTAATCTGCTGCCGGCTTGTCTCTCCACATCGTCCAAAATGCTTGATTGCATTGAATTCTCCACATTTTTAGCTAAATTTTCATGTACCATATAAGCATTTTTGTTCAGTGAATCTTTTGTAAATTGCTTTACAATTACCGTCGGGCCTATATGCCTATTGCCTGGTTTGCCTCAGCTTCGGTCACGTCCTTTTAAAACCGTCTTTTTCTCTATCGTGAGCATTTAATCTGCTGCCAGCTTGTGACTCCACGTCGCCCAAAATGCTTGATTGCATTGCATTCTCCACATTTTTAGCAAAATTGTCATGTATCATATCATCATTTTTGTTCAGTGAATCTTTTGTAAATTGCTTTCCAATTACCGTCGGGCCTATAGGCCTATCTCCTGGCTTGCTTCAGTCACGTCTAAAACCGCATCTTTTTTTCTCTCTTGTGAGCATTTAATCTGCTGCCAGCCTGTGACTCTACATGACTTGATTGCATTGTATTCTCCACATTTTAGATACATTTTGGTGTACCACATGGTATTTTCTTTCAGTGAATCTTTTGCTTTGCAATGACCTTCCTGCCCTCCTCTTGGCTGCCTTCACTCCTTCGTCTTCATTAACATTAATCTTTTTGGCCTCAATAATCCAGTTACATAGTCTCTGTTTTTGGTTTTGGATTTTGTGAAATACATTTCTAAATAAATGCGACTTATAGTCCGGTGCGACTTATATATGTTTTTTTCCTGTTCATGACGCATTTTTTGACTAATGCGACTTATACTCAGGAGCGACCGGAAAATACGGTAGTAGATAGGTGGAGGGTGGCGCATCAGGCCAAAACACAACATGACAACATCAACATCAGTTGAGGGCTGCAACTTCACTTTTTAAATGGCAACAATATCCTGTCCGGACTACTGTTGTCAGTGATATAAGTATTTAAAATGAACATGATTTATTAATGTCTAGTGACATATCAGGGCCATTTTATGATTAATTTAAATACATTTCTTACATACGTAAATTTAGATGTTTTACTCATAATCTGGTGTGGAATGGTTATTTATAGAACATGGCTGGCACTCTTGGGCTGACATCCTTATAAAAAAAAGAACCTATGAGGAACCACTCTACCAAGAGAGTCCAGAAACTGATGAAAAGGGTTCCACGGTGCATTGATCACAGTGTGTGATTTCTTTTTTATTCTGTGGGAGTAGGAGTTCCTTTATAAGAAGAAACGGAATATTTTCCTGAAAGAATCCTTTGTAGAAGTATAGTTTGGAAAAGTCCTTTTTGTATTAAAATAAGTTGTTTCCTTCCCCTCATTCGGTAAGGTTCAGTGAAATTGATACTGGGTCTGTACCACCAGAGCCCCAAATTATAACAGAAGTTGAAACAGACTCGGTAACTGTCACTTTGCTTTGGAAGATTTTTGGCTGTCTGAGACAGAATGACTTACATCTGTGTGGAGCAAAGTGAGATCATCAAATAGGTTTCTAGTGTTTCGACTGTAGAGCCTTTCTAAAAGATGCCAAATGGAGCCATTTAAATCCAGGCAGCTGGAAATTGGGTAGCAACCCCTCTGGCATTTATCCAAACAAAGGGGACTGAGTTGCCAGAAATGAGTCTGGACGTTCCAGGTTTTGACTATTTTATAAGGACTTAGTGGTGGATTACATGGACAAGATAAGAAACCCTGGGAAGGTCTGATTGAGGCTGAACGAGGATTAGTCTTAAAACATACATTCGCTGCTGTCGTGTACAAGCCCCATTTCCCAGGCCGCCCTCAAGGACTAACCACTCAAGGCAAGATAAACAAGGTGACTTAATGACCACTTTCTAAAAAGGTTGTGTTCACGGTCAAGTCTTTTCCATGACCTGATTTGTGCTCTACGACATTTCCTTTTTTAGAAGTCCAATTCACTTGAATATTAGGTTTCCTCATGTCACCCCATTGTGGGAATTGGGTCTTTTGAGATCTTTATTACTCAGAAAGAGCTTCTCATTGAAGGTGAAGAGGTTCTGTTAATTATTAGCACTTGAAGCTGAAGGGTCAGTTAATGGTCCTGGCTGCCCAATATCTAGTGTCGTATTATTGAAATGGTGAGTTGTGCTCAAAAGTCTGCAAGTATTATTACTGAGTAGTGGTAGAGGAAGAGTGTGTGCGTGTGTGTGTGTGTGTGATCATAATGAAATAATATGTGTGCTGTATGTACACACTACATATCCTGAGAGAGAGAGAGAGAGACTGTGGTTTATCATTATCCTCCTGTGGTTGGCCAAACGGCGAGCTGTTGACCTGTGCCATAAACGCAGAGTGGTGGTGGTGTGGTGTGGTGGTGTGGTGTGGTGTGGGAGAGGCATTGCTCCCCCAGCATTGTGTGAGCCGTGTGAGATTTCCTTGAGTGGGGGGCAGGGTGGTTGGGAAAGGGTAAGAATGGGGTCAGGCTGCATAAACAAAACCATACCGCTGAAATAATAAAGACTGTTTCGGTCCAGAAGTCTCAGCCACAGTTAGTTTGTCAGTTGGGATTTTGTTCTTTGGGAGGTGGGGGAAGGGCATTAAACCCTCTTCTCCCACCCCGTTCCTCTCTCTCCTCGTCATGTAAACGTTATGACGGCATTTTTCAGGAAGCTTTCTCATTGCCTTGCAAGCAAGTCTCAAGGGGCCCCAGTGATGCCCTCACAGACCCTGGAGCCGGCTAGGATGGCTGATGTTAAGAGCAGAGGCTATTTGTGGTCTTTCAGATGAGGCTTTCTGACAGGGTGGAGTCAATTCCCCAAGTAATGTCTTTGTGTGGAAGTTTGTATTTTAAGTATTGTGATGAACTGCGTCCGGGAAGCACACACTAAAAAAGTGTCCAAAGTGATACTTTTCTGGAATATGTCAGTTTTGTTGTTTGACATTCTGATATCATCATGAAAATTGATGTTCTGGGAAAAAATGCTGTGGGACTGTCTTGGGCTCTGCTATGAGCGACTAAAATGGCTTCACTCTGGCTGTTTGACAATCAGGAAACTTTAAGGAGAGGGCCATCTTTGCCTGTGTGCACAGTGCACATTGGGGGTATAGATGTATTCCTATGCACGGCAAATCAGGTGGACGTTAGTAGGAAATGCTGACATCACTTACAGTGTGCAATTAAAGTTGCCCAGAGTGAGTGTTTGTCCTCTATGCCCTAATGAACCTCACTTGTGTGAGTGCATGATCACTCACTTGCATATTAGTTGAGCTGACCTTGAATTTGGCTTAACATAGACACATAGCCACCTCTTTTTATCTCTGGTAACACTTTGTTGTGAAATTAAATCATATTCAGCAGCATGTCATATGATTCACTTCCTTTCTCCATCTCGGTGACCTCTCTGACCCCATGCAGAGAATGTGAGAAGGGCGTACTCACCTTAAGGGCTAACTTTGGCTCAGCTTGCAGTTTATTGGTCCCTTTGGGCAGGTTAACCATAGGTATCCCAATATCCCAGTATCCCAGGCCTATACTCACAGGAAGGGCTTCTTGGAAGTTTCTCAATGAGGAGCAGGAGAAATCGTAAAAGATTGTTTACAGTTCCTGTGTTCAAGAGATTATTTATGAGATGCACGTTGCACGTTTTTAACAGTATAGGGACTGTGTGTGAGTTTTGTAATGACTTTTTATATCGCACACACACATATTTATACACAGACACACACTCACACACACACACACACATCCCTCCTCACATGCCCAATGAACAAACTTATGTAGCACATTGCCATTATTGCCACACATTAAACACATACACACACACACACAACCAGGACTTCTGCTATTGGGAAGACTACTCTGATAGCATTGTTTGCATTATATCTATAAGTGTGCGTCTGGTCCATTCTTCGCTCTCCTCAAGGGCTTGACATAAGCTGCTGTTTGAGCTCGGGCTCAGGCTCTGTGCTGAGGGGGAGGAACATGTGGAGATTAGAGGGCCCCTAGATAGCGGCTGGAACAGCGCCCGATCAGGGCCAGGAAGATTCTAGAATCATCTTCTGTCAGACATGTTATCAGTTACCAGGAGAGAGAGAAAGAGAGGTAGATAGAAAGGATTTAGAGAGGGAGAGGGGTCGATTTTCAGGAGAGTGGTGTCATGAGAGAGAGAGAGAGAGAGAGAGAGAGAGAGACTGAGAGAGAGACAGGGACAATTGAGTGGGAGAACATGGTGGGTAGGGGGAGAGATTGTGAGTCAGAGAGAAAGAAAGATGGACAGGTAGAGAAAAAGAGAAGCAAGGAGGATGGGGTAGCACACGAGAGAGGGGGCGGGGCTGGAGGGTGAGAGGGAAGGTGGATGGAAGGGGTATGAGTGGGACAGCAAGTAAGACAGAGAGAAAGAGAGGGAGGAAGGGAGAGAGAGGGCGGGAGGGAGGGCTTGATGAAGTGTGTGAGAGAACAGGGCATGAGGGAGAGTGAACAAGGGAGAGAAAAAAGAGAGGGAGTGAGAGAGAGATGGGAGTGTGGGGAGGAGGCCCTCCATTTCCACTCCTTAAGCCCATGTTCATATGATCCCCCTCAACCCCCACCTCCTCTCCACCTCCCTCCCTCCCTCCACATCTGTGTCCAATTAGGAAACAAGCTCCAGGCCTCCGTTTGGGTGGTTCGCCCCTCGGTTAACACACTTATCAGCTGTGGGAACAAATGCTCTCCATTTGTGTGTGTGTGTGTGTGTGTGCCATTCGGGTGTCTGGCCTCGACCCAGGTGAGCAATTACAACGCCACATCGGCCTGCGAGGGGTTTATACAGTGGAGATTATGAAAACAATAACAGCTGTCGTACAGAGCTAAAGGTTTTGGAAGTTTTGTAATTGATTTGTAACACTTGTTTCAACCACAATGTTTTTGTGTCTTTGTTGTATGTTTTTTCTTCCCTTCCCTTTTAAAAGCTTCCTTTTTGTTTAGGGTTCTCGTTGGTCATTGAATAAAACGAGAGCCCCAGTAAGCCTGAGTTTTGTTGTCAAGCTTGCGTTCTCTTTTTTGTCTTTGGCATGGTTTTCCATGTTCCATGGCTGTGTTGAATTTTTAAATGTCAAAAAAGCCACGCACATCCAGGCAAACCTTTATCCATTGGTGCTACAAATGAAAAAGTATAGTCTGCATACTAGATACTGCTCCCTAATTAACTTCATGTTTTTAAACCACCATGCATGACTTTTCAGGCTCTTTTAGGAAGGGCTTGTGTTGAATTTCAGTCATTTTCCATGAACTGGGTTATTGGCCTTATCCATGTCCGGCCAGATGACCAATTGGGTCTCCTATTTTCGAGGGGAATTCTACTCAGGCTTTTTGAAGTGGGCATTGTTGGCTGTGTAAACTTAGCAAACATTCCTGAGTATAGAAGGACCTCAAAGACTGATATGTGTGCTTTTGTGTTCTGGCAAAGCAAAGTAATCCTTAATCGCCCTTTTATTAGCAATAAGGGCTGAGATGAATGAATGGGGCTTGTAAGCCAACAGAACTTAAAATCAATGAACATCCCCCTTTTTCCAAACTTCTTACAAACTTCTTTTCCTCCCATTCACTGTCGAGCTCTTTCTTGCTCCCTCACAAACACTCACTCACTCACTCACTCACTCACTCACTCACTCACTTACTCTTTGACGGTCACCTCACTAAACTGAGTGTATGCAGTGGATATTGAGCTAAGATGTTGAGGGAAGAATTTGAGTTTTGAACGTCTATCTACACTGTTGTAATTCACTTCATCCTTTTTACTGTGTGTACAATAGAGCATTGGCTAGATAATGATGTGGATGTGGATGTGGCTCTCCACAGCGCTAATGCCGTGCCCTGTCAGTGAGGGAGCCTTCCTCTGCTTACTCACTCATGCTGACCCTCCCGTGACATGAAAGCTTTGGTCTCCCTTCAGCAGTAGCCGGCCGTCGTTTCGGACCAATGATGAGCCCACTCTCCGGAACAATGTCTGTCCATCCTAATCCCTGAAGAATTTCAGCCCGGCTCTGATCTAGCTTGCGCCAAAGTATGCAGCCCTTTCAAATGCCCCCGACGGCTGTGATGATAGCTCACCAGGAATCACAGTCTGGGCCCTCAGAGGTGAAGTCTTGTGGATTAATTTAATTCGATTTCATTTGGGAATGGAGATTTAACCCAGCCTCCCCCCACCTCCCCAAATACACACACACACACACACACACACACACATACACCATCTCCTCTGCAGGCCTGTGCGATGGGTTCAGTGATGTGGGAAACAGAGTCATTTGGCGCTTTGACACGCCTCATCCACATGAGAGAACTAGCCGGGGGATTAACAGAGGAAGACTTTTTTGAACTTCTGCTGCAGCTGTAACTTCTTCCCCTTTTGGGCTGATGTAATGAGAGGTGATGCTTCTGCCTGGACTGTTGGCCAAAGCACCTCAACCTCCTGGCCCTTTCAACTTGGCCTCTGTCCAAATCTTGCCACACAGACCAGAACCTGCTGAAAAGTTCAAGTTTACTGTAGCCCACAGAAACTGTGCGTCATAAGGATTTTTCATTTTGACAGAGGTCCTGAAAAGCTTAACATTCTTTAGGTGGCCATCTGGACTTCTTCAGTCCATAGTGGCCGTGATTTAGTTGGTCTCTTGGTCCACTTAATGGACATACACTGTACAGGTATTATCTGCAGATGTGCATGAAGAGGAGAAGAAAAAGGGGAAACCCTAAAGGGCTTCTCAGGGTGAACCCCGGGGTAAAACACCGCTATCATTTAAACAGAGGTGTCAGGGCGCCTGCAAAGCATACCTTTTATTAGATGCTGTAAAAATTTAATTTAGCTTTGAATTGGACATGGGAAAAAGTACTTAGTACTTAAACACGCTGCGCAAAAGAATAAAATGCTAATTAAAAAGAAATCTCAGTCCCACAGGTGAAAGAAAAGTGAGATTTAGTAAAAAACAAAAAAACAAAACAACAGTGAACATACACCAACAGCTGAATTAAAATAAAAATGGATTATAAAGACTTGAAAGAACCTTAAGAAGGAACAGAAAAGAGAGTGAAGATGTCAGTGGGAACACGACCCATATGCCGCTCATGTCATGAGTCCTGTAGTGTGTCCATGCCGCTCATGAGTCCTATAGTGTGTCCATGCTGGTCGTGTCATGAGTCCTGTAGTGTGTCCCAGAGCCGGTCATGAGTCCTGTAGTGTGTCCATGCCGGTCATGAGTCCTGTAGTGTGTCCATGCTGGTCATGTCATGAGTCCTGTAGTGTGTCCCAGAGCCGGTCATGAGTCCTGTAGTGTGTCCCAGAGCCGGTCATGAGTCCTGTAGTGTGTCCATGCTGGTCATGAGTCCTGTAGTGTGTCCCAGTGCCGGTCATGTCATGAGTCTTGTAGTGTGTCCATGCCGGTCATGAGTCCTGTAGTGTGTCCATGCTGGTCATGTCATGAGTCCTGTAGTGTGTCCCAGAGCCGGTCATGAGTCCTGTAGTGTGTCCATGCCGGTCATGAGTCCTGTAGTGTGTCCATGCTGGTCATGTCATGAGTCCTGTAGTGTGTCCCAGAGCCGGTCATGAGTCCTGTAGTGTGTCCCAGAGCCGGTCATGAGTCCTGTAGTGTGTCCATGCTGGTCATGAGTCCTGTAGTGTGTCCCAGTGCCGGTCATGTCATGAGTCTTGTAGTGTGTCCATGCCGGTCATGTCATGAGTCCTGTAGTGTGTCCATGCTGGTAATGAGTCCTGTAGTGTGTCCATGCTGGTCATGAGTCCTGTAGTGTGTCCCAGAGCCGGTCATGAGTCCTGTAGTGTGTCCATGCCGGTCATGAGTCCTGTAGTGTGTCCCAGAGCTGGCAGAATGAGCTTGACGTTGGCGAGCATCTGGCACAGAGGAGCACAGAACACTGAATGACTCTGTCTGCTGGAATGACCGGAATTCTCCCCCCTCTGAACGGAGAGATAAGACCCATGGAAACACCACTGTGTGTCCACACAGAACACAGACACACACACACATATCATATACACACAGACCATACACACAGAGACCACAAGTAGTTCACACACACGCATGTCTGCGTCTGTGATCCACGATCACGCAAGCCCTATAAAAACATGACAGTATAGCGTGTATATCATTAGCACAGTGCTTAGACTGACAGGGTTCCATAAATAAGAGAGTGCTGAATGACGGCTGGAAGCCCCCTTGTTTTTTTTACAGACGTAATGGCTGGAAAGGCCCTTTTTTGTCAGCAGTTTTGAGACACGCAGGTGGATAGTTTTTGTTGGTGTGTTTGGAGGGCAGGTATTTTTTTTCCCGGTGTGAGACCTTGACATGGCCTTTGGTGATAGAGGAGTTATTCACTACTAGAAGGAATGATTAGAAATAAATATTTAATTTTATTTCCTTGTAGTTTGTTGTCTTTGCACACTTGCTTTAGTAAGCAAACATTGTCTTTAGTGCTCTGGCTAATACTTCATAACTGAATTAATGAAATGATTATTGTGCACTCCATTGATGTAGGTCACGGTAGATAAAAGCCATACCATACTGTATCTTGTACCTTATCTTGTTGTGCTGTGTGTATTCTACCTGCTTGTGAATTCTCCATGGTTGTGTATTCCCTTTGATGTAAATCTCTTTCTCTCTCTCTTTCTCTTTCTCTCTCCCACCCTCTCCCTCTCCCTCCATACTCCCCACTCCCTTTCTTCCCCAGCAGGCTCTGTGAAGGGAGTGACATGCCCGAGGGGTCCCAGTGGACTCTCCACAGCAGCCCAATGGGAGAAGGTAAGGCCCACCCCAGACAGTGCACTCCTGCTTTTACTCCACAGCAGAGCTCATGGCTGCTCTCACTCCATAAATAATCGATGTGTTCATCTCTTTCTTTCTTTCTTTCTTTCTCTCTATATCTGGAGATGTTATTCATATTCCTCCTTTCTGAGAATGCAGCTGGATAACGAAACTGGTATGAATTTAATATGTACCACTACCAGGTTAAAATACACAATGTGTATTATTTTTTTTCTTTTTCATCTTAATCTTCTTTTTTCTTACATCCTCTCATTCATTCATTTTCAGTGCAGGTCACACACTCTAATATTTTGTTGGATCGCCTTTAGCTTTGATTACGGCTCGCATTCGCACGGCTCGTTTCCACAAGCCTCTGCAATGTCACAACATTTATTTCCATCCAGCATTGCATTAATTTTTCGCCAAGATCTTGTATTGATGACGGAAGATTCGAACCACAGTCTTCTCCAGCTCATTCCATAGATTCTCAATGGGGTTAAGGTCTGGACTCTTTGGTGGCCAATATATGTGTGTTAATAATGTCTCACGTTCCCTGAACCACATTGTCATCTTGGAATATGCCCGTGCCATCAGGAAAGAGAAAATCCATTGATGGAATAACCTGGTCATTCAGTATATTCAGATAGTCAGCTGACCTCATTCTTTGGGCACATAGCGTTGCTGACCCTAGAACTGACCAACTGCAGCAACCCCAGACCATAGCACTGCCCCCACAGGGAGGCTCTAACCTATTTGCTTAGTTAAATCCAGGTGGTGACCTTTATTTTGGCCTGGCAGTGGACATTCATATAATACTGTATATCCTCAAAATGTTTCTGAGTGGACGAGAGGCGGAGGTGATAACATTCACAAGCTTCACTTGAATGTTATGTTGCCACAGCAACCGTGACCAGTTTTGTGCTCGATCTGGTCTAAACCTGATTTTTATCGAGGTTTGAGTTTTTTCCCACTCTCAAATAGACTAATGGCCCATCACCTCTAAACACAGGATGTGATTGTCTAATGCCATCATGCAGTTAATATCTCTAGACTAACACTCATGTAAAGTTGTAGCTATTGACCCAGTGCCAAGAATAGCCTTGTGTGTCGGTGCTCGAGCTCACATTGGCTGGACCCCTGCTCTTTGCGAGGACCAAACAAGTGCAGGAATGTCTGTGAATCATGCCCAATTAATATGATTAGGCTCTGGCAGGTATGGCCAAAACCCTGGCACTCGGACCCCAATAGCACCATTCAGTGTTTCCATGGCAACAATTCCAGGAGCAGGGCCAAAGTCAGGGCTGTGGGTTATATGTATGTGCTGGACTGTTGTGTTTGGACTCGGGAGCTCAGGATTTATAGGACGTTATGCACCAGGGCAGTTTGGAGGGGGTGGGGGGGCATCCTCCAGTGCCAGAGGCGTCGTTGTTGCCCATGTGCCGTCCCTCTGCCCCTCCTCTCCAGCTGGCGAGGGCAGTTGGCGTGGAGCTGCCACCCTGGCTGAAGAATGCCCTTCGTGTCAAAGACTTCCTTCTCTCCCGTCCCTTCCCTTTCCCAGGCTGTGCCTCCCCAACGCCAAAAAAGGGGCCCGGGACTGGGGCTTGGCCGGTGTGTGTGTGTGTGGGTGTGTGTGTGTGTCTGTGTGTGTGTGTGTGTGCATGCACCACCCTCTCTCTCTGTCTCTCTCTTTCTGTTCCTCTGTTCTGAGAGGCTCCAGCGTCCACTCCGCTGCGCTCCACTCTGGGGGACTCTGCGCTGCTCCTAATCTCTGTTCCGTGTCTGGGCACAGGCCCCAGATCTGGGATTTTTATCAATCTGCCGCTCACGAACCACTTCCTATTTATAGCACCAGTGTATCTGCGTTTGTGGGTCTTTTTTCCCCCCTTCACGTTTTTTTTGCGTGGGTGGATGTTTGTAACCTGGTATGCATGGGGCCAGACGTCTGCTGAAAGCCTCGTTCTTGGGGAGAGACTGCTGGACAAGCCCTGCTTGTGATCTGCGTGGGGGACGGTCCTGGCGAGGACGGCACATCTGTGAATCTGCATGGCCATCTGCATGGCCAGTCTGTCGGAGTGAAGTGAGAGAGACAGAGCGAGCGCTGGAGGGAGGGAAAGAATGCGAGTGCTGAAAGGAGGGGTGCAGGGCTCTCTGCTCCGCGTCAAGGTAAACAAACAAACAAAGAGACACACTGAGAACAACACCAGCGGTGTGTAAAAGAAGGCCAGTGTTAAAGTGACACCCGCACTTGAGTTCACTGCTGGGGTGTCCCACAGGTGTGTAAAGATTTGTACAGTTGGACTGGAGAGTTTGAGTGTTTTGGTTGCAACAAAGCCAACAGCTGAGTCCACATTAGTTCCAGTCCACATTTGGCTCTGGTCTGTCTCAGATCGGGCCCAGATCTACTCGTCATCTGGCACAGATGTCTCCCTGACTCTGATGCTGTCTGCTGCTCATTACTTTGTGTGGTTTGGCTGTTTTTAATATTAAAGGTCATCTAACAATTGACTTTATGTTGAACGTCAGAGGTGGGTGGGTGTTGTGAGGGGCGGTTTCCACATAGGCACTGCATTGGAAAACATGATTTTGCCACTGGGATTTAAGTACAAAGTTAATAAGTTTTCAACAGCAATCCTCTTAGGAGCTTCTTCTTAATTCACCACTTGGAGCATGTGATGTGGTCAGGCCCTTGGATGCCGTTCAGTATGACATTAGTCAGAAACGTGCTCCGACCCTCTCTCCCTCTCTCTGTCTCTGTGCGTGTGTGTGTGTGTGTGTGTGTGTGTCTGTGGTGATTACAACAATTGAACAAAGACGCCACTCTGTTTTCACACACCCTGCAGTCCCTCTTGTCTCCTGCTTATGATCAATGTCCCAGACTGAGGCGGACCCTAAAGAAAACATTCCCCCTGACCCCAGTGGAATTCAGCTGGGCCTGTACAACCCAGTGGCTTGGAAGTGGCGGAGATCCACAGACTGATCCCAGGAGATTTTCCAGGCCACTGGATCACTGACCTTGGCTCCGGGAGTGTCCAGCTCCCTAGGTCAGCGAATGACCAGACAGTAAACACACACACACACACACACACACACACACACACACACACACACACACACACACACACACACACACACACACACACACACACCACTTCTTTAGGCCAGTCTTCGCTGCTAATCCATAAATATGCCCCTGCGTTGGACTTTGCAGGACGTTTGCTGCTGGAATTATGGCAGGCCCCACACCAGAGCATCTGCTTAGTAAATATTCAAATTATTTGGGTGCAACACATGGGAGCATTTCTGCCCCCATCCCCATCCCCACCCCACGTTTCTATCTTGGGGTAGAGTTTTGTACCCGGAGACAGTGGGGGTGGTGAGTGGGCCGTTCTGGCCCCCTGTGGAATTTCAACAGCCCAAGATTTACTGTCCTTTTACCGCATTGTCCCCTATACCGTGGTCTTTCTCTCATTACTCCCACTGGGGATGATTTTACTGCGTCCAACAATGACTTTCTCTTCCAGTGAATTAGACCGATTCTCCACAGTCCTTCAGCTGCGAAGGAGCCCTATTCGCTTGTGGCACTGCCAAAATGCTATTGATAACCAACCACCCTCTGCTAAAAAAAGATGCCATACTGCACATTGTTAACATCCATTTAATGAGGTCCTGCAGGTTGCCATAGAGATGTCTCGTGGCCCCCTTGGTGCTATGCACTGACCTCGTCATGCGGGAATGCATTGCCTCATTCTGAAGAAAGAGTTGTGGCAAAGCCCCCCGCCACCCCCCTCTCACACACCCTGAAAAAATACAGTCCTCTTTCTCCCATGCACCCCCAAAATCTCGCCTACTGAACAAACCCCTTACCCTCCTTTCTTCCCAGATCCACTCCTGAACACACACACACACACACACATACACACACACACACACACTCTTCCTTTCGTCCAACTTCCAATGCAGCCATGGATTGATTCCACAAGGAAGTGCTAACAGGGTCACTGTTTTTTTCTGTGGATTTTCAGGCCAGTGGTAAAGTTTACAATGGACTCACACCTTTCACATCCAGCTGCACAGATGGCTTGTGTCGGCGACCACAGGAAGTGGGGATTTGTGCGGCCCAGGCTCCAGAGAACAGAAGGGGGGCTCTTGAGGGTCAGGGCCTCAGTAATAGCGCTCAGGCTAATTGGATCTGGTGCTTTTGCCTTTATTCTCCAGCATGGCTTTGCTAACATCAATGGTGACCCCCGCGGAAAATCATTGAGAGTTTAGCTTGGGGTCTGATTTGATCTCTCACTCTTTTTCCTCCATCTCCCAGCCCTCTCTCCGTGGTTAAATAAAGACTTCTCTTGCAGTCAGTCCACATGCCCATGGAGTGAACACTTCCTCGTGGTCCTCTTTGATCATACACGAGATTCTCTTTCTGAGCTTGCTGAGCTCTTGAGGTATTTTCACACAGGAACTGTCCACTGTACGAGAGGACATCAGCACTGACCGCTGTATTTTCATGACCTTTTTTATTTGGGTGTCACAAATGAGAGAAAACACTCTGGCTCCTGAGTGGCTGCCACATTTCGTAATCCTGGAAAATCCTTCCTCATCTTGTTTTTTTTTTTCTTTTCTTTCCCCACCTCGGCGCTCCTGACATCTGACGGTTACCTGAAGAAAAGGCTTCGCTCTGTTCTCAGAAGCCTCTTGATTGCCTCAAATTACTGGGTAGACCTGTAAGAATCCACCAGCGTCTTTAAAACGCTGCTGGAAATTGAAGGGGGTTCTGGACGATTATAAAGAAGAAGGTGACACAGGTAGCTCTTACACGTGCGTTACGAGATACCTTACTCTAAAAATAACTGAAGGCATAATTTGGATCATTTGTAAGAGCAAGTGGGGGATAGACTGAGCACCGCCAGTCAGTATTTGAGCGTCTGAATGGTGTAATTAAGATGTCATTGCCTGCAGCTCCGTGGAGCATATGGCAACCAAATGGGGAGTCTTCAGAAGTGCCTGTTAAAAGTATCAACACACGAGTGTCTTGAGCACCTGTTTTTTTTTTTCTCCTTTTGGGTTTTTTCCCCTTCTTTTTCTGCATCTCTGTGATGAATGCGTTGGAACTGACCTGAACTTAAACCAACAACGTCCCGACCTTGACAGCCGCGATGGAATGCTGGACCAGAATTTCCCCCCGCTGGTCAGCGCTGCCACTCTTAACCTGTTTACCAGCCGTTGAGCTAATTATTAACAATTTCCCCGGTCCACTTTGATAGGGGGTGGCTGCTGCTGCCCTGGTGGTGTGTGAAGGGGGGGGGGGGACGACACAGCAGGGATTCCTAAGCCAGTCAGAGTTTGAGAAAGGCCCCTAACAAGCTTTTCCTTTTGCCAGCGTTTGTCAGACATCAAATGGACTCAAGCTGCGACAGCAAAGCTGCAGTGCTAATAAGAGGGCAGCGCTCTGGTGACTTTAGCTCTGTGGCTCGTAATGGAATTTGCCGCTGGTGGCCTCTTCTGACTCCATGTTACCCATAGAGCTCAGTGGCTAAGCCCTCCATGGCCACAGTCACGTCTTAAAAGCTACCTCCTCCTCCTCCTCCACCTCCTCCTCCTCCTTTTCCTTCTCCTCTTTCTACCTCCACTCCACACTGCATGCCCAGTGGGGCTGTCTTTTGCCACTGCTGCTGTGGAGAGGGAGGAGACTTTCCCAAGGGGGATAAAGGCAAAACCGCATGCCCCCTTGTGTCTTCCATTACCCCTGCATTGGCCTCTTGGGAACCCCTGGTGTGGTTTTTGTGGTGCATGTGGGATGCATGTAGGGCCACTGAAGGCCTTGTTTGGATGTAAAGCGGAGTACCCATTGTGGTCTTTGTGGTGCGGTGAGAGGGGTGACTCGTGAATGTTAAGAACTTGGGGGTGGGGGGCTGATTGACTCTCAATGGTTAAATTTAACTGATTAATGAAAGCTGGAGGCACCATCGGGAGATTCTGGCCGCAGCTGAATGACGACCCACAAAAAGCCCTAATCAACAAATTAGAGGGATGGATTCTCTCGGACGTGCTCTCCGTCTTTGTGTGGGAAGAGAGGGCCATCCCACTCAGAGCACTGGGCTTGTCTTTCAGCACGGAGCATGGAGAGAAAAAGAAAGAAAGACAGAAAGAGAAAGAGTGAATGAAAGAGGGAGAGAAGGCAAGAGAAGCAAAAAGGAAAAGAAGTGTTTCACAAAGACTCAATCTTTCTGTTTTTGTCCTTTCTTTTGCAGCAAGTATAAGTTGGCTAAAGGGGGAATGGCTGCTATCATTAAGGTTTTGAGCAAAGTCAAGTGCAATTCCTCTCTCTGACAGGAGGAGGGGACATTCGGGACAGACACATAATTATGAGGGTATGATAAATGAAGCTTCAGATGTGTTGCTTCAGAGTGGAAAAAAACAGTGTGACAAAAGCATTTGTCAAGACATTTGTCCTCTAGAATGCAACATTCCCACTAGATGAGTTCCTTAGAAAGCGTCCAAAAAGCGTACATTTACATGGATTGGCAATTTGTATCGTTTACATCCTGCTGTGTCTGGTGTTGCTCACAGAGGCCTGCGACTGTAGCCCCTCCTCCATAGTTCTTCTGTTTTCTTCATTTTGAAAGAGGGGAAAGAAAGAGAGTTTGGACAGGAAGGAAGCCCATGATGCAAGACATCTTTCAGCACGGGCCCAGATCGGGTGATGTCATGGTAAACTAGGGTAAACACTCCACAGGCCAGATGCAGCAGTAAGCCCTGTGTGTTTTCTTTCTCTCTGCTTCACTGGTGTCATAATCGAGGAGTGAGAGTGGGGGAGCATTTGCATGAGCTCAGTCAGCTGTTCCTTCAGCCAGGCCCTAGATTTGGTTATGAACTACCAGTCATATAGCTGCTCTGAACCTGCTGCCAAAGCACTGGTGATAAGACTGCTCATGTTTGGGGACTCATCGGGCCGAGGGTTACATCACAGCCCAAGGCATGGAGATGGGAGTTGTTACGCAACCCATACCTCTGTGCTAATCGGAGTCAGCTCGCAATGGTTGTCGAAAAAATACAACAGAGCACTCTTTTGTTTAAAATATAAAAGACCACGCCAAAGTGAACTCCATCTTTGAGGTGCCTTTTAATCTTATTAGTGTCATGTGATCTCCCACTGCCTTTGTTATTGAGTCATAAAAAAGGTGTGTGTGTGTGTGTGTGTGTGTGCATCCTAGAAGGGGGAGAGTGAAGCCTTAGAAGGATGTTTCGTTATATGTGGGAGTGGCATATGATTCATCCCAGCTCTGTCTGAATGAGCAAGGAAGATCCAAACATCTCCAAACGTGAAGAGAGAGTGAGATAGAGAGAAAGAGAAAGTCTGTGTGTATGTGAGAGAGAGAGAGAGCGAGAGAAAGAGAGAGACAAAAGTGTGTGTGTGTGTGTGAGAGAGAGAGCGAGAGAGGGAGAGGAGGAGAGGCTATTCTTGATGGGGATGTGAATAAGTAGTCTGCTGACGGTCAGGACCTGCTATATCTCACTCTTGCGCTCCGACTGACAGGAATGTCTCACCTTGCGCTGTAGCTGTAGCACACACCTGTGGCACTGATCAAGGCTTTCGTTACCATGTCAAGGGGAAGGTATGTGAAGACGTTTCAAATGATGCCTTTCTGTTGCTTTCAGCTTTCATGGGCATATTGTTTTTCTCTCTGACATGTTTCAAGACTGATTTTGTTTCCTGGTTGATAGCTGTCATGTCATATGTTTTGATATGATACTGTATGTTGTGTTTTGCTGTGTTGATCATTTGTGTGACCATTAGTGTACTCTGGAGTTATCTATGTAGAACATATTCTAATTTGAATAAAAAAATTGAACTATTTAAAAGTAATATTTTGAATATTGCTGTAAAATAATTCAAATGTAACCATGGGCTTAGTACTTATTTAGCTGAAGTGCAAACATGAGCATAATACTTATTTACCTAAAATGATATGCATGATGCATTACATTATGCACTCATGTTGAAATAACAAAGGATGTTCTGAAGTTTTGAATATACTTAGCACTGTCTAGCTGAGGTGATAAGTTCTGTCGAACACAGCGTTGGCCATGTGTGTAATATGGCTGCATGTCCCCTGGTACAGAGGGCTCCATCATGGCTGATTTGACTGGCAGGGAAATTTCAATGCTGGAAAGAAACAGGTCTGTGTTGCCCAGGCCCTAAATTTGCATTAGGTGCTCACACACCACACCCAAGTGTCTGCGTATGGATGGGCAATGATCAGCATTAGTAATCCAAGATAAACCTTTAGACATAGTAACCAGTTATGGAGAAGTCCCAGCTCAGGACAGTGAAACCATATAGAGGCTGTTTTAAAATGAAACTGTTGTTGCATTAACACAGGCTTCCTGTAATGTGTTTGGGTTTAAACCGTAGTTAATTATGCAGTCTTTTGTACTACTTATTGGTGTAACTTGTTTTATCACCCACAAAATGACCACTCTGGTCAAAGAGTTAAGTTATGTTAAGTTATAACTTTGTTCTCTGTATTTTGCCCTTCTGGGGGTAGTGTGCACATATACATACACACACTTGGAGCAGTGAGCTCAGAGCACACATACAGTACACACCCAGAGCAGTGGGCAGCCGGGGAGCAGTTGTGGATTAGGTGCCTTGCTCAAGGGGAGCAGTTGTGGGTTGGGTGCCTTGCTCAAGGGCACTTCATCCGTGGATGTGGATATAGGAGAGCGCTGTTCGATCACTCCCCCCACCCACATTTTTCCTGCCAGTCAGGGATCGAATCGGCCACCGTAACAAGTCCGATTCCCTAACCAGTAGGCCACAGATGCCTCCAATCAGTTTGCGTCTTCCATAAGAATCAGTTCTACTCAAGGGTGGGACTGGAATACCTACCATGCTGGTTAGTGCCTTCAAAATAAGATATGCCATGTCAATCAAACTGCTTTTAGGCAAATGCTAAATGCCAGTGCCATGGCTGAGCTGCTGACTAAATGTCTAGCTCTGCCCAGGCCTCCTATGTCTGAGTGCCACAACACACACACACACACACACACACACACACACACACACACAGTGCAGATTGGGATCGGATGCCTTTGCATAGATTCCCTTTGCGGAAGCAGCACGGTCAGGCTCTGTATGGAGGCCTTTGTTTGCCTGTCCTGGAGGACGGATGGAATATGTTTTTGCAGTCTCGGCAGGAGGAAAAACATGAACTAACAGCGTCGGTGACATTTTACTCTCCATGGCACAGCCTGTGCTTGCAGCCACAGGCAACAGGTTATGGGGGGAATGCAGAGCGAGAACGAGAGAGAACCGGGAAAGAGGTGTCGATTGATGGAAGCTCTTGGATTTTTGAACCACTAGCTAATACCTTTTGTTATGATTTATGGCCATTGCACTTGAAGTGTGCACGTTATGTACGGAATTCCTCATTATATTGACTTCCTTTTCCAGGCGATAAATCTTCCGAATCCCCTTTCCCCCTAAGAAAAACTAGAATACCTATCTCTCAATCTCTTCCACAACAACTCTATCGTCAAGTTCATCACCTCTGCCGTCGGTTCTGGCAGGTAGCACACATTCATTCTCGTCAGACCTAAAGGTAGACCTCCACCTCCCTCCACCACCCCAGTGTACCCCAGCACCACCCTCAGGGCTTGAGCACAGCATGGCCAGGTGCAAGGTGAGAGGTGAGTGGGGGGCGTGTGTGAATGACATGAGATGGAAATGTCCCATGCTGCAGACAAACCACCCCGTTGGCCATTCCCGTAAAGTTTAACCCACCGGTTAGGAATGGCAGGAATGGCTGGTTGAAACGTTTAGGCAAATCGCTATGTCTGGAATTTTCCCAATCTACTCCCCAACACACACACACACACATACATACACACACACACACACCAGAGTGATGGTGACATGGTGAATTATTTGTTAATCCACCCAGAAGTGACCTAGACCCTCTAAAGTCTTTTTAGTGTATGTTTAACAGATTGCTATTCTATGGCTTTGTCTTGTGTTTGGTTGTTGCACCATGGTTTGAGCTGCTTGTGCAGATTTCTGCCATGTAAGGCTGCGTTTGTACGTAAACTTGTGACTAGATTTGTCACAAAGGAATTCAAATACTACACTAACTCTGTCTTGGGTTCCTTCCTGCCCACAGTATAGCTGCGTGGAAAAAGACAGAGTTTGTTCTGAGCAGGCACTGAGTTAGGCATGAAAGCGAAGTCCCCCCACCCAGACAGGGAATACAGGAGAAGGAGGGACAGAGATGGATTTCCAGAGTGTTGGCACTAGCAGTGTGGCATGCACTGGGCCTGCTCTCATGAATGGGCCCTTTTCTGAAGACTAATATGCTCTAACTGTGTCTGTGCATGTCTCACTTCTACTGTGGGCCAAGGCCATTGCAGCAAAAACATAAAAAAAAGTATTATAAATGTTACTGTGTGTGTGTGTGTGTGTGTGCCCTAAATTGTGTAATATATTATACATGTTGTTGTAGATGTGTTTGTGTGTGTATGTATGTGTGTTTGCATTCATACTGAATAACCTCAGAATTAGTAGCTGTACTTGCGTGTCTCTATGTGTTTATGGTTGACTCCATTAACAGTCATCCTAGTGTATAGTCTGCTTTTACTTGTTTCTCTGTCACATCCCTCCTGTTAGATGAGTCCTCTCCCTCTTCTCTCTCTCATCTTCCCACTCCCCTGTCTCCCTCCCTCTCTATCTCTCTCTCTCTCCCTCTATCTCTCCCTCTCTCTCTCTTTCTCTCTCTCTCTCTCATCTTCCCACTCCCCTGTCTCCCTCCCTCTCTCTCTCTCTCTCCCTCTATCTCTCCCTCTCTCTCTCTCTCTCTCTCTCTCATCTTCCCATTCCCCTGTCTCCCTCCCTCTCTCTCTCTCCCTCTATCTCTCCCTCTCTCTCTCTTTCTCTCTCTCTCTCTCTCATCTTCCCACTCCCCTGTCTCCCTCCCTCTCTCTCCCTGTCATTACCTGTCCTGCACGTGGGCAGCTTGTCAGTCAGCAGTCTAGACAGCGATGACTCTCCCATCACCCCAGTGGCAGCAGCAGCTGTTCTTGGCTTTGAAACGGCATCTGCATCTGTCCAGTTGTCATCCCTTCATCTTCTGAAACCGTTCCTTGAGATTGAGAGAACATCGAGAGCCGTCTCTCCTCAGGTGTCGGGGCCCTTTTGTTTTGCTGTGCGTTCGTTTCACCAAGTTTCCGCTGACAAGAATGTAGCCACCTGTCAAGCAACGTCATGGTTAAAATAGCTGCTAATGTTTGGTTTACACCAAAACCACAAGGTTGCCCCAGCTGCTGAATGGTGTTTAGTGTGTGTGTGTGTGTGTGTGTGTGTGAGTGTGTGTGTGTGTAAACCTGTCAATTTTGCTCATGTTTCCCAACAAAGCAAGCAGTGACCTCTTGACTGAATGTTCTGAAGTGTGGCATGCTGCTGCTTTGTTTTGGTCCACGGGAGCACACTGATGTCATTGGGCTCAGTCATGTGTAAAGGTGAATTGTTCAGTAATGGCTTCTTCAGGCAAGAGGCGCATAGGCAGGGTGTCATGGCGGCGCTGGCTTTGCCCATTGTTTGCGTGGCCTTTGACTCTGGCTGACACAGAGTGGAGTTGTTGTTGGCTGCTGTCTGTGATCCTGTGAGGATCACTGTTCCTGCTTGAGTTGAAAAGTCTCTCTCTCTCACACACACACACACACACACACACACACACACACACACACACACACACACACACGCACTGACACACACATACCTCCCCTTATCTCTCTACCCATATGTTCACCAAGTAGTTTTCATTCCATAGGCTCACCACTCTGCCAGCTGGAGGAGAGATCATGGACGCTCATTAAAATGACATGTGTGCACGTCCCAGGACTCTTCAGCCCTCTTTGAATCTTATCTCACACAAGTGGCGAATCAAAGCAACAGTTATCAAGGGCTTCTGGTGGGTCTCTCCTGCCAAACAATGGTGCAGGTTCGTACAGTACCCTTAACCTCCAGGGAAGCTTGTAGCTGTGGGGCTTTCAGGTGTGAGGGTTGGCTATTGTTCCCTCTTGGAACATCTTCTTACGATCCTAAAATGATGATGAGACCCTGTAATTGCTTCGCCATGACGCTTCACACTGTTCCAGACTTGGGACAGTGACTCATCCAGTCGTGTGTTTTTCTCCATTGGGTTTGCATAATAACCTTTTATTGTCCGACTGATTACCTGAAGCCCAGGTGTCAGAGCGGAGCAGCGCAGGCTCATCAGTCCTTGTTTTGGCAGGCGTTGTGCCACGTTTGGCAGCTGATACAATGTCAATGGAGTTCATAAAATCGGCCTCCGAGACTGATTGTGAAGTCTACTGTGTGTGCAGGTCGTAGTGTGTTGTTTTGGAAAGCACTGCCTGCTCACAATTGCCTGGCTGCCCCTCTCTTCTCTCCCAAGGCTGGTGTTTTTACACAGGCAGTTTGATGGTAGACTAATGTGATAATACTGCCGCAATTGCCGAGGCCCCTTCACAGGGGCGTGAAATTGAAATGAGTGCTTCCTGTTGTGTGGGTCATCTGTTGGCCACTCTGCCCGGGCTGTTACCGCAGCAAGGAGTGTGTGACCACAGGGAGGAGTGTGTGTGTGTGTGCGCGCATGTGTGTGTGTGTACGTGTGTGTGCAGAGAGAGGAACAAGTGCGCCGTCAGCACCTCAGTGGTAAGACAGATGGTTTTTCACCTCACACTGGCATTCGACACACACCATAGGTGACTGGATAGAGCACAATGCAGTGTAGTGCTTTATTTAACTAGGATTGCTGTGTTATAAACCAGGCTCCACTCTGTAAACTATGTTTTAGCATTTATACAGTATGCTTAAAAGGCAAATGTGCTTTCTTATTTTTTGACCACAAAAGCCACACATTGTATCCCCAAGTGACTCCTGCTGAGAGAGTTTAGAGTTGTGTTTCGGTGAGCACACATGGATTGGCATCAGAATTGGGTTTATTTGTCAAGTGAGTCAGTACACACAAGAGATTCTGGCTGATGGCGTCACTCTAGAAGTGATGAAAAAAACAGAATCATGTTTGGGGGTATAGAAACTCAGAAAGAAAGTAACCCGCTGGTCACTGGTTCAACTCTGTAACCAGCGGGGTTAATGAGTGACCGTGAGAGAACTGTCCTGGGGGCAAAAACCACCAGAAAAGGGTCAGAATTTGGTTGTTATGTGTACATGTGTGTGTAGCACATTCCCGTAACAGACTCATCATATTGTCTCCTAACGTGTGAAAACAGGCAGGGCAGCCGCTGACTAACCGTAAGAGGCCGTGCTCTCTGGCAGACGTCACTTAGAGGAGTGAGTGGCTCTCGCTGACTTTGACCGTGTGGATGTTCCCAGGAACAAACACTCAAACTTGACTCACGGAAAAACGGGCAGAGCTGTGCCAGTGTGCCACAGGGCGGGTTGTCGTGCGGTGATCGTGCAGAGGCGCGTTCCGAGTTCCTGCGCTGGCATGCTTTTTTGAACGTCTCTCAGTTTCCCGCAGCTTGTGCCTGCCTCCACATCTGCTGCTGCTCTGCGTCTGTGACGGTCGCTCCTGAAATGACAGGCTTGGGCCGCCTCACGGCAGCGATATGACGTCAGCCGCCCCTCAAACTCACCACCTCGCCACCACACAGCCGAATGTAGCACTTAGCAGAGAGTCAACTCAGAGCAAATATCAGGAATCTCGACCGACGCCTTTGTTTGTCTACAGAAATAAACAAGGGGTCATGACAACTCCCATAGAGTTACATTGTGAGCTTTGTGTGCTACATGCCTATCTTATTAAGATAGTCTAAGTCTGAATTGATGAAGAGTTTATTTTATGATTTTATCCTAGGCTACTTTATCCTACTGGTAGACCTACCTCTGAAACACATTGCACAGTCCCAGTCCAACCCTTGTTGCTTGTAGCCTGCAGTACTATCTGTGCAACATGGCAATTTACATAACTAAACAGGCTAGCTACTAATTTCTTTGACACTTTTTCTTTGACATTTGTTGTCTGCCATACCAGATTCCAAGAAAATTACCTGCCTGTGATGTTTGGTACCCTACCTTAGTACAGTATGAGAAGTATGTAAACACTAATTGCTAAAAATAAGATTCACATTCCTAGTCTTGGCCTTTAGTGGTATTGTTGTGTGGCCTGTCACTGCGTGTTCATTGTGAACTCAGTGAGCCGTGGTGGGAGTCTTGAGCGGTGATTGTTGATCTGATCTGATCTGATCCAGAGCATGAGCCGGTCCTCCTATCTCTTCTTATCTCCTCCCCTTCTTCCCTCTCCGCCTCGTTCATCTTGGGGCACACAAACGATGGGAAGATCCTTCTCCAGCGACAGACTGTGTAGACAATCCCAGCCAGTGAGGCCATCCTGTCAAAAGAGAAAAAAAAAAAACATTTTCCATGAGCGGGTGGTCGTCATCTTTTTCAGCACTGCTCCACTTTCCATGCGTGTTCCAGTAGCTCATGCTAGTTTAAGAATGACACACAAACACAAAAACGCCGGAATGCCCCCCAAGCCTCTTCCTTGTCCCAGATACTGTACCCCCGCCTCCCCCACCACCATGACCACCACCACCATTTCCTTGTCCCACTATTCCCAGCCTTGGCCTCCACGAGTCCAGGCGCTTAGAGGAAGTGGTCAGACTTTCTGAAGAATGTGAACCTCAGTAATTAGGACACGTCAGTAATCATTTTCAATGAATGCGCCCCCCCCACCCCACCCGATCCCACCCCATTACTGCTTAATGCTTGAGAGTTCTATAGGAATGAAGCAATGATTGGACTGGAGCCACAAAAAGTTAATATTCTTTCCTTCCCACAAGGCACGAGAGGTCAGTGAAAAGCTACATCTCGTCTGCCCAGTGTACTTCCTGTAAAATCTTGAAGTTGGCACACTACAGCAGGAACATTGTTCTGTGTATTTTGAATGCAAGGAAGGCACATGTAGAGGGGGAGTCCTATCGCTGGCCCCAGTGCGACGGGTGGAGTGTTTGACTTTCTCAGCACCTCGTTGAGCGGCGGGTTAATAAGTGTGGACCTTTGATCTTGTGTGTGGAAACTGGGTTAGGAGCCCAGGAATGTCTGTATGAGGAAGAGGAGCTGGGAAAATGCATGCTTGTTGTTTTTTAGGTCTGCAGAATCATGGGAGGGAATTTGAAACACGTTTTGGAGATGTCATTCATCTCCGTGGAATTCCCCGCGCTTACCCATTCCTTTCAGTTTCTTGATTAGTCAATGCTTTCTCTAAGAGCTTCATACCGTGCACTCACACTGACACAAACATATGCTCGCTCTTTTGCAGACACATTCCTTATTAATTTGGATTTGCAACTCCGACTAAACAGTTCCATAAAAACACTGAACCAAAGTCCAAACACATTTGATTAATTGAGACTGCTTAGGTGAACAACTGTAAACAAATCTCCCACACATAACACGCACAGCACATACCCACAGCCTCTCTCACTCCCTTTTGATATATTTGTTCACTAATGTCCTCTCCCTTCTCTCTCCTCCCTCTCTCCTAGAGTCTCCTCGCTTGTCCACGGGCTCGTCCGTAGGGAGCCATGACCCCTTGTCCTCTG
>NW_027468680.1:31356682-31446682 GCF_046254945.1 Alosa pseudoharengus
GCCCTTTAATGAAGTGGATTTAAAAGCAATCTGGCAGCTCTAGGTTTGAGAAGCAGAGAGAGAGAGAGAGAGAGAGGGAGGGAGAGAGAGAGAGAATAATAAGTGAAAAAAGAGATAAGTATAGCAGTTTGAGCTGGACACTTCATTATTGTGCTATAATGGAGGCAAGACATGAGCTGGCCACCAAACTCTGCCCTTATGTAGAGGTCATGCTACAGGGTACGTTATGTGTCCAGTGGCAGTTGTTAACCCTGTGCCATCCACACTGACGTCACCACCAGCACCAGCACCCTGCAGGATATTCTAATTGAATGAAAGTGATGATGCATGTTGCCCTTAAAACACCTGGAGGAATGAAAGAAGACATCGAGCGCATCTCTATGACGTACAGCCATCCATCCATTTAAAGCAAGGGATTGTATCACCACTCAAGACATCATTTGCACATCACAGCTGACACATGGCCACAACCCCCTAGGAGAGGTTTCCCAGCTCATCCTATCCTACTGTCTAAACACTGACGTCTGTTTAACTGTCCAGTTTCTACTGTCCATCACCCAAGGATGACTGGAAGGTCCATAGCCTGTTGTATTCCGAGAAGTGGCCTTCCAAGCTGCTTTGGGACACAGTTTTGGTTAAACATAAACGCTGACGATAATGAGCGAACGTGAGGAAGCGGGGGAGTTGCGCAGCGTGGTGTGGTGCGCGGGGGCTCGGCTGCTTTGCTGTTGTTTAGCATTCTGAGTGACTGGTGCCAATTAGCGTGAAGGGCTCAGGGGAAGAGGAGCCACTGATGTGAGCACAGCCCTAATCTCAGCACGCCATCGCCATCGCCCGTCTGAGAGCAGGGAAGGCGCACGTGTGTGGCATGCCACACAGGCTCTCTCTCTCTCTCTCTCTTCTCTCTCTCTCTCTCTCTCTCTCTCTCTTTCTCTTGCTCTCTCTCTCTCTCTCTCTCTCTCTCTCTCGCTCTCTCTCTCTGCCTCCTGTTCCCTGTTTTTCTATCCTCTTTCCTTTCATTCTCTCTCCCCTGGTTTCTTTCTTTCTCCCTCTTCCCCTCTCTGCCTGTTTTTTTTTCTCCCATTCTTTCTCTGTCCCTTTTTCTTCAACTTCTTTTTCACTCTTGCCTTTCTCTCTCTCTCTCTCTCTCTCTCTCTCTCTCTCTCTCTCTCTCTCTCTCTCTCTCTCTCTCTCTCTCTCTCTCTCTCTCTCTCTCTCTCTCTCTCTCTCTCTCTCTCTCTCTCCCTGAGGTTTTCACAGAGGGAAGGAGCATGGGAAATGAAATGTGAATCATAAACACGTCCAGAGACGTTGCATGCATTATCGACCACGCGAAGCTTCCTGAATGCAGCGGGCGAGTCTTGGGGATCTCTGGCCAGGGACAGTGTAATCTTTATAGCCAGTCATGTACCCTGAGCACAGCTCTCACGGCTGTCGCTCACAGAGAAAAGACAGAGCGGGAGAGAGAGAGAGAGAGAGAGAGAATGAAAGAGAAAACGGAATATGCATGAGGCTCTTGAGCCGGCAGCGTGGCTGGTATTTAAAGCTTGTGACGTATAGGCGAGGTTCCGCTCCAGTGGAGCTGGCCAAACAGGCCCAGGAGCCCAGCTGGGGGGTGGGCGGGGCTGGCTTCTCAGCTCCACCAGGCCTCATGTGATTGGCCATGAGATGCTGGTCTGTGTGGCTTTATTTGTGAATGTTTAAACTAGTGTGAAAAGATGGAGTTTGTTGTTAAACATTTGTTGTTAAACATTGATCCCTGGCAAACAAGCATAAATATACACACACAGACACACACACACTCTCTCACACACACTCTCACACACACACACACCCACACACACACACACACACACACACTCACACTCCTTTTTGATGTGTTGTCCCATATTTACATGGCTTGTCAATGATTACTTATTGTCCAGTCTGTCCAAGGAGAGAGAGAATGCTGTGTAAGTACAGTCATGTAAGCGTTTGAAGACCTTGAGTGTGTTTGCTGGTGCTTGACCTTGTGTGTTTCACTTCAGTTGCATGTGGTCTTTGTTTGTGCAACAAACACTGTGTGCATTTCTAAGCCGTTGTTTTGCATCGTTTGGTGTGTGCTGGGGACCTTTTCCATTGTGTTGTCTCTACTCCATGGCCTGTGTATTGGTTCAGTAAACTATTACAAAGCAGCCAGGTGTACAAAATGAAAAGTAAACTATCAGCCATTATAATTCTGTGTAGACCAGTGCTTACATTGCTGACAACCAGTACTGTCTGCTCTTACTGTTTTATGAATTTAACACAGTGATGTATTCATCTGAAATAATGCAACGCAACCCTCAAAATCTGATGTGAATGTTAAATTTTCTTCCAGGGAACTGTTGCAAGCCTTGTACATGTGTGACAATGACCCAGTGGCCATAGCCAGATGCTTTGTTGACAAGGTGAGTTGAGTTGAGCCTTTTAGTACACTTTGAAAATGCAAGTATATGTCATAAAAATGTGTGTGTGAGAGAGAGAGAGTGAGTGTGTGTGTCTATATGCATATATCTTATATATATTCTTCTCAGTTACTGCTCCAGACCAACTCAATTTCCTCTCCCCCTGTCATTTCAGAGTGAATATTTTGCCATCTACACCCAATACTGCACAAACTACCCCAAGTAAGTGAAAAGAGAGAGAGAGAGCGAGAGAGGGAGAGAGAGAGATATTTCTTTCCCCTCTGTGAATGTGAATGACTTTACCACTGAGCTGTCTTGTCAGGTGATGGAGAAAAGTGGGGTGGGTGGATCTCATAGCTCATGGCTTTGGGCTTGTTGGAGACAGCTGCCAATCCAACATACTGTAGACCCCTGCCCTTACATACATACACACACACACACATACACACACACACACACACACACACACACCATCCTGGGAGCGATCTCCGTTAGCTGGAGCTGACAGCTGAGTTGTGCCGTAGCCTTTATTCCTTCTTACAGCTTTGTCACTGGCATGCTAAATATTCCCCTGGGACTTCTCAGGTTTAGTCAATATCAACTTTACACAATAAAAGTCATATATTGGAACGCTGCTGCTATATCGGCTTCAGAATGGTACCGACGTTTATGAATGGAATATTCATGAAGGGAATTAAAATTCCATGGGCGTAGCACCGTTGATGGCCGTGGTAAAATGGCTCATGGAGCCCCGCGCTCGGTGCAGGCCTCCGGGTCACAAAGGATTGGCTCTCTGTAGGGAGGACTGAGGACCAGTCTGTTTAACAACACAGTGCAAGTTCAGCATGCTCAGTCTGTACCCCTGTGATCATTCTTTTCTTTTCTATTATCCTCCTTCCTTCTTCTCTCTTTCACTTCCTTCTCTCTTTCACTTACTTTCCTCCTCTCTCACTATCTCCTCCTCTCACTTGCTCCCTTTGTCTCTCTCACTCCCTTCTTCTACCCTTCATTTCTCCTCTCTCTCTCTCCCTCTCTCTCTCCCTCTCTCAGTTCTGTGGCTGCTCTGACAGAGTGCATGAGGAATAAGAACCTAGCCAAGTTCTTCCGGGAGCGGCAGGCCTCCCTCAAGCTCTCCCTGCCTTTAGGCTCCTACCTCCTCAAGCCCGTCCAGAGGATCCTCAAGTACCACCTCCTGCTCCAGGTACCTGACCAGCCGGACAGCCTGACCGCAGGCCTGGGTGCTCTGCTGTCCACCACAACCCATTTGGAAATCATTAAAAAAAAGTTTTTAAAAGTTTCTGGTAGCCTCCCATGTAATTATATATTTTTCATGAAACACAGTGTCTCTGAGCAACCCAAGGACAGAATGTAGTTTTCTTCTTGGTCAAGCAAATGTTTTGTCTGAGACTAGCTCTGTTATAGCCACTTCTATTACATCTACATTAAAGCAACATCTACTAATGTTGGATTCTACTAATCTAATTGGATTATTCTCAATAAATACATAAACATCTGTTATGTTTTAATTTGATTCCTTAAACATTAATCAATCATTAACTCTGTAAATCAAACAGTCCTAAACCTACTACCAGTCCCCAGTCCCCACACTACCATGTTTATTTTAATTCGGTCCATCTCATAATCCCTTGTTGCTATGTCTCTGTCTCTCAGGAGATCGCCAAGCACTTTGGCTGTGAGGAGGAGGGCTACGAGGTGGTGGAGGAGGCCATCGACACCATGACTGGTGTGGCCTGGTACATCAACGACATGAAGAGGAAGCACGAGCACGCCGTCAGACTGCAGGTCAGTGCCAGGCTCTCTCTTATTGGTGGACCCAATTAAATGCCACCAATCGGATGTACAGTAGTCCCTGTCGGAAGCTGTCAGGGAGAAGAGACTGAAGCCTCTGAAGGACACAGGAACACACTGATTCCATTTGACAGAGCTGCTCTCTGTCTGAAAGCCCTTGTGTCTTCTAGTTGAAGATTTCTCGTGTCTGTGAGATTTATGAAATAGTGCTGCAAATAAATGCTGGATAGGTTGGATAGATAATGCTGAAATGTTGGATATGTGGTCTCTTTTGAAAGCTCGATTTAATGCTTGTTTTTTAGTCCAGTGACTAAAATACCCAGGGGCTTACTCATAACTTGATAAAAGTCTCAAGCTTCTTTTTATAGATAGATTTATAGATAGATACATGCATACATACAAGGTAAGCAGCAACAGAAATTAACTATACATATTCTTAATACTTTATACTGTAAAGAAGTTAAAGACAAATGCTGAAAATGTTTAAGAATGAGGACATAAAAGTTATCAGTTCACTGGGCTGTGCCTTCTTTGGAACTGGGATGAGAGGCCTGATGTGTTCCACCCTCCCCAGTCGCACACCCAAGTGTTTAGCCCTTCACAAAAGCCAGCTCCACCCAAAAAAAACCTAAACAGTCAATAACTTTGCTCAACATGGAGCCCTCGGCAAAGTCAGACATGGCAGAAGCAACACAAAAAAAGCTCCATTTAAGAGTGCGTAGATTTTCTTTTTTCTCTTTTCCCCCTCTTCTTCTCTTCTGTAAGTGCTTGTAGGGAATCGATTACTAGTAAAAATCTGCTGAGTCCTCCTTACCTTGCGCCTCTCCCCATCTCAGCCTAAGCTGGAGCAGCCGGAGGAGCTATGAGAGCCTGCTGCGTCCTCTGGGCTCTCCGTATTGAACTGCAGCGCTGAATCCCTCCCGCCGCTGGGTCATCATAATGACTGATGCCGCTAGTATGAGGGGCTAAAGATTCAAAGTCTCTACTGATGGTTAGATTTGTCGTGACTGTGATGCTGTTTGGCTTGATAGACATAAGTGCTTTTGGAATGGGTTTATTTGTTTTGTTGATGTTGAAATGGTATTTAATGATTATTCACTAGAGATGTCAATAAATTGATCAGAAGTGTATTGTATGGTGTTGCTCTGTGCAGGAGATTCAGTCGCTGCTGATCAACTGGAAGGGACCGGACCTCACCACCTACGGGGAGCTTGTTCTGGAGGGAACCTTCCACGTGCATCGTGCCAAGAACACCAGAACCCTCTTCCTCTTCGACAAGATCCTCCTCATCACCAAGAAAAGGGGAGAGCACTACATCTACAAGAACCACATCTCGGTAGGGACTTCAGCCTTGTCTAAATAGTTCTGCTCTATCACACAACTTCAGTTTAGATTCAGATCAACTTTAATTGAGGCATTTGTCAACACTATGCAGATTGCAAAAAGTAATTGTTGCATTAAATTTTAGAAATTAAAAATTTGAGATTTATAGTAATATCAGAGCCTTCAAAGAGACAATCCATTATAAAAACCCAACTCTATTAAATAAATACATTCCATATGGGTATTTGGAATTATATGCATTAAACACTATGTAACTTTGAATCTGTAGTATGTCACAGCTGAAAGCCAATGTGATGTGAGTGTCTAACTGGAGCCTTGGCCTGTCCATACATTTCAGTGCTCCACGCTGATGCTGATTGAAAGTGCCAAGGACTGTCTGCGCTTCAGCGTCACCCACTACAAACACCCCAAGCAGCCGCACACAGTCCAAGTGAGTCTGACCCTGGCCCTGTGCCCGCTGCTCACGTCCCGGGTTGACACACACACACACACACACACATACACACATACACACCGCCCATGCCCTCTTGTCTAATCTGCTTTGGGCCTCGCAATTGGTCGTTAACCGTGTTTGTTTGTGTCGGCCCTTTCTCTCAGGCCAAGACGCTGGAGGAGAAGAAACTGTGGGCTCATCATATTAAGAGGCTCATTCTGGAGAACCATCAGGCGGTCATCCCACAGAAGGTGGGCAGCGCAGGCCAGAGACTTCCTGTTGCTCCATCCAGCCTGGGTTTACGGCTGATGTGTTTCACAGAATTTACTTTTATTTATTTGCTCTGTGTTTCTTTGTTTGCTTTGTTGTTTGTGTAGGCGAGAGAGGCCATTCTGGATATGGACTCTATTTGTAAGTACTAGACATTTTCACATTTATTATGATGCAGTACCATTAGAAGATGATGGCATGGCCTGTAAATGTTATCAATCTTTGTTATGAAACATTATTTCTACAATGCAAAAGATGTGTTTACACAACATAAAATCATATTCATCATAATACAACAACTATTTAAAAGTACTAATGATAACACAAAACGCACAGCAACATCATCTGTATGCTGAGACAGCAGAATGCACAGCTCTTCCAGGAACATCGAGCCTCAGTTCCTATAAATGAGTCCAGGTGACCAGTGGGGTTTCCACTGCTGCCCGTCTGGCTCAGGAGCATTTTAAATGAAAGCCATGACTCACCTCTCGCACTGCTGAGAAGGTATCTGCTCCATTAAGAGTGTCCATGGAGAAAGCTGAAGCCTGGAAGTAGAGGAGAAGAGTTTCTCACAACAGCTGAGAAATAGGCTGGCCTGAGTCCTGACCAGTGATTTCTCATTGGTCTGGAGAGTACTTTGCATCTTGGGTGTTTTTTTTGTGCTAAGACAGGAGGTTGACAGGATGACTTTTTTGCAGGCTCTTTACCGGTGTTAACTGTAAATGGTGTTTTTTTTTGGTCTAAGAATACTCTGTGTAATTAGCCTAGAAATCTAGACACACCTTAGCGGCAGCAAATGTAATTTGCAGCCAGGGTAGTCTAGCAACTCTCCGTTGGCTTACGAGCCGGAAAAATTAAACTTTAATGAGGCCAATCACATCGTGTATAGAGTCGGTGGGCGGGCTTAACATAAGAATGGCAGAGCTGCGACGGTTCTGGCGAACAGCGCGACACGAGTTAAGCTTTTTTTTAAGTTGGCAAAAGTTTGATCAACTAGCCAACTAGCTCCGCTGGGGGGAAAATGCATGGGACTCATCAGTTGTATCCTATTGCGTGCAGAGGGGATTTGAAAGACAATCATTCAGCCCACTCCTCGGATTGAGCACTGCGAATGGTGAGTTCCCAGACCCTACATCTTGCTGTGGGTCTGGCTCATCAGGCTACTGTGTAATGGGAAAAGGAAATTAGGTTGACCTGACTCAGCGAGCCCAAAAAGTGCCAGTACAAAATCCCCACCAGACATCCCCTGTGTAGCTGTGCTTAAGGGAATGCTTGAGCTACTGCTGTCTCCTTCATGCCCTCTACCCTTACCCATGCCTTATGCCCCCACCCCACCCCACCCAGATCCTGTGAGGTATCGTTATAGCCCCGAGCGCCTGAAGAAGCCTCTCTCCTCTCAGGGCGAAGACTTCACCGGATTTGGTCGCCAAGAACGGAGGAGATCAGGTCAGTCTCTCTCTCTCTTTCTCTTTCTCTCTCTTTTCTCTCATTTTCCCTCTCTTACTGTCTTTCTCTCTGTAATTCTTTCTGTCACCACCTCACCTCTCTTTCCTCTCACCTTCTATCACCCCCTCACTCACCTTTTCTTCTTCTGCACATCTTTTTCTCTCTATTCTCTTCCCTTTCTCTCAGCCCTTCTCCCACCTTGCCAACACGTTCCCTGTTTTAACACCTCCATCCCTCTCTGCTTCTCTCCTCCTCTCCTACTCCTCCTTCTCCTCTTCTCACCTCATTAATCTCCTCTCTATTCCTCCTCCTCTCTTCCTCCTCACAGTCACACATGACAAAATCCACAGTTCCAAAAAACAGGACTTTAAATAATAATAAAAAAGACTCTTCTGTTTTCCTCAGACGTTAAAGGTCACCTTGCTGACTGATCAGCAGAAGAGAGAGAAATGATGATAATGAGATTCTACTTTAATGACTCAGACAGACCTGTTAGAGCTCATCTCATCTACTCACTGTTGCGTCTGAGAATACTTCATCAAATCATTTGACTCTTTTGTCTTTTTTAACCTCAGAGCCAGCCAAGCAGATCAAGAAGTCCACCAAAGGTACAGCAACACTGTTTGTCTCTCTTCATTTCTTCCTGTTCTTGTCTTTTCTTGTTTTTTTAGTCATGTTTTCTACAGAATTCCATAAAACACAACATATACTTTACCACAAACTGAAAGATGCAAACCAAGATTCGGTGAAGGTTTCAATGTTTCGCTGATATTTGAGTTCATCAGCCGATCAAATTGCACTCCTCCTTTCAGTGTGCAATAAGCATCATGGCTCGAGCCACTATGTGTTTGTCCTGCTTGAAGAGCAAGAGGTGAAATGATAAATGGTAGGTGTGTAGAAAGTGGGCAAACAAAGGCTGAAATTGTGGCTATTGTCAGTTGTCGCCTGCCATTTTGTTTACAGTTGTTTACAGTTCAATCTCACATCTCACTTCATAGTGTGCCCCGCAGTACTGTGTATGAGCACCTGAGCACCCGGACCATGAGGAGCTATTTATGGGGGTTTCGACAAACAGTTCAGGATTAAATCTGGTATCATAACACTGGCATTTAAGTCAGATCTAACCACATGGACGCACGAAAGAAACGTCACCAACACGCCCTCTCACTAGGTGTGATTTTAACCGCATGTTCTACTTCTCGTTCAGACACAGCACATTTACATAATGTCCGGAGGAAATACTGGGGGGGGAGTAGTATAAACACCGGGTGAATTCGGACTTCCATATGACCGGATATGTCGTTCAGATATACGGCCCCACCGTTTAACATCGGCAGAACCTCCGGTCTTACACGTATGTCTGAAAGCGCTTATAATAGGCTGCACCTCTAACTGGATATGTGGCACTCTGTATTTATGATGAACCTGTACTAGATTATTATGGTCTGTAGATCCAATACATTCCATTTTTGTCCCTAATTTGACCTGGAGCAACACCACTGCCATTGCCCAGATAGAGATAGCGAAGACAGACAATACACAGGGGGGGAAATCTCCTGGTCAGAAAGGTGGACTTCTTGCCCACTTCATTTGGTGTGTTTTTTATGACTTCAAAGGCTTCAGGGGAAACTGGACAGCCCCCATACGCCAGCCCTCTGTGGCCAGATCAAAGGCCGGGCCCCCACCCCACTCCTCTGCGCTCTTAATGATGTTAATTACCCAGGCCGGGTCCCACAGCCTTTGTGGAGCCTGCTGCTCCTTTCCGTGGTCAAATCCGTTTTTTGGCATCCGATGGCTGCCTCCTATTATACCATCTAATTTAGTGGTAATGAAAGGCAAGGCTAAGCAGTTGTACATCATCCATTCTGTTCTCTTGTATCCGCCTCCACCCCCTCTTCTCTCTCTCTCTCTCTCTCTCTCTCATACACACAAACACACACACACACATCTCTACACTCAATCTATTTGCCTTTCTCTCTCTCTTCCTCTCTTTCAATACCTCTTTTTCTAATTCAGTCTCTCATCCTTCCTTTATCTATCCATCTCTCTCTCTCTCTCTCTCTCTCTCTCTCTCTCTCTCTCTCTCTCTACCTCTCTCTCTACTTGACCCACTAGATAGTGAACAAAGAACTAAGAATATTAAACTAATGTCATTTTCATCTCATTGTGTGTATTCTGTTACAAAAGGATGAAACAGATATGTCAGAGTAAATTAGTGGGAGCTGTCCTGCTTTTTCCTGTTTATGAATGATTTAATTACTCTGCCAAAGAGAAGCCATAATCTACCTTCAGCGGATGAGCAGAGTATCATTATTATCCATTTAAACAGACCATTGGGGAGATATAGTTGGAGACACCCATAAAAGACACACAGACACAACATAATAACAGACTGTTAGCATAATTGTTAGCATAATTACATACTCCTGTCTGAGCCAAGTATTCAGAGGCGCTCCAAGCATGACATTGAAAGTGTTTGTATGCGTCGCACGCCAGCAAACTGTTGTTGTGTATTGAATCTCAGATACGTCCTAAAAATGCCCTATTCAGAAGTCGTATTTGAGTATGCTGTGTTGTGCTGTGCTGTCCTGTCCTGTGCTGTGCTGTGTGAATAACCTTGGCTACTCTGATTTTTTTCCTCACCCATCTCTCCTCTCCCCGATGCTGCTATCTGACTCCACCATGCAGCTGTTCTTAAGGTAAGCTTGTCAAGGTCACTCTTCTCTCTCTGTTTCTCTCTCCCTTTCTCTCCCTATCCCTCTCCTTCTCACTGTATCTCTCTTTCTCTCTCTCTCACTATCTCTCTCCCTTTCTCTCTTTCTCTGACTCTCTCTCTATCCATCTCCTTCTCTCTCTCTCTCTGTCTCTGAAACTCTTCCCCAAGGGAAATATGTACTTTGAGTCCCTCTCTGTTCACTCAGTGCATCTCATCAGGCGTGAAAAAAGAACAAATTTTTTTCTTTTTTTTCTTTTTTCCTCCCTTTTTGCTCTCTAAATGCGCTCCTACCGAGTAATCCTCTCACAGGTTTGACTCAGCAAAAGTTTTCCTCATTTCTTTGTGAATGTGTGTGTGTGTGTGTGTGTGTGTGTGTGTGTGTGTGTGTGTGTGTGTGTGTGTGTGTGTGTGTGTGTGTGTGTGTGTGTGTGTGTGTGTGTGTGTGTGTGTGTGTGTGTGCGCATGCATGTGTGTGTGGGTGTGGTTGGGGGGGGGGTCGTGTGCATGCATGTGTGTGTGTGTGTGTGTGTGCTCTCTTTTTATAGTGTGAGGGCAAATCTATTTCTGTTGCTAAGTGAGTTTCACAGGCCTGGCTGCTGGGCTTATGCAGGAGCCTAAAAGGAATATTCCGGAAAAAATAATCAAATTCACGCTGATTCTCCACTCACCTCAAACTCCACCAAGCCCCTCAATGCATGTCTGGTGTCCTAATTTAAGTTTCATTCAATTCTTGTCATGGTTTTTAGTTTGGTGGAGCAAGTGGAAAATTAGTGTCTATGAGATTCTTTTAGCTTCCTGTAAGAATATTCCTCTAATTTATAAGTACATTTACTCATGCAAGCTTGAATGGACTGCTTGCATTTTGTTCATCCATAGCCATCATCTTCTGTGTTGGATGATGCATATCCTCTCAAATCCTCATGCATTTGCTCTGTAAAAAATGGCTCAGCTGAAATACAACTCTGCATCGCCTGTTAACAGCTCCGTCACCCTTTAACATGTTTGACTTCACGCCACAGCACGCAGAGAGTGAGGGCACCCTGCTGGTGGACAGTGCAAGCGACAGGTGCTCACTGCAGCCAGCTACCAGCCTCAGCTCCCTGGCCTCCAGTCTAAGCGAGTCCCAGGCTCCGCCGAGGCCTTGTCTAGAAGACGGGCGCGAGGAGCTGGACTTGGGCAGAGAGTCCGAGGAGAAGCTTAGGGCCGAGGAGGAAAGGTCGGAGGACTCGCTGACACAGAATGTTCCAGAGGTGGAGGTGGAGCTGCGGGAGACACCGAAGATTGAGGAGAAGGAGAAGAAGGAGGAGGAGGAGAGAGGGAGCGAGGAGAAGGAGGAGGAGATTCTGATGGTGGACGACCAGGTAGCCGACTTTGCCAGCTCAATGCTGGCCGCCATCTCCTGCTGGCACTATAGGGCCCGGGCTTTGCTTTTCACTCGGTTCACAACGGTGAGGCTCTCAGCCACCCACTTCCACCTTCTTTGTGCCCCCCCACCCCCCATCACCACTTTACCCAACACCCTGGACCCCAACCACATCACCCGCATTTCTGCCATCCCATAATACTCACCTGTTTTGCTGACCAATCATATTCATCCCTCCGCATCACCTGATTGTCGGTCACTAACGGTACTACAGTCTGCGCATGTGGAAAGACTCGGTGCACTCACACTCTCACTGCAGAGTTGCATGATAAACGTATAAGCCAATGATAAAGCGCATGAGGAATGTACTGATTGATTGATTGCATGCATGTTCCCATGGTCAAGGGTGATGGCATGCTCGCCCTTGATTGCCTGGCAACTAAACCTGATCACTGGTGCCTGGCCTGTATGACTGCAACTCTCCTTCCTCATTTTCCCCCTTTGTCTTCAGTGCTTGGCTGGGTAAATGTACAGAACGTGTATTATACATTCGCTGGCTGTGTCATGAGGCTTCTGTCAAAAGAGTTGTGTTTTCTGTGTGGTGTGTGGTTTTGATGAGTTTGTCACATGGTCTTTCCAAGTCTTTAATGATAGGGTTGAGGTTAATGTGGTTGACAAGCTTCAGCTTAAGTCATAAGATTATTGCTAAATAGCTCTTCACAGAGTGAGGCTTTCAGGATGTCCAAATTACCTTATGTTGGGTTGCCTACCACCGCCTCCTTTTAGGCACAGCAGAACAATTCACAGCTAATCAACCCACCAATTCAGCAGTAATTTGATTAAATATATTCCCTGCAAATTTGTAGACACAATGCTTTATTCAGCTAATGGATTTGCACTTCAAGAAGTGAAAACAGAGGGGATAGGCTCTGGCTTCAAAAGGAAATTTGGCTGCCAGATTTTACAGGCTATTGTAATACAGAGTGCCCTGTCATTGTAAAATCAAATTCACCCCCAAAGGTTCCCCTTTTATTTTTAATTATACTGAGATTTCAAAAGGTCACTCATTCTAATCGAAATTAACAATGGGCTAGCCTTGCCTTATTTTATACACAACGATTGCCAGCACTTTTACAAGTTCTCCTTTTACCTTTTGTTCCATCAAAGCCCCTTTACAGAGCCATTCATCATGGTGCAAAAGCAAGGTAGCTAGACAGAGATAAAACATCTGAATGGGAAGCTGGGACAGATATGGATTGTTTGAGTGTGTTAGTGTCCCTCCGTGTGCTGCCGTGTCTCTGTCTCTTTATGCATTGTGCTGTGGCTTGCAGGATGGGGAGGGCTGCACTGCTGTGGAGGAAGACCAGCCGGTCCCGGGAGAAGGGACCCAGACTGTCCCCGAGGAAGAGGCCTCTGAGCCAGCCGTGGATGAGACGCTCAATGACCAGGTAGGGACGAGAGACGGAGGGGACGATTCTGCTGGCGGCTAGATAACAGTGTAGTTGTGATGGTCAAATGGGTTTAGTGTGTCTCAGAGAGCTGTGTGTTCTTGTGGTTTTTCAGAATCCAGCAAGGTGTCACTCTGACATTCAGTCTGTATGGACATTTCAGTCTGTATGATCACCGAGCTATAAGTTGTCTCACACCACGAGATTTGAGTATCATGAAGAAAACATGTGAAGGCTTTTGTTTGTTTGTGTGTGTGTGTGTGTGTGTGTGTGTGTGTGTGTGTGTGTGTGTGTGTGTGCGCATGTAGAGTACGTCTTGTTTTTCACCTGGTCCGTGTCTCATTTTCAGTCTGCCCTACAGAAGCACAGGGACTCCACCTCTGTCCTCTCTCTGTCCTCTCTCTCTGTCCACTCTCTGTCCTCTCTCTCTCTCTGTCCTCTCTCTCTCTGTCCTCTCTCTCTCTCTCTCTCTGTCCTCTTTCTCTGTCCTCTCTCTCTCTGTCCTCTCTCTCTCTGTCCTCTCTCTCTCTCTCTCTCTCTGTGTGCGCTGAGCTTTCCCCAGCTCTACCTCACAGTGGAGGAATTAAACCATGAATGGCATTTAACAGAAAGGACAGAGCTCTTCTTCCACACATCAGCAATGGCCTTCAGACTTAATCCTGCACCACACATTCCACGTTCCTCCTCCTTTCCCACCTCCCCACTCCGGATTGCACAGTTCAGTGTGTTTCCTAATCAGCTCAACTCACCTAATATTGCTAATCACAAGCACTATGAATATAAATGACTCTGTGAATTACAGTGAGTTTGACGTTGATGTGCTGGAGTGGAAAAACACGACATGCAGGGATCTAGCAGGACACAGAGACACTAGTAGTGGACACTAAAACAGGCATTTTATAGAATCTAAAATCTGAATCCCTTAGAGGAAACAAGGTGATAATGGCAAATAAAAAAGCCTGTTAACAGGAAGACCGCCTCAGCAGAACCCAGCTCACCTTGATCTGGTGTGATCCTGCAAGAGCAGAACCCAGCCTACACCAGGGTTTGGACCTAGTGTACCTCTACCTGTCTTCTCCAGTATGCTCTCTCTCTCTCTATCTCTCTATATCTCTATATCTCTCCCCCTCCCTTTCTCCCTCCCTCCGCTCTGTGCAGTCACATGAGAAGAGGGGCTGTTTTTCACAACAGGAAGGGAAGAGTCTGTCACAAGTAATTCCTCTGCCTCATTTTTCTGCTAATCATCATCTGCACAGCTCAGCATGTGGCCACAAAATAAATGCATGTGTCAGTGCCATTCCCTCTCCGCTTGGCTAGGGACGGATGCTTTCTTAGTGTGTGTGTGTGTGTGTGTGTGTGTGTGTGTGTGTGTGTGTGTGTGTGTGTGTGTGTGAGAGAGAGAGAGAGAGAGAGAGAGAGAGAGAGAGAGAGAGAGAGAGAGAGAGAGAGAGAGAGAGAGAGAGAGAGAGAGAGAGAGAGAGAGAGAGAGAGAGAGAGAGAGAGAGAGAGAGAGAGAGTGTGTGTGTGTGTGTGTGTGTGTGTGTGTGTGTGTGTGTGTGTGTGTGTGTGTGTGTGTGTGTGTGTGTGTGTGTGTGTGTGTGTGTGTGTGTGTGTGTGTGTGTGTGTGTGTGTGTGTGTGTGTGTGTGTGTGTGTGTGTGTGTGTGTGTGTGTGTGTGTGTGTGTGTGTGTGCACATGAGAGACAGTGAGCGTGAGGCAGAGAGAGCGAGCGAGCCGTAGAGAGAGAAGAGATTCAGAGGACTAAACGAGATGTGTTGGGTGTCTGTGGCACTCACAATGGGACGTCCCCAAACAGGCGTGATGTCGACGTCGTCTCCGTGTCCTCTCCTCTTGTCTTATCTCCTGCCACCAGTCCCTTGGCCAGTCCCCCTAAGAAGGCACGGCAGTGCCAAGCGCAGATGGCTGCATCCACTAAATCAGGCTCTATGAAAAGCCTGGGGGGTCTAATCACTCAGATGGAGAGAGAGAGAAAGAGGAAGAGAGAGAGAGAGACTTTGGGGATTGGAGGGCAAGGCTTAGTGAACAAACAGATGAGTTGTTGCGCTCGTGAACTGCATACTTTGAAGACTGTGTGTGTGTTTGTCTGTGATGATGTGATTGTTTAGCCTGATGTGACCTCCACACTCCAGTACAGTGGACACACACACACACACACACAGCACAGACAGTCATTCAAACACCAACGTTGACATCAAAAATCAAATTAAAGGGATGACATGGATCCCTAGAACTACTTAGTAGAACTAATATCATAAATATGGATTTGGTTTTATCATAATTTCCTTGTGGCATCACGCTGATGAGCTTATGACCATGTCCTTAAGTGACACACTCTCCTCCCTTCATCCCCCACAGATCTCAGCAGAGGAGGGGTCTCCTCAGGACAGCATTGACCAGCATGAGAGCCCCGTGGAGAACCGGAAGAACATTCCCCGCATCCACATAGAGGAATGCCCCGAACTACCACCCGGCTATGGACGTCAGGGTGAAGTGGAGGAGTGTTTGAGGGATGAGTCGGTTGTTGATGAAGACGGGTTGGATACGAGCACCATGGGCCAGGAAGAGAAGAGTAGCTTCAACAGCGGGATATTCTCCGAGGCTGAGGAAGAGGAGGAGGCAGTCGCCATGGAGACAGAAGCCTCCAGCAGCAGCATCCTCCCTCCATCGGTACTGGACCAGGCGAGCGTGATCATCGAACGCTTCGCTGGCAGCCTCTCGCGGAGGAACAGCCTGGTGATGGCTGGTGACCTTCCACTCACCGCGTCCCAACAGTCAGGGGTCCTGACCGGCTGCCCCCCACCCCTGGCCACCTCCCTCCAGAAGCCTGCGGCCTCTGATCCGCCGACCCCGGCTCTGACAGTGGAGCAGGACCGGACACCCCAGCGGCGTCAGGACTCGACACTGTCCAAGAGGGACCAGCTGCTGATCCACAAGATCCGGCACTACTACGAGCGCGCCGAGCACCAGGACGTGGGCTTCTGCATCAAGCGGCGCGAGAGCCTCTCCTACATCCCCGCAGGACTGGTCCGCCACCTCAGCCGCCAGATCGACGGCAGCCCCACGGACGAGGCCACCACTGCCGCCGCGGCAGCGGCGAACAGGAAGGGAAGCCCCAGCGTGCGTCCAACTTCCTGGTCCGTATTCAGTCTCCCCGGTTTGGACAAGAGGGACGAGGCGCCGAAGTCTTCGGCCAGCGCTAGAGCTGCAGCGTGCTTGGCTACTGAGGACAGAGGCTCCAAACGGAGAGCGGTCAGCGTCAGTGATGAAGACTTCCACTCGCCCTCTCACATCATCCCAATGTGGCAGGATATGGAGGCAGAGGTGAATGGAGTGCGGGAGGATCGACAGGCCAATACAGAGACAGAGGATGACCAGACTGGACACGACATCCCAATGCTTCACCACGAGAGCTTCCCCAGTCGGGAATGCAGGCGTGCTGAGGGCGGCGAGTCTTTGCGGATTCAGGAGGAATCTGACGTCAGCACGGTGGTGACTGACGCGTCCTCTGTCCCCTCCCCTCCTGTGTTTCTGTCCCCCACCAAAGAGGAGGCACCAGTGCTGGACCCCGAGACCAGGGGCTCAGACAGGCACCTCCAGACAGGCCGGCCACCGCGGGCGCCCCTGCCCAGAATCATCACCCTGCGCTCGGGCGCCGAGGAGGAGCAGATCCTGCAGGACGTGGAGAAGGTGAAGAACAAGGTGTTCCAGCTGGCCCGCCAGTACAGCCAGCGCATCAAGAACAACCGGCCCGTGCTCAGAGCCAGGGCCAGGGAGACGGACAGCTACCTGACCCCCAAGAACCTGGCCTCTGTCCAGGAGGAGAGGAGTCCAGTGAGAGAGAAGGGTAGGTGAATTAGTGACCCAGTTTTTAATTAATCAAAAGCTAAACAAATTTTATTATCTATTTGGCCCAATAAAAAAAAAAAAAAAAAAAGCCTTATTCATGGGTTTCATCAGGTCCCTTTCCACAGGTGTATTAATCAAGCACCATGCAGTCTGCATTGATAATCAATGTGCTTGATTTTATACACCTGTGGAAAGGGACCTGATGAAATCCATGAATATGCAAATCATGCACCTGTCAATCATCTATGCTACCTTTACTTTTACCAGGGCTCTTGACATTTACAAATGTTATTTTTCAAGAGCAACCTGACAATGACAGCAGGTTTAGGGCACAAACTGCATGACGGAGCATGAAATGACAATAAGAGAAACAGTCGGTGAAGTACATTGAATACATAATCAAATATTAAGGCGAAAAAAAGAGCTGGCCAGTAAAAATTCACAATGAAATATTTCTCCCTCAAGTTTGTTTATGCTCTCTCTTTGTCTTTGTCTTTCTTTTTCACGCCTGTATGCTTTTTACATAGGCCCATCTCTCTCTCTCTCTCTCTCTCTCTCTCTCTCTCTCTCTCTCTCTCTCTCTCTCTCTCTCTCTCTGACACACTTTGTAGTACATCAGTATTGTGATGTGTTATTTTGTGTTCCAGGCTCGGCCGGCCTCTTCCTCTCTCTCAGCTCCTACGACCAGGTGACCATTCAGGAGCTGAAGCTGCGGAGCCCGTCTCCCGGCGCCACCACCACCAGCTCAGCGGGCAGCTCCCGTGTCCAGTCCCCCAGTCCTGGCACCAGCACCAGCACTGGGCCGCCCCTGAGCCCCAGTGCCGTGGAGCCCTTCCCCTGGCCCGACGTCAGGGAGCTGCGCTCCAAATACGCCCCCGGCCGGACCGGTGGCGCCATCGGCATCAGTCGCAGCCACTCAACCCCGGACAAGATGATGATGATGATGATGATGATGGCGGAGGAGGGGGAGGGGGAGAGGTCTCGGACGTCACTGAGTCGCTCCAGCTCCAACTCCAGCAGCTGCTTCTCCCCGGAGCCAAGAGGCTCCCTGCCGGACATCAGCTCTGCCGTTGCCACCTCTGCCAGCGATGTCCGCTACTGCAGCCTGGGCAGCGATGTCCAGCTCGGCGTGGGCACTGCTGAGGAGAAGGAGAAGAATGGAGGGGCTTGTGCCCCCAGGCTGTTCCGGGTGAACTCACTGGATCACGTCATGGGTACACTGCATACCAACCAGCAACAGCCACAGCAGCCGCATCAGCAGCACAGCCTGACCAGGTCACACAAGGACACCCACAGATGTGCAGGAGAGGGCAGGCTGACACAAGACAATCGGGTGGTCGCCGCGGAAACGGTCAGCATGCCCTTGACAGGACACCGGGGGGGAAAGAGTACCGAGACGAAAGAGGAGCATGACCAAAATATCCTGAACGGGGGCTCTGAAGACAGTAGGTCAGCCCTGGAGCTGGAGGCCTGGAGAAGCCTGCGCCGGAGAGACTGGAGGACTTACGAGAGACTGCAGAGCGCTCACCGGTACTCCACTGGCTCACTCAGGAGACTAGACAGCAGCCAACACAGCCTGGTCAAGAACCTACGGGAGAAATTCCAAAGCTTGAGCTCATATACATAAAACTACACTTTAGACATATGGGGTTTGTATATACTGTATGTTCAACTGTCTGATCACTGGCTTCGGCATGCTCAAGGTGAGAGTATCTAAGCACCTGATGGGAAATGGGAATCGGTACTATGTGTCAATAAGACTTGAGTCTGTTAAACAGATTGGCCAGTAACTAAACTGTTCATTGCCAGATTGGCAGCTAACTCTGGCGTGGTTTGGCCACATCAGGGTCAGATCTGCATTAGACCAGGACTAAATTGTCATGGGATTAGGACCAGATTTGCACTAAATCAGGGCCAGATCTATACCGCACCAGAACCAGATCCAAACCGGATCAGTAGGACCGGTTCTGCACCAGATCTAGGCCAGATCAGTGCCACTTTAGTTCCGGAGTTGGCTGCCATGTCACGTATGTCATTGCTTGTGGTAACTTCATATACATTACTATGTGTCATTTCTTATCTTCTTATTTCTGGACACATCCTGCAGTATCTGGGAATCTGTTAAGGGATACGTAGCAATTATGAGTTCTATTTAACTTTTTTAAAGAATAAGTCTTACAGAAACAGTTGTACATTTGTTTATACCTGTACTCTCTTTACTTTTTATTCACAAATGTGGATATTTAAAATGTATATACGCTTAAATAATGAGGAAAAAAATATACCGTATATACAGTTTTCACTCATCGGTCAGAGAAAATGCATCCTTTGTTGGAAGAGATTGTTTTGTATTCAGCTTTAACACGTCTGTACGTTGTAATGTAATATGGGTTTGGGTCACATAGCAACACCTTGCTGATTGGATGTCAGATCTCCTTGTTGAACAGCTCTCTAAGGCCCAGTAGGCTCTCCAGTGCTGTGTGTAGATGTGGAGGTGCACTGAGACATGACCAGATTTTGGCAATGGCTGACACATTCCCCAGGTGTTGATGGCCTCCTGTGACTTACGAGATGGCAAAAATAATTGCCAACACTTTGTTTGACACAAATCTTAAGGCGTTGGTTAAATGACTCACCTATGAAGAGATGGAGATGGAGAGGTGTCATGTCATATCTGTTGAAGTAAGACTCTTTAAACAGACGCCTCTTTTCATCAAGACAGATTTCATAACATGGCTGCTTGTATAGTGTGCTACTTTACACGTGTAATGACAAAGGGACTTCTGGGTACTTTGGCATAATGGATCATGGTATGGTCCTTTTCTTAGGCACAACCACAGGGACAATCAGGGAGGGACAATAGGTGACCACTTTTTATTTAAGTTATGTTTATTCACCCATATTGATGAAACCCATGTTCATGACTTGTTTCAGCCAGTTCTGGTGTTTTAAATCCCCATCCCTAGCACTACAAGTCCACTTCAGTCCACAGTGGTTTGTTTGTCTGTTGTGTTTTGCCTTGTGCTACAGTTACTGTATGCCTGCACGCACCTGCTATGACAGTAATTCCACCGTGGTTCTTATGAGGGTCAGCTCAAAAGTTGCCAGGATATCATCTCAAACGGCAAGCACAGTGAACGTGAGCAAGCTGTGTATTGAATGGTTTTTTGCCATGCTGCATCAGCATGCGTCTTGTTTAGGCTCTCGCAGCTGCTGCACATTCTGTCGGCTCGCCGATCTGCTCACACACCCAGAGCTGGTCAGCACTGTCCAGATGATGTAAGAAGTGAATCAGATGGTAATTTAACATGCACCGTCTTCCCTAGTCATGCACGAAACAAGTCCAACCCTGAAACACATTCTCCTCAGCAAGCTGTAATATCAACTGTCAACACTATCATCATTATCCTCAAAGCTACTATCTGTGTAGTATTTTAAAGATGTCACCTGTGGTGTTGTTCCTCTCTATTAAATAAATGTGGTTGATCAAATAAAGGCACTGTGTAACCCAGTATGTTCAGCCTCTTTTTGCTCTGTATGATCTGTGAAAACATTAGTAACATGGTTGAATGGCGAGTGGCACGGCGGGAAGATTCCTCCCATTCATCCATACATGCAATACAAACTTACACAATCTTTTCAAATCACAGCCATATTATGACCGGGGGCGGCTCGTATCTCTGTCCAGATGACTGCAGTGATGGCATGCAGTGGGAGAGGAGATTGTTTTCTTTTCCCTGAGATCACGTGGAAGCTCTCAGACGGTGGCCTCTGGCAAGGCGGGCACTGCCCTCCTTCATCCGGTGGGCATGAGAACAGGATTAGGCTGATGGGTCTCAGCACGCGGACGCTGGAGTTAATGCCCGGGTTGCTTTTTCAAAGGGTGGTCTGTCAGTATCACATTCCATCAGAGTCACTCATCCTTTAGCCTGCACATGAGGCTACCCTCACATGCAGGCAGGCCAGTGCAGTCTTGTTTTAGTCTGTCATAACCATGCCACTAAAATCCTGACAAACTGCTGTTTAGAAAAGTGGCCAATGCAACTTCCAATGGAGCCCACGGCAAGACACGGAGCCAAGAGAATATGTCAGAGAGCCTCATGAGAACATGCACAGCAACTGATTCATGGCAGGGTCCCATTTTGTTACCTGCGAGTTTGGCACCTACAGTATGCATTGGTTACACTGAGGCTGTGCGTCCTAGTGTTTGTAGGGGAGACCGGGGTTGGTTGTCACAATTTTTACTCATGCATGAATTGCTCATCTTAAAAAACTCTTTTAGCAGTAATTCCTACATAAAAAGGAAAGCTTGGGGTCTTGGCTTTAAATGTGTAAAATTTTATTTTTTAGAATGTATTGTAACAGGGAGCAATTAACCATCAAAGACACTCTGACACAATGTGACAATCAACCCCATCACGGGGTTGGTTGTCACAGGGTATGGGGTTGGTTGTCCCTATAGAGTTTCAATGGGATTTCAGTGATAAAATGGGATCTTAAAAAAATGATGTGTAACTTTTTAGTTTTTTAAGCTAGAAACTGCAAATAAGTTTTAATATGAATACCACCCCTATGATAGTTGTCATCAATGCTCCTTATGTTTAAACAATGGGATTAAAGGAGGTGATCAGTTACCTGAATTGTCTACTGTGTTGAGAAATAAAATGAAATCATTTTCAGTGCTAAAACCTCTTTATTATCATGTAAGTTGCAAACAAAGTTGTAAACACAGTGACAACAAACACATGTGACAACCAACCCCACAAGCTATGTGACAACCATCCCCAACTGACCTCTTGACAAAGATGTTAACCTAGCTGCCAAATGGCTTTAACTTGATAGCTAAAATATGACTCAAAATAAAGCTACTACCTTTGGCTTTTTAATGAGTGTTTTGTTTTTGAACTACTAATATCCTACAAGCTCTCAATACAAAAACAACACCAACATGAAAATTTACTCTGACCCATGAAATGTAAAAATTGTCTCCTCACCTCAATGCTGTGTGTCTACTCAGCAAAATTCCTAGTGCAAATGAGTGAGCTATCAAAGGGTAACAGTTTGATATCAAAATTTTACCACAGCATCACCTAGTGTGCCTGGAATAAGCAATGTGACAACCAGCCCCGGTCTCCCCTAGCCTACTATATTGCAATTTCTTTTTATACTACATTATTGGGTAGAACTACAAGTGAGTGCGCCCATTATCCCAGTCCACTACCTGTCATATTCAGTTTGTAGTTATTACTCATGGATGCATTGTGAAATGATATCTAAAGAAGCTGAAGTAATTTGACATCGTGTTTATTACACTTCGAATATAATTAAAGACAATATGAATGGCAGCTAAGTTGACGAAATAGCACATTGCAATTTGGACACCATTGATCATCTATATTTTTCTTTCCACCTCCAACAGTAGCCATCACACCGTTTTTCTAGAAATAGGCTAAATGTTAAGACTCCACCTCTTCTTCACGCGCAGGTTACAGGTTCCGAACTCGGCTTTGCACACCGCTTCGGGATCGTGCGCCTCGACGGAGGAAACATTATGGAAATACGCGGAATATACGCGCGCTAGAGGCGTCTACTTCACCAAGCCTCCGCGCCGGCACCGTTATTTCTGGGAAACAAAAATAATCGTCTGTCCGGTTATTTCTATACTTATTGCCAATTGCGAGCTTGAGTTTATAATCACACAAAAATGGGATGCGCAATATCAGGGCTGGGTTTGGCACCCAGGCAAACGACAGAGCCGAAGAGTGAAGAGGATGCTGTTGCGCACCTTACTGGGGACCAGATCGACATGATCAAAGATTCTTGGAAAGTTATTCAGGAAGATATAGCGAAAGTTGGAATTATCATGTTTGTCAGGTGAGAGGAAAATAATTTATAAAATACGTTAAATTGTCAGACGTCGTTTAACATACAGAACACTAGGCTACGTGTTACTACCACTGTCAAACTCTTGATAATAGGATATGATGATAGCGATGTGAGGAAAGTCTTCTACATTGCACAGAACTGTATTTTTTTGGCGGCAACTTCGTGGCAAGATGTATATGGCCAGATGACAGCTTTTCTCACAGGAAGAAAGATGCTTTTCTGATTACGTCGCTAGTTTCAGCGGGAAGGCTATGCGAGGCGAATGTCTCTGACCAGCTTCATGGTCCATCCATATTCACGTAGAGCTTACAATGTCTGTGGTAATACCGCAGCTGGTCTTTTGAACAGTGGGGAAATCAGAAGGATTACAACGGACGTTTGTAGAATGTTCGAAAATTCCCAGTGGATTTAAATGCCCATTTGCTTGTATTTTAATATTTACACAGAGATTTGGCTGTGATGCCACTGTAACTACTCTGTTCTGTGCTGGGATAGAACTCTTGACATCTTCATCTTCATGCCTTTACATGGAAAGAAAATAGAGAGTCACCAGTTAGCCTATGTTTAGGATCAACAAATGCCATTTATTTTTCCATAATGTTATTTAGCCTATTTGTTCAAATAAATTGACATGTTCAACATTTAGGGAACCCAGTCTCTCAACCAGTGAACCTGCAGCATTGTGTGTGTGTGTGTGTGTGTGTGTGTACACAGTAGGTCATGTAGGTTGCAGCACCATTGGCCTTACACAGTGGCCTTACACGCAATTTTAAGTGGTGATAATGTATCTAGACACAGGCGCGTATATACTAGCACATAAGGAGACAGTATGTGTGTGTGTGTGTGTGTGTGTGTGTCAGAGTGGGGGTGGGGGATAGAGAACATGAGGCAGGCAGACACTGAGCTCTGAGCACAGTCAGGGAGACGTGTCCCCCGGGAGCACATCCAAACCAGGGAGGAGATTGACCTTAGCGTGTTGGCCTAGAAGCAGCCGCAGCAGCAGAGGCCTCTGTGGCGGGCCTGACCGGGGGAGCCCTCTAGGCATGAATGGCTAGAGCGCCTCACTAGCAGGTTGAGCTCAGAGAGCAACTTGCATATTCCTTGCATATCTCCTGCGGGCCATTTTGAATGCATAGGAGCGTGCTGCTTGCTGCTCCTGATGTATGTGTCTGTGTCCTTTGTATTCACTCCAAAGACTGGAGCTGTCTGTGTGGACACATACAAATGTGATAATAAAGTTGATTTTGAGTGCCCGTTGTGAGGGAACACAAACATGCAAACAGAAGGCCATTTCTGTTGTGAACAGATGACAAGCAATGACAAGCACTCACACAAGAATACCTTAGTCTCTCTCATTAAAGGCAGGGGGGGTAGGGTGTGGAGAGGGAGGGGTACAGATTTATAAGCACAATCATCCTGGCAATCATAATTTTGCGGAACCGGAGCCTATTTTCCACAGGGTGCATGAGAACACTCTGGGCAGGCACAGCAGGGGATGCGTGCCGTGCACAAGCAAACTTCAGCTGTAGGTGTGTGTGTTCAGAATCGAGGTTTGCAGCATGGAAACCCATAGGAGCAATTCTTGAGCCTTATTGAGCCAACACCTACTTGTGTTTTTGTGACTCTCTACAGAGGACTCTTGGCCATCGACGAACAATTTTATCTCCTCATTTCCTTTTCAGTTTCCTCACAGTGCTCTTTTTTTTCTAATCAGCTGCTATGCAGGGACATGTGTTGTTGTTTTTCTGTGCTGTGAAAGTGGACTGACATTTCATTCTGGCAAGACCATACTGTATCTCTCATCATCTGCTTCCATCAGCCTCCAAAAGTGGACTGAGTCCCACATCCGTCTTAAGCGACAGCAGCCATTACCAGGGAGAGCTCTGTTTAAATCACTCACCCTCCCCTCACACATCACAGGCCCTTGTGCAGCGTCGTGGATTCCTTCTCCCTCATTTGGTTTTGACACAGCGGCCACCTCATTGTGAAGACACTAATGTTCATGACAGCTCATGGGGAGAGGTGAGCAAAACATGGCGCTAACCAGGGGCTCTTTGCAGGAGAGGGGTGTGAAGAGGGTGCAAATGGGCATGGAGTTAAAACCAGGCTCCCCTTTCCACACACTTCCTCCAACAACAACAGGTAGTTAGACTCATATGGCCCCTATATGTAGGCTTACTATATGTAGGCCTTCATATCTATGGCACACCTGGGGCCATATGACTATGAATTCATATCACAATTTAGAGATTAACTGACATGAGCAAAATGAAGACAATGAGAGGTTCTAGATGCATTTTGGCTTTTTGCCCTAGGCATACATACCGTTTGGTATAATCTAAAAGTGTAAATTGTTTGGGATGTTTTAGGGCTCATATTGAGTTTTTAGTTCATTAGTCTTTCACCTCTCCTCTCTTTGTTTCTGCAATGACAACACACCACAGGAGTTTCATAAACATTTGGTAATGGATACATTTGAACTCTCCTTACCTCCTGTACCAAAGAGCTGAATGGGAAATGTGTTTGTATTAGGAGACAACAGATGTGTTTAGGGCTCAAATGGCACTTTTCGGCTGACAAAATTCACCATGACTGGTTGTATTCCTGCAGGTATGACTTAACAGCACCTGGCTATTTGGTAACAAACTTCTGGTTCATTCCCAGCTACTGATCAGTGCTCATAACTACATGGCTAATATCTCCCATAGCACATCATCGGGTAGCACAATTGTGATATCTGTGGGATCATTAACCCTGATCCTCATCAGTGCTGCCAACAGTTAATTGTAGCAGCTGCTTGGTTGAAGATGGGGCTGGAGAGATGTCATCAGGACGCCACTGTGAGTGTTTGAGAGGAAGGTTATTCTAGGTACTTTTTGATGGAACCCTGCCATGGCTGGCATATTGTTTTTTTTCTTTTTTCCAGATTGTTGGAAAAAAGTAGAGACGGAAAGAGAGGAAGTGGAAACTGTGCTTGCACCTTGCCCTCTGTTTCATGTCTCTTCCACTCACTTTTTCATCCTCATTGTACGGTCACTGACTTCAGCCTTTTATTCCCTTTCCTCTCTAAACCTCAGCAGTCTCTCCAGCGTGGTAGTCTACAAAAAAAGACTAACCATGTTCTTTTTTGCCTGACCCACAGGCAACTGCTTTAGTCGTCTCTGTATGGGCACCCCATTCTCTGTCTTTCACACCACCCTCCTCCGTGAGTCTGAGTGCAGCATGTAGGGTAGCCCGGCAGGGCAACGTTAGAGGAGGTCAGTTCAGCAGAAAAGAAAAGACCCTGTTCAATCAGTGTCATTGGTTTCCACTCTTTATGACAGAGGCCTGACCTGGCCAGTAGTCTATGCACATGTGGGCGCATGAAATATTGATAAGTTCATACTGACAGACTTGAGCAATCACAGTAGCTCATAGGGTTTGCGTTACCCTTGCACAAGGATATTCAGCACTAGGGAGGTTTGGGGTTTGGGGTATCAAAGTGAATATAAACGGACTGCTATGACATTACTTATATTTCCAGCTCATGAAAGCTCAGAGGTGTCTGTTGTCTTGGAAACAGGCTGTTTGAAACTCACCCTGAGTGCAAGGATGTGTTCTTCCTGTTCCGCGATGTGGAGGACCTGGAGAGGTTACGCACAAGCAGGGAGCTCCGGGCCCATGGCCTAAGGTCAGTCGGCCCAGCGGGCTGTTTCTTTCTATTCCTCCTATTACTTATGCATGGAGCTCAGCACCCCATGGAGATCCATCTCAGCATATCATAATACCGCCAGCTTCAGCAGCCACAGTCGAGCCATTTATGTGTGGGTAACCAAAAACAATGTTTGATCATAATGATATGCAATGATATTCTTGAAAGAACATGAGCAGCATAATTATATCTGAGTGGTATTCAAAGGAATCTTCAGCACAGTCAGGCCAAGACTGGCCTATTAGCTTTCTAATTTAAGCTTTTGCAAAAAACTGAAGCTGCCTGTCGCTTAATGCCATGGTCTCATTTCCTTTCAAAATTCGAAGCCATCATTCAGATGGCCAGACTGTGACTGACATCTCGAAAATGAGTGGGGACTGAATATAATAAAACATTCATCATGCAAGCCAAACTTAATCGCACAAATCTAACCAGCACTATTTATTTGTTAGAAAGCAGGCACAGTTGAGGAGGCAGGTGGGGTTTCAAGTTTCAAAACATCAGCAGCACAGACATGTCCGTTTGCTTTGCAGCTATATAGAGTTTAAATGTCTGCCTCAAGTTTTAGGCCTGTGTTTCTATTATAGGCAGCGTTCTGAATGCACGCTGGCTCATCAAATATATTTATTTATTAGTGAATGAGCAGTTGTAATGTGTGCTTTTTCAATTTTGCTTCCTCTATCAACATCAGTGTTTTTTCCCCCAATCATGCAGCTCTTGAGAGCACACTCAGTTTATCCTCCCAAGCGTCATCTCTATCTGGTCGACTGTCCAGCCCTCATCGGACTATGAATGCACCTAATCCAAAGTGCAAGCCCTTCACTGCGTGCTCGCTGCTCCACCGTGTTTGGCTAGGACACTGCACCTTTTTATGTGGTTATCCCCATGAAAGGCCAACAAGACCAATTAAGCCAGAGGGCTCCGCTTAATCAAAGCCGAGGCTGCCTCGTCCGTGTGACTGAGCTCTCGCGATTGGCCTCAGTGGCTCTCCACCGACACCACAGACGTGCCTCTCACACACAGTATAAAAAGGCCAAGTGGCCCTTCTGTGTCAACCATTGACATTAGGCTAAATATTCTCGGTAGCCGTGAGGATGACAAAAAACGTCTAATTTCCCTTCAACAAGTGTTTGTGATTACGAGATTGATGCAGACTACAATTTGTTCTTCTGATTGATATCGCTCCTGTGGCCCTTGAAGAGGAAACACCTGTGTTGAGCGCTCAGAACATGGACATGAATGACGAACAAAATAACATGTGTTCATGAAATCATACAGGACATTAACTAATATTAAGTACTCTTGGCACAACACTTGTGTTTTAACACATAAACCATATGTAATGCAGTCTTTCCCGTGACCCTGAACAGAGTAATGTCCTTTATTGAGAAGACCGTGGCTAGACTAGACCAGCTGGAGAGGCTTGAACATCTTGCACTGGAACTGGGCAAGAGTCACTATCGCTACAACGCGCCTCCCAAGTACTATGGGGTAAGATTGTAGATAGTTTTGGCTGGCACAGACCATACAGTGTGTATTAGAAGCTGATGCTAGAGAGAAGCATAATTAATTCCTCATTAATTATAAAACTTGCAGCATTTAGACAGCAAAATATGTAAGATGAATATACCTTTTGAGCAAGCATCTTAGGTCATCATAGACATAGTCAACATGTGTAATAAAATTAACTTGATTAATGCACTATAGTGTTAAATCCAGGCTTTGCTCAGTTGACTGATGCATTCCTTTGTCAGTATGTTGGGGCAGAGTTCATCTGTGCTGTCCAGCCAATCCTAAAAGACCAATGGACCCCAGAACTAGAAGAAGCATGGAAGGTATGGCTGTCCCTCACTTGGCCCCAGAGAAGACACATCAGGGTTTACATATGAATCCCTAATTCTCCATACCCAATTAGAAAAAGCATTTAGTCTAGGACTTCACTTTATCCATTCACAGAAAACCAGCCCATCAGGTTTATGCCCATCTACATGGTCCATGTTTAAGTCATATTATACATAAGCCATCACATACAACTCATTCAGTAAAGCAACGTCTAACAAAACTATGTAGACTTAGAAGGTTTAAGCACTCTTGAAGGGATCTACAAAAAGGTTAGACTAATTTATGGTGTTATTTTACTTATGGGTTGTGTGCTGCGTGTTCCTTGACGGCCCCTTGTCGGTGCATGTCTTGTCATTTCACCAGAGTCTGTTCCAGTATGTCACTGGAATCATGAAGCGAGGCTACCAGGAGGAGGAACGGACCAGGCGCCATCATGTGGTCGTGTCCGCCAAGGAGCGGCCGGACAAGAAGAACACAGCCCTTTGAAGCTCCTCAGCTCCAGAGACTGTTTTAAACCCCAGCAAGGAGACACGTCACATGTGGCTTATAGATGTGTATATACTGTATTTATTATTTGACTTTTTTGGCTATTTCTTTCTTACTTTACATTTTTCACATGAACCAAAACACAAACGAATCCGTCCCTCTTGGACCCTGAATTGTTAGTTGCCCATGTGTGGCTTCATCATATTAACACAGAATTTTATTAAGACCTTGCATGAAGGGCAATACATATTCCTAAGACTTACTGTAAAAAAAGGGGGGAAAAAAGTTTAGGCCACTGACATTTTTCAGTTTTGTCCAAATTGAATTGTTAGGACTACAGATGAGTTGCATTGCTTATTCAAACAAAACCATATCTGACAAATGCATATTGCTGTGATATAAGATACGAATAATGCTGAATCCGCTGTCTAGAGCTCTTTGTTTGTTCCATACATTTGCTTCATTCAGTGGCTAGAGTCCAATGATTCTATTTTTTCAGAAAGCATGTGGCCTGAGTAGATAAGTAATGAGTGAAAGGCACGTGTCTATACCAAAGGATCAAAACCTCCTTAATAACTGTACCACTGTATCACCACGTTCTGGGCCTTAAGCAAAACAAACACGATGGGAGAATTACAAAAATAAGAAACTCATTCATATTCCACTTAATTCTTAGTCCTATTTTGGATTTTAAGTAAGCTGGACACTGGGTAGGATTAGCTTGCATATAGATGTATGCAAAAAAAAACAAATACAATCCTCTTAAATTAAAAACATTTTTGAAAATACTCTTGATGTTGCAATAAAAGAAAATCCACCGACCCGACCCTCCCCAGATGATTATGGCACCTCTCCTCCAATTAATGTGTAGTAGCTATAGATTTATCATCATCTCCTCTCCCCTCACCAAACATCAGGTACTGTCTCCACTGCTGAAAATCAACAGACAGCCGCTTTACCAGGAGCAAGCTCAGATGTGCCACAGTTCTGAAGGTCTAGTAGGCCTCCAAACAAAATGGAGGAAGATGTCCATCTATTGTGCATCCGAAGCCTACAGAGGAGACTGATGAGGAGAGGGGTTTGTAAAGTCAGACACCCGTTGCCTTCCAAAGGCCAGCCTTGGCTAGAAGGAGGCTCAATCCTCAACACCGTTTTAGCCGACGGCGGGATGGATCTGTGATAGGGTCTTACTGCAAACACATGAGAAGGAAGAGGGGGTTGGTACATGCTGAAACCAGAGGGAGGGACCAGGCAGGTGGAGGTTGGATCCCCTTGAAGAAAAACAAAATGGCGCCGATGGGTGCACCAGCGTTTGATGTAACAGTCTGTAGCTTCCCTCACTGCGTGGCTTTGGTCTTCTTGCTTTTGCTCTTCTTGTCTTTCTTTTTCAGGCCATCGATGTGTGCTCGCAACAAATTGGAGTAAGCCTGGGTTCACAAAAAATATTCCCAAATGAATAAATTAGCTAAAAACTGCATCACAGAAAATAAAAAAATAAACAAAGTAGCTTCTGGAATTAGGTTCTTTAGTGGAACCAAGATGCATTGGATGTTACTTTTAGAAACTACAGAGTATGGTCAAGCAGGTTTGCTATGCAACAGAAAAACATGCAAGGCTGAGCTGCTAGCTTAGCACCTGCCTGCCACCTTTTATTGACTCAGTGAAAATTGAGCGCTTACCATCTGAAACTTGATAACCTCCTTGGAGCTGACCTGAAAAATGACAGAAAAATATAATTATTTCTGATCTCAGCTGTCACCGTATCTGACAACAGCAATCCAAGGTCAGTGAGCAGGCTGGAGGGTGCAATCAAAAGACTGGCACATTTTTAACTGATTAAAGCTCGTCCCTCATGCGTCCAGGTTTTCAGAAAAAAATAAATAAAAAAATAGTACAACTGAAAGAACACTAAAAGAGCACCTCTGCAAAGGCCACGTAACTCTTGACAAACCTGAGCTATAAGTGTAATTGGCTTTTATTAACACTGACCGATAACAATCATTAAATGTATGTCATGAGAACAGCTACACGCTATTTTATTAACTCCAAAGCCATTGCTTCAGGTGAAACTGTCCATAACTAAATGCATTTGCTAGCTTTGAACGCTTTGAGACCAGGTGTGAATGCCACGGACTGACAAACCACACCAAAAACATTACCAGTGGAGGTAATAATTATATTAAAAAAACATGAAACATTCAGTGTAGCAGACATAGCAGTTCTTTGGACAGTACTGAGCGAAGAGAATTTGGGGAAAGAAGAGACGAGGGAGAGAGGGCTGAGGGTTTATTCTTATAACAGGACGGCAGCAAATCAGATACAACTGTGTGGGTGTGCAAGCTGTTTTAATTTGACACACAGTGCCACACGCGTGGGATGTTTCATTAAACTGACATCTACAATGGCTAGACTGGCCCAGAAAAAGACTTTTCTGGCAGAATTTTGTCACGAGTGAAAATCCAAAGACACCAGCCCCCCTTCCCAGCAGCCTTACCACTGTGCTTATCTTCTTCTTGCCATCCGACGCTCTGAGGAGGCATTTGTTATCGTTTGGCTCAAACTCCGAGTGACCTTTCCTTGGGACAGGTTTTGTTCTTCCATCATCTGTTAATTTGTGGGGAGAAAGGCATAAAAAGCTAAGGTCAATTCTTGTTAATGCTGAGCTATGCGTCATGAATTGGGCCTGCCAGTATTTCTGTCAGTGTGAAGAGGATTATGGGTATCTCGACTCACATTTCTTTAAAGTGAGGACCACACTGCCGCTGGTTCTGCATTTCTGAAACAGTCGCGTCAGCTCCGTGAGAAACTGTAGCATTTTATGGGGAAAAATGGACAGGACATCAGAATTCTGTTTCAATCTTCACTGGATGGATTACCCCGTGATATTCAACAGAATAACAACAGTTCACACATACAATTGAGTAACAACAGATTTCACCTTCCTAAAAACTAGGTAATGCTTGTATCACCTAGTTCAGTGTTTCTCAAACTTTTTTTTAGACCAAGGACCACTTAACAAATAAAAAAAGCCTCAAGGACCACCTAGCTTAAAAAAAAGTAGACCTACCAGGCTTGGAATTTCACCATTCTGGGGGCAAGGCCACTTGGCCTTCAGTTGGGCATATTTGGTGGGGGGCACAAAGGCCACATGTCAGGGCACCAATGCCAAAGTTAACTATACAGTAGTAGCATATAAAAATTATCAAAGTTGTATTTAGCCTATTCACTGCAGTAGACCTGCATCACTGTATGAAACATTACAAAAACATGAAATATGACATATTACATAGAACTGTAAATCATCTGATCATCTAATAATTACAGATATCTAGGCTATATATAACATTTATTTTATATTTGGCCTGCTATGAAATCATGTATTGAACAATTTAAGCATAGCTCAGCTTTAAGAAACTCAAATAGCCTAGATGCATGCTTAGCATTTTGTGATCATTAAGGCTACTTTCACAAACTCTTAGTCAGCTGTCCTCTGGTTTACCAATATCTAGGCTATATTTGTAACATTTATTTTGTATTTGGCCCGTTATGAAATCATGTGGAACAATTTAACCACATTGTAAAACTCAAAGACCAAATTTGGAGACATCCATGCATGTCGAAATTTACTGCAAATTCAAAACTGGATTACTCTGGAACGGCTAACTGTACAGGGGACTGCTTTACACCTTTGTGTTCGGTAAGGTCTGCTGTTTATTCTGATATATGGTTTGTCATGTGTTAAAAGAAGGGTTCGTGAAGTATAAGAGATGAATGGGTAGGGAGATCATAGACGCAAAACCTTCAGTAGAATGTATGATTAAATTGAATTATATTATTTACTTTTCTCGCGAACCGTTCAACACAGCAATTATCGGCTAACATCGTTTAAAAGCTGAGAAAAAGTTCTTTCATGTGATACTTGTGATGTCTGTGTGATGATGAGTAGGCTACTTCGCAAGTAGTTCAACTGAGAAGAATGGGTGAATTTGGACGCACTTTGTCACTTTCTCCACTGCGTAAAAGACTAAATTAATTTGCGCTGTGAATGCTAAGATTATTTTGACAGGCCACAGGCTAAATAAAAATTGCTATTAGTAGGACGCAAAGCAGAATATTGAAAGATGGGGGCACCAAGGCCACCGTGGCCTGTAAACCCTTTTCAAAGGGGCATCACGGTCAACGCAAGGGGCTACGACGGCCATGGCCGTCGTGGCCGCCGTGAAATTCCTACCCTGCCTACAACAGTATATTACATAATAGACCTACTCACTGAACAACCTTGCTTATTTGCACTGGTGTCTTTGCACCTTGCTTATTGTGTCAAAGAATTCATGATTTAAACTGGCATAGCTTATAGGCAGTGTTGCAGAACTGTTTGGAAGTTGATTTCAAGTTGGTTCAATATTGCAAACAACTCATCTAGCCTATATTTTACTACCCTGGAAATCCAGAGTTCTCGCGAGAGCACAATGGAATTGTCTCTGCGAGACACTCTGGCAAAGAGCAATGATGCACATTACTTTTACCCCAACATTCCGGGGAACCAGCTAAACTGATGAAGACAGCGCTGCAACGTTGGAGGACAGTACACATTGGTCGTAGTGTTATCCGATTGCGTCGAAGTCCGAAATCATTCAGAGTAAACATGGTCTAGTTTTATCCAATTGCATGCAGTGAGATTTTTAAATGCATGCTTGTTGCCACTCCTCGAGTTGGCCCATTACATTGTTCTTTGCCAGACCCTTAATCTTTCTAGATTATCAGGGTCTGGATTTTCTAGGCTAATATTTTACCACGTCTGCTCGCGGACCACCAGTGGTCCCCGGACCACACTTTGAGAAACACTGATCTAGTTGGTTTTGTGCCCATAGGGACAATGACAATGCCTTACATAAACTGATTAATTACTGAAGACATTATTTGGGAGTGGTTATTCTAGGTGACCATAACCTCCAGGTTAGTACACCGTGCTTTCTGAATGTACTGGAAGACTGAAGGCCATTTTAAAAAGATAGATAGATAGATAGCTAGATAGATAGATGGATATTTATTGGGTCATTTCAGAAATGCATGTTGCACCATGCAGCTCGTCAGACAGACAACAGACAGAAGTATTTTGAAAAGGTGTCCTAACCTTGACTAAACATATAACGTTATAGTCTGCTATTTAATATGTTTGTGTGGGAACTCAAATTTGAAGAATGGTCCGTAGCAAAAAACCTTCCTGCTGCTTACAGTTAAAGACTTCATTTGGTGTAGCCTATTCCGTACACATCTGTATTGAACCTTACGCCCAGTAGCCTACCTACCTACGTGTACCTTTACACCCCTACTAGTTGGTTAAAGCAGATGTAGACCACCTGCAGTATTCTGAACATGTCATCCACATTGTTTTTCAAATTAGGACTGAATGTGTCACTTTAGGGGGAATCAGACTCAAAATCCTATTTAAGAACAAAGATTACAGAGCTGGAATCTTTTATTCAGACCAGCAAGAACTTTCAACACGTCAGAGACATTCAAGTCTTCTAAAAGTTAGATATTTGACAGTAAACCCAGATTACGATAGCCTCCAGACAATGCTGATCTAATTTGAGTCTTTCACTACGATAGATTCTACATTTAACGTTGAGTTTCATACATTTCACAATCAGTGCAATGTAACGTTAGCTGACGACTAAACTGTAACACAATTTAAGTGAAGTGACTACAAATGAAAGTCCCACTTAATTAGGTATCCATCTACCAAGATTAGACTTTGTGACATTTAATGAGTAATAGCTAGGCTAACGTTACTGTACTAACGCCCCTGTTATTTGGAGAAAGGCTTAGGTCCCTACAAGCCATAATAGCCAGCTAGCCTTACTTTATGCTAGCCAACTAACGTTAAGGTTACTTTGCATTTCCTCGCATGCTGCTCAGCTATATTTTAGTTGTCAGTGTTCGTCTGTGTTTCGACGACATTTCAACCTGCCCACTGCCCGTACAATAATAATTTTACTCACAAATTAGATAAACATATGTTACAAACGACTTCATGTGTCTGCATTGGGAGGCTGCCGTGCACCGGTTAGCTTCGGCGTGTTGCTGTGATTTCACATTAACTTGCAAGTTAGCTTAGCCTGTTAAATTGGAAACACTGCACTGCGAAATAGGGAATGCTGATCAGATATAAAGCTGCAATATCTAATTTGTATTGTCTTACCGAGTCGTTTTCTAACAACACCATGTTGTTATTTCGCTTGGACCAAGTCGACGTTTGGTTAGCAAAGCTCCACTATGAGTTAGCATAAGCTCTGGTTAAGCACACGTAGCTCCTACTTCCATATCTAACTCCTCCCCTTGACCTTTCCACTCAAAATGTAACCCATCAGTTCAAATGCTACTGCCTCCCATCGGCGTTAAGTAGCATCTCAACTGGAAACTAGAAATGCAATTCCAAGGAATTACCAGTGCATGAAAATGCTAAAGTTGTGATGTAAAATATCATGTATAGTTAAAACAGATAATAAAGAGATGGTTACTACGGTGATGCTAGGATAGACATGGTGGTTGCATAGCTTAATAAAAGTTGATAGTTTAAAAGTAGACTGTTTAAAAGTTGAATGTAGATAGTTTTAAAGTTGTTGATAGACAGTAGATAGTTTAAAAGTTGTTGATAGACAGCTAGTTTAATAGATAGTTTAATGATAGTTTAAAAGTAGACCGTTTAAAAGTTGAAGGTAAATAGTTTAAAAGTTGTTGACAGACTGGAAGTTGAATGAATGTTGATATTCAAATAGTTTAATGGCTGTGCATAGGTAGATATTTGACGATAACTGAAAGTTGGAATGGCTCTAATGTTCGCTAGCAGTTATGCTAAGATTTTTAACTATGCTAACCATGTTACTTAGCCCAGTACACTACGGGTGACCCGTATTCGGGCAAATACAGTGCCCCCCACCTCCCCCCAACAACCCCCATGCATTTCTTTGCACCTTATCATGAACTACCATAGTCATGCTATATACCATTTTAAAGCTGAGAAACTCAAGAATCGATATATGTAAAGCTTTCCATGAATTAACATATATTTCGTGTGTAAAATATAAGTTTATCCCGATATATAACATATCAGAATACCCCCCTCCACCACCCCCCAAAGTTGCTGCGTTCATATTTTGTCACTTGTCTGTATGGCCGTACCAATAAGTTAGCCCAGCATGCTTGGTCTTGAAATTTTCGTAAGAATCCATAGATGTAAAATATCTACATTGTTATATTGCCAATATATTGAGTAGTTGTACACGCCAGTACAAACAAAACAGATACATACGAAAAGAAGCGAAGTAAACACTTATTTTTCGCGGAAATCCAGATATTTCGGTTTTACTTCCATTATTGTCGCTGGATTCACGGTACTCCGCGTGTTCACGAGGCTCTTCTGATTCCATCGATACCCATTACATGTCTGTAGGACCAATGAGAGTCGAGATAGATGCCATCAAAGCCAATGAGTCACGTAAGCGATGAATCTGACAACCAGTCTTTGAATGGTCATAGCGCTGCGTCTGAGTGAGCCAATGAGATGGGACCTAGATGTCCGTGTAGCCAATGAGGAGAGCTTTCTTTAGACATGTGACACATCGTCACATTCTACTTCCCTGTCGGCTAAACTCAAGGCGCATAGCCCATGCGTAACCAGATTCCGAAGCAGTGGTTTGGAAGTTTGTTACTAAACAAGCAAGAGACATGTTTTTGAAGGTTTTTGTTCGTAAAACATGCCAAAGAGACAAAAAAAAGACGAAACATGTCGAAGAACCCGAGGACATTGAAGATCTGGAGGACATCGATGAAGGAGAAGAAAGCAATTTCTCGGAATGCGACTCCGAGGAGGAGCAGAACTTTTTAGCTGGGAAGGACCCCGATTTTTAGCTGTGAGTAGACTACTTATATCCATATACAGTTACAGATTTTGCTTTTGTAATGTTTAGTGCATAGTTTTTCATTTAGCTTTGTTTCATAGTGTGAACAGTGTGAACAGTGTTCTGGTACCTGGGGGGGAGGGGAGTTAGGTGAGAATGCAGTGTGTGTTTGTGTGTGTGTTTGTGTGTGTGTGTGTGTGTGTGTGTGTGTGTGTAAAAGAGAGAGCAGGGGGAGGTGTGACCTGAGTACACACATTTATATCATTTGTATAAGTTGTTGGGAAGGGTTTTCATATACTTTAGTGGGTCTGAGCCTAACTTCCATCTGTACAATTGTTTCAGTGACAGCGATGAAGACTGGGCCCCGCCAAGCAAAAAAACAAGAGCTGAGGATCCTGTGTCTGAGGAAGAGGAGCCGGTGGCCGAGACTATTTCAGTTGTTCATAACACGTTCCATTTTGTTGACCGTGGTTGCCAACACAAATACATTTCTATTGCATTGAATGTGAATCATTTGATGTTTCGTTTGCCAGGGTATTGTTATTTTTTACCTTTGTTTCATTTTATAATACAAATGTTCACTGCATTACCTTGTTTGTCCTTTTTTCATGGAAATCTCAAAGGCCTAGGAGCAAAAGTAAGAGTTTCAGGTCAGATAATGCTTCTCTGGACTCATGGCACAGCCACTGCAAAGCACTCCAGGTACAAGCAACATGACACAGAGAGTGTAACCTTTCATTTGACACCAAGATCATGGTTCTACATAAAGGGGTTCTTGTATAGGAAGAATTTTAGTTTTGGGTAACCAAAGGTCCTTTTGGAGTCTCCAAATGGACACTTAGCAAAACGCATGTGTATGCCCACACAAATATAGGTCCCACACAGTCATACTTCATCCTATAAGGATCTACTTTGACATACAGATTCACAAGACCTGGTAGTGGGCCTCAGTGGTGTTTTCAAGAGAACATAAGTGACCAAGAGGGCAGAATGTGGTCATTTCTAGAGATGTACATAACCGCCTATAAAAAAAACTATCATTCTACCCTTTGCCACTCTCTGATAGTTCATCACACAGTCAATCTATTGGTACCAAAAAATTCTACAAGGCCTTAGCTTTCCAAAGAGGTCAGGCACTTGATTGTAAGTCAAAGTATGTGGCAACAGGGCCATTTTAAGTAGGCGGTGTGCAATTTCGAGGAAAAACTCAAAATAGGGGTGGAAATGTATAAGGTTAGCTAATGTTTTATAGCAGTGCTAGCAATGCTAACCTGCTAACCATGCTACTTAGCTAACGTTTTCTAGCAGTTTAATGAATGTTGATATTCAAAAAGTTTAATGGCTGTGCATAGGTAGATATTTGACGATAACTGAAAGTTTGAACGGCTCTAATGTTTGCTAGCAGTAATGCTAAGATTTTTAATTCTGTTAACCATGCTACTTAGCTAATGTTTTATAGCAGTGCTAGCATGCTAACCATGTTACTTAGCTAACTTAACTAACATTTTCTAGCAGTTTTACTAAACATGCTAACTATGTTAACAATGTTAGCATGCTAACTATGTTAACAATGTTAGCATGCTAACTATGTTAACCATGTTACTTAGCTAACTTAGCTATTTTAGCAGTTATGCTAACTATGCTAACTAGCATGCTAACTATGCTAACCATGTTACTTAGTTAACCTAGCTAATCATTTTTAGCAGTTTTGTTAAAAATGTTAACTATGCTAACCATGTTACTTAGTTAACCTAGCTAATCATTTTTAGCAGTTTTGCTAAAAATGCTAACTAGCATGCTAACATGTTAGCATGCTAACTATGCTAACCATGTTACTTAGCTAACTTAGCTAATCATTTTTAGCAGTTTTGCTAAAAATGCTAACTAGCATGCTAACATGTTAGCATGCTAACTATGCTAACCATGTTACTTAGCTAACTTAGCTAATCATTTTTAGCAGTTTTGCTAAAAATGCTAACTAGCATGCTAACATGCTAGCATGCTAACTATGCTAACCATGTGACTTAGCTAACTTAGCTAATCATTTTTAGTAATTTTGCTAAAAATGCTAACTAGCATGCTAACATGCTAACTTGCTAGCATGCTAACTATGCTAACCATGCTAACTAGCTACAGTGGGTAGGAGTCATAGTTGATGACAAGTAACAGTTACAATGGCTAAACAGTTAAAAAGTTCAGTAGTTTAAAGGGTTAAATTGTTTAACAGTGAAATATTGTAGTGAGGACTTTTATTTTGAAACAGTTTTTGGCAGAGGAAGCAGTTTAACAGGATGTGTAGTCTTAATAGGGCCAGTTTGTATGCTTAAAGCCTGAGACTGGCAGTTGAGATCCAGGTGGCCTGAACACCTGCCATAGGATTCTAATTGCTTAATGGCCGTATTATGATGTCATAATCGGCAATGTTAAGTCTATGGGGATTTTTAAAAAGTTTTTCTTTAATAGTTTAAAAAGTATAAAAGTTTCAAAGTTGAAAAGAGATAGCAACCCGATCTGTTTGAAGACCTACGTTATAAAGTTTGAATGAAGTTTCTAAGTTAAACTGTTCAAGAGAAATTGCGTCTAGAAAAAGTGGTAAGCGGAATAATAATAATAATAAGAAGAAGAAGTTGTCTAGGAAGAACAGTACAGTGCATTTTCATGCACTGTAATTATGGTACAGTACAGGTCAAGGTAGGGAAAAACCTGTGATGGGAATGTCTTCCATTCTTTAAGGTTTGTGTTTACATTAGCCCATAGATAATTTTTTGGGGAAAAATATGTTAATTTTTGTTCATTCAATGATGCACCCAAATTGACAGGTCTGGACTGCAGACATGTCATTTAGGAATACTTGGATCTTTAGGCCTACTACTACTGTTGTAATATGTGCAGAATTAATTTTAGCATTGTTTTTCTGAAATATTCAAGGTCTTCCCTGAAAGGGATGTCCTCTGGATGGTAGCCTATATGTTGCTTAAAGGGATATTCAACCATTTGGGGAAATACACTCGTTTTCCACCACGCCTTGAGTTAAACAAATGAGTTTTACCTTTCCCCAGTTCATCCAGCCGTTCTCTGAGTCTGACAGTAACACTTTTAGCTCCAGCTCATTGAATCAGATTAGACCGTTAGCTTATAGGAGAGATGCTAACGGTCTAATCTGAGAAGTTTCCATGCCATAGGCACTAATGCACCTCCACACCTTCATAGATGCTGGATTTTGAACTGAGCACTATAACGTTGGATAAATTGGATAGTCCCTCTCCTCTTTAGCCCAGATGAGTTCATGATTTCCAAAAATAATGACACATTTTGATTGGTCTAACCACAGGACCATTTGTTATACCCAATTATGGTTCCAGTTTATCCAATTAGTTGTGAAAATTTCATCCTTTTGTTGTCTTTATCATTACACAACTTTTCCAGCCTTTTGTTGCCCCTGTCCCAACTGTTTTGAGCTTATGTTTTCCATGAAATAGTACAATTTGTCATTTTCAACATTTAATGTGTTGTCTATGTCCTACAACTTTTTTGGAATTGGTGCTATATGGCGACTGCACCAAATACATGCAAACTATTAGTAGTAGTATTCTAAATGTAAAATGACAGCGATTATGCAGGAATAAAAAAAAAAAAAATAAATCATCAAAGTTAAGTAAAAAGTAAACTTATTCATAACATAATGATTTTTATACATTACAGAATAAAAAAAGATAACTATAGAGCACATTACATGCATAGTCTATAAAGAGCAATATAACTTATAAAACATACTGTGGCAAAACACTGTTTTGCAGAGCAATATGATTCTCGAAGATAAAAAAGCATTGTGTGATCTAGGCTACAGACATCCTGCAATCAGGGTATTTGTGCAGTTCATTCAGAGGCACAGCGAACGGCGAATCCCAGTCACGGAGGAACACGGCCCTGAGCTGCTGTTGGACGGAGCGCGCTGAGGAGCTCTGGTTATGGGCCTCGGAGGATATCACCAACCCCACGCCAGCAGTGGTGCTGAAGTACTCTTCTGACCAGTTGGATGTCCCTATGGCAATCAAGCACAACTTGTCACACGGATCCACTCATGCAAACAAACATGTATTGGTAATTTAGAATGGCATCACTAGTCTAAGAAAAACTAAACATACCAATATATGCCACCTTGTCTGTCACCATGTACTTGTTGTGGTTAACTCTTGTGAATGGAATAGTGGATTGATTCCCAACAGGCACAATAAAGGCTTTCTGAAAATAATTAGATTAAATTGAATGTCACTGCCAGTCTGAAAATGGACAAAAATGATAATGGACAAATACATGTGATATTTAATTAATTATATTCTAATGACCAAATTATATTTTTAGATTTCTGATATTCAAACCTAAATGAAAAAAGAAACCTGCTAAAAATACTAAATAATTTATAAAAAATACTGCACTCCAAAACCGTTAAGTAATAGCTGAAATGACTCCTGCAAAGCTTTTGCTCTCTTCTTACCACTTCTACACTGATGTTATGCCGCAGGTAATGCATGGCCTCCAGTGAGTGAAGGAAGGGGAGCATGGCTGGGTTTGTGTCCCTGCCACAGCTGGCCAGGAGACGCACAGCCACGTGACGTCCAAATGCTGCCTCCCTCAACACATTGTCAATTGTTGGCCAGTACCTTTATTATCCAGGATAGACAGTAGTAACATGTAAACTCTTAACTGATCATTCAAAAATTATATCCATTTATAACTATTCTAATCAATTCTGTTATCTTTACTTAACTGAAGCAACATCCCATCTTTCAAGGGCACTCAACTGCATTGAACTGAATGCATTGAAAACATTGTGTACTTTGGTACTTCTGAAAACATCTCACTAACTATACAACTGCCACATAGATTTAGTGATCATGAGGTACAAATGGGTTACCTTGGTGGCCTTGTGAACTGAGTGGTGGGGTAGTAGTCCATGACTGCCACATAAACAAAATGCTCTGCCTCATTAATGGCCGACAAGATTGCATCCAAGTCTCTGGAGCGAGACTCTGGGCAGAAGGAGGGAGGGGAGGCCTGGATACACAGACCACACCGCTAGAGAGAGATCCTCAAAGAACAGACACACCACGCATCCACAAGGACTATCTTACAGATGAATGCCGATCCAGACCTCTTTACAGCATTATTTTGAACCTTTTAACAACCTACTGTTTTTCCAACTTGAATTTAAATAGAATTTAAAATAATGAGAATGTGTTAATGATTGTGGTAAATATGGGTTTTTAATACAACAAATTGATTTAGAATAACTCACCTTTTCCTTACATGCCCATATAACCTTTGACATCTCCCATTATTGTAACAAAAGACAAGAACCAATTTGATTGGGTAATCAGGAACATTGCCCTGTTTGGATCTTAACAGGACAATGTTACTGATTACCCAATCAAATTCACAAGACCATATAGGTCATGGATGGCAATCAATCAATAAACTGTATATCAGCACTAGAAAGTTGGAATGCTCCTCACTGCAATGTAGACTGAGCTGGGGACACCACTAAGGTTGACCAGCAGGGGGCGCTCATGATTGATAGAGGTATCAAAGGTCGTTGGCCAGGGCTCTGGGATGGAGGCATTCTTGTGGCCCATCATCCAGTAGGAGTCGAAAATCTTAATGAGGTCGTGGGCCAGTCGGGGGGAGTCATAGATGACCACTCCAAGTTCCTTAACCTCAGTAAGAAAAATCAACAAAGGTAATCAACATAGTGCTTTATATTAGGCCCTTACTCCACTTGGGTACAATTTAGTAAAAGCTTTGAGTTTACCAATAGTGATTGTGAGGGCTTGAAAACTGAAGGCAGACAAAACCATTTCTGGGGTTCTTACCTGTGTGAGCGACCTCCAGTCCATGTTGGGACTTCCAATATATATGTGCCTTCTATCAATAATCCAGAATTTACTGTGTAGCACTCCATTGGTCAGACGCCGGAAGTTAACTCTCCGTACATGGACACCTAATGGAACAGATAAATGTATAGATTCAGTTTTCTGAGAATTCATATTCACAAATGAAGTGTAGACACTATAAGGGATCTCACCACTTTCCTCCAGTTCCTTTAGATCAGTTGAGTTTTTTGCCACACAGGTAAAACTGGCCACAACATGAACAGACACATTTCTTGATGGCAGGGCTTTAAAAGCCTTCAGTATATCTCGGCCCTATTGAAACCAAATGTAAGTTTGGGGTGAATTCATCTTCATTTTTCAGTTTACTTGAACATGGTTGAGGTGAAAGGCACAACATTGACACTGGGAGTTTATAACAAGATGTACTTGATAGTTTTACAGGCTATCAAGTACAACTAGGTGTATCTAGTTTTATAGGCTATGTGTCTAGTTTTCAACTCTATAGCTATGTGCAGTCTGTTTGTCGATTGAAACTCAGTGCCATGTGTCAGTTGTGTCAGTAGTACTCACAGGAGCGTCGGTGGACGAGTTCACGTGAATGTCCTCACCAGTAAGAGTCCAATAGAAGGAGGCCACCTCCACTTGTTTGGTTGCCATGGAGAGTAGGCTTTTCCATGTTTTGTAGAGCGGAGTTCCGAAAGTGGCATTTGGGCCGTAGTCCAAATCAAGTGGAATGCCTTCTACAAGCTCAACCCTACAGAGACAACAGTGGTTGGCATCCTGTCTGGCTCTCTAGCCTACAATACAGTACATGTAGCTAGTGATATGATTTCAGTTAGTGATGCATGAGGGCACAATTTATCATGTCAATTTAGCATGTCAAATCACTTACACTCATGATTTCTAAAGAGTGGATTCAAGTGTAATAGAATAGAGAAAATTATTTTGGTCAGTGGCATAGTTTATAAGAGCAGTATTAGCTGATATGTGTAGCATTTTCACTCTATTCATCCAAACTATTCCTTATTTAGGCTACATGATGAGATAATATAAGGCTAAAAACAGACCAAAATGCATTATATCAGGAGAATACCTGTCAGACAGAAAAAGAAGAGTACTGAAAGCCAAAACACCAGTGAAAGCCATTTTCATATCCCCTTACCTACTCTGCTCAGAGGTCTCCTGCCACTCATTTATAATGGCTGTTTTATTACCAACCTCTTCTGTCCTTTGGGTGAATTGTTCCTCACTGTTGATCTTTTCAATTATAGAGAAGCAGAGCAAGGCTGCAAACCCCACCAGACAACCCACTGACAAGGCTACATAGATCACCCTAAAAGAACACTAATAAACAACATTAGAATGAGTCGGAAATCAGAGTGTAAATGACCACAACAGTAAATTATCAGTGCATTAGGAGGGGTGGATTTACAACTACTTATTGCATTAATAGTATAGTGCTTAAATACCCAAAGCACTTTATAGTACAGGGGGGGAACCTCACTTCAACCACCATAAATGTATAGCAAGAAAAAACAGAAAAAATTATGAACAAATTATTCCAAAGAAATAAAACTTACAAACAGTATAAATAATAGGTCAATAAAACTATATATTTTTCAAACCATACCAATAATATTAATAATAATAATAATAATAATAATAATATGTAAAATAGCTCAACAATCAGTAAAAGTCGGAAAAGTGTGAAATTCAATTTGACAATACCTGTTGTTTGGGGACATAAACATCATCAAACCTCTCATAGGAGGAGCACGATCCAAGTGTGTCTGAGGCAGCTCTTGACATTCTGTCTAGATCTAGGTTTAGCCAAGAATTGGAATATGTACTTTCATTTCCTTTCTTTCTTTATTTATAAGGACAACAATAATCAGCATTCCTGTAAATGTGGCAGTGTTAGCCAGCTGGCTAATTGTACTTCTCCCATTTACATCATGCTTTTGTTAGATGTTGGTATTTTACATTCTACTATTGTAAGGTAAAATATAATTGATGGTAAACATGTAATGGATTTAGCCTGTCTGATGATGTTTTTTTTTAAAAAACACAATGTAGTTCTTTCACTCAAAAACACTCCTACTGATTTTCATGCAACACTGACAGTATGGAGAATGGAGTCTCAGACATTGCCGAAGCACACCTGGGACTTGTTATTGCAGTATGGAACGTCTAAGTAGCCTACGTCGGAAATTGTCAAAAAGGAAATTCCTACACTGTGTTTCTTTAAACATTTAACTAACTTTTAATTGAAGACTCAATATTTCACTAACCTGAAGCTGTTATCTGCTTTGCTCTTTTTCACTGACATCTGCTTTGATTCCTCTGTTTCTGTGCTCCATTCCTCTCTGTAGTAACATCATCTAGTTCCTGTTCTCACTTTCAGATCCTTCTTCACAATTGCATTGCATGAAAAAATTTTAGGTATGTTTGTCTGTCTTATCTATTTTCAGTTATCAGTTGAAGAAAAAAACCCTCAAAAGTACACTCAGAGTACACTGTTTGCCCAGATCAATTTATTACAAACAGAAAAATCATTCACCTCTGAATTACATTTATGCACAAAATTATATTTATTTTCATTACAAAATTGTACTTTTTTTCATGACATCGATAACTTATTTCTTTACATCTGGTAGGCAAATTTGACATTCAGCGTTTGATACATTCTGTATAAATGACATGATTTCATAGAGCTAACTTTAGAGAGAGAGAGAAAGAGAGCAGTTTAAAGCTTTAAGCTTGGATTTTGTTATCAGAGTAGAACTGCTTTATAAAGGGAAGTTCATTTGGTCCAAGATGTAACCAAGCAATTCCATCCAATTACCACAGTCTGAGCACCAGAATTGCTTGAAAAAACCAACATCAGTGTTCTATTAGAATCTGTTTGAGGTGGAGGAGGAGAACAAAACCTTGCCAATGGTCTGAGGATGAGCCTCACGCCTGCTCGTCTGCTCTCATGCAGATATAGAGTGCAAATCAGTGTAGTGTGTCAGTCTGAACATAGAAACAGATATGTACCAAAAACCTCCACTACCCAAAAAATTGTGGAATGAAATATACACTCTGAGGAAGTGCCAGATAACCTTTAATAGTGTGTCTACAAAGATCTTGTGTGTGTGTCATACATTTTAGCCTATGGCTTGTGTACAGTCAGTTGGTGTCTTTTTTAACAATGGAAATAAAATAATCACTTCTCAACTGTGACCGTGGCGGTTAACACCATAACAAGGCAGGCAGGAAGTCAGGGCCTGTCTGGGAATACAGTAACCATGGCATCTGCATAAACCACAACACACAACTCTGGAACACAACTCTGTGCAAGTGACGCATATGATATTTTTCATGTAAACAACACAGGTGTGAAGACATGGACCCTATGGTCAGGTGTACCGCAAGATGCAGGAGCTCCCAGTCAAAGAGATATAAAGCACCTCTGAAGCACCTCTGAAGGCAACTGGGCTCACCACAGCAGAGAAGCTCTGGTGGCCATAGTCACCCAGGAGCCCTTGTGTCTGAAGCTTCAGCCATTTATACTAAACCATACCTGTGCCTTGACAAATTGAGTTCATCACAAGAACTAAATGTGTTTTATTTGTGTGTGTGTGTGTGTGTGTGTGTGTGTGTGTGTCTGTGAGAATGAGTGAGTAAATAAGTGTGTGCGGTTATATGTGCACTGACAGCATTCACATGATTTACACAGCTGAGAAGATTGACACAGCACCATTAGTGCATACTGCTTGGTGTAGACAAGCCTATTAAGTAATTACCTCATTAAGTAATCAGCTACACGCAAAGGATTGTCAATCATAAAAAATCAGCAGCAATTTGTACATGACAGGCACCTGAGACACCCAGACCCTCATGTTTCACAGAGGTGCTTTTGGCTTCATCTGTAGTATTTAAATGCAGATTCTCAGCTCTCAAGATCATTCTGATTGGAAAGGATTTCTGAAGTGTGAAGAGAGTGCTGGCCATTTCTTCTTAAGGTCCGGTCAAAGTCTCAACAATACAAGAAGTCCAATACAAGAGCCAGGCAGATCCAATGCTGAACCTCTCTGACCCCAAACTACTGTGATAAGTAGAGAGTTTGGTCCTGAGGAGGAGCCCTTGGGCTGTGTGTGGAGAACACTGCTGTGGGCCCAGCCTCAGTGCACCTCCACACCCTAAATAAGGTCACATCAGCAAAACTAGCCAATCACAAAGGTTGGGCGAGGAATCAGAAAAACTAGGCCAAAGCACAACCATCCCATTCCCTCCATAGCAAACCACCCCCTTATAACACACAAGCACAAGCACAAGCACAAGCAACGGCCACCCTCTCCGCATAGATGCTCAGTTCTGGTGCACACGAAGCCTGACAGGCACATACCATCAGTGCACATACCATTCTTTAGTTATTTACAACTTCAAACAGACAAAGTGCATGTTGACCTGCCTCCCATCTCCTCAATATAATTATATATAGCTTTCGGCTCTCAGAGACATAGACTCATTCATGAACTTACATACAATTTCTATAGTCTCACTAATATGCTCCCATTGCTGTGTTGTGGACAGAATAACTTGGGACAAATTCATTTATTCTGAGGAATGGAATAACTTTAAGCCATTCACTTCCACTGACTTCCAAAGCAAAATAAAAGAGAAACTTCACTAATAACTTTGTTTGTAGGTATTACACCTACACGTGATTCAACCCAACAAGGAAACCATTTATTAACCCCAGATCAAGACCTGTATAGCTCTACAAAAATATATACACAAAAAAGTAAAGTAAACTGTGAAATATTTCAATATGTCAAAGTGACAAATTCATCTGAGGTACTTCATGGCACTGGAGCGTCCATGTCACCAAATACAAAGTGCTCCACTGTGGCATGGTTACACACACACACACACACACACACACATACACACCCCTCCCCATACACACAAAATAAAATGCCAAATGACATGAAGAGAACAAGTGTGGGCTCTCTAAACAAGCCTTTTTGTGCTGCAAAACAGTCAGTCTGGTACAACATGGACAAAGTGCAAATATGTCTCCCGACTACTGTCAGAGCACTAACTTAACTCTCATCTCTCACTCATTCACTCTCTCTCTCTCTTTCATTCACTCACTCGTTCTCTCTCTCTCCCATCAGTGCAGCAGCAGTCGCAGTGAGAGTGCATGGCGAGGAGACCTCCTCCTCCTCCTCACACCACAAAGCTCTCTCCGTCTGAGGCGGCCCCGGACTTCCTGCTGCCAGGTCTGGCAGGTGGGGGCCCACCACCACCTCCACCTGCTCCTGCTCCGCTGGCCCGTGGGGAGGTGGTGGGCCTCCTGTCTCTGAGGAGCGGCCTGTCCCCCCTCAGCCCCATCAGAGAGGGCGTGCTGCTGGAGGACACACGGCTCAGCTCAGCCTTGCCATCCGGCTCGATGATGTTGTTAATGACTGGGAAGGAGAAAGGGGAGATATACTGATGAATGGAATAAATAATAACAATTCTCTCTCACACACGCACACACACACACTACATTACTCACAACATATATTCCACTACTCTGTCATTTCTTAGAGGAAGAGAATAATCCAATACATAGAAAAAATAAAGAAAGGCTTCAATATTACTTGTACATCAGTATGTCCTGTGACCAGATTTAAAATATAATTTCCGGCTGTCATATTTACCTAGCTCAAACAAGCAAGCACTCAAAGAAAAACAAAATGTGAAAAATCATCAGTCTGCCTGATTGCTTGCTTGCAACAATTTAGTTTGAACATAATTTATACTGTTACATGAAATTGTCTGTCACCATAGTGAACTTGATTAGAATGGGGCAACGCAGGAGAGAGAGGACAAACACAGATGTCTACGATAGCCTCACGAATCCATTAACATCAGTCAGAAGAAGGGACCTTGATGATGCACTGACCTTCCAGTTGTCTCTGCACTCTTCTCAGCTCTTTTAGAATAGCTGCAATTTCCTGAGATGGAAATGTAACAAAGTTATGGAGAGGACAACATTTGTATGTGAAATAATTACTTCTAAAAGTGTCTAAAATGTCTTAATTACTATATAAAAATTCATAAAATATACCTTGTTGCCTGTTTTGTGAGTAGGAATATCATTGTCTGAATTGATTGCCTCAATTTCCTCCCAAACGTCTGCTTTGTTCTGAAACAGGACCCTGAAAAGAAGAAATATATATATATATAATATATATAATATATATATATATATATATATATATATATAATTTGTTTCACAGCATCAGGTCACAGCATACATTCTTAGAAAACATTTAGAACACTTCTTAAGGAAACACATTTCAGCAGTGGAAGCACCGCCATTCAGCAACCATAAACAGGCTTACTGCCCACGGGGACCAAGATTCAAGTCTGACCTCAGGTCGTTTCTCAAACCTTCTCCCCATCTCTCTGTCCCACTAATTTCCTGTCTTCTCCTCATTGGCCTGCCTAATAAAGGCTAAACAGTCCAAACACAGAACTTGGACAATAAATGTTTCTAGCAGGGCTTGCAGCATTTGATTACAAATATCAACTGAGTGCTGTGAAGCAGACTGGGATATTCAGATAGAGCTATGAAGGGCTGCGCTGATGCCATCAATGGTAAACAACACTAAGGTGTATTTCTGCATTTAAAACATCCATTTACAAGAAAGATATGTTTGCTGAAAAGTTCTAGTAAGAGCCAAAAGCCACTTTAAGTTTAATTTCTCAGCTGGTTAGGCCCCTTGGAAATCAGAAGTGAAACAGCCAGGTGTCAGCCCTTCTGAACACTGACTGGTTTTTTTCACTAACATGTCCAAACATTCGTCTCAAGGTAAGCACAACTACAGCAACAGCGACTCACTTCAGTTTTTCGGTCAGCTGTTCAGTGTTTTCCCGTATAGCCAGAGAGACCTGAGACACAGGATTCAGCTGCAGATCTTCTCCAGCCACCTAAAGAAGAGGGGTGAATAAGCCACAATAGCAAAAAGAACACATTTTTACTAAGTTGAAAACTACCGGTAAGCTACTTCATGGGAAATTGAAAAGATCAGGGGTCTAATCCAAGTATGTGGATTAGTGCAAACCTGGGTAAGCTACTGATACTGATAAAGCTCCAAATGGTAGAACACTATGGCTTCATTCTAGCAAAACAAAGCCATAGGACTCTTCTTTTACCCTAAGTTCACATATCCAGGTTAGTCACTAAACCACCCCAGGTGGAGGCAGAATAAGAACAAAACATCCCAACCTCATCTTCGGCTCTGCCCCGATGTTTGGAGGTCATCTCTTGGCTGTAGAGGACCTGATCGGGGTGTCTGGCCAAGCCTGAGGCAGACTGACTCTTCTGGAAGTTCAAGCTGGCCTCTGGAATGTTATGCCGTAGCTGTGGGGAACAACACACACACACACACACACACTATATTAAATGTCAATAAACAAACAATCATACAGCTTCAGCTGAGGACTTTATTTTAAGTGAGCCGGGAGGTTTCCGGAGGAATATTGAAGGCCATGACAATATTCATTTGTGACTCAGAGACAGAGACACACACACACACACGCACACACACAGTATGTACTTAGAACTGCCTGTAGCAGTACAATGCTGTATTTCAGTCATACAATTTCTAAGAGCATTAACACTGTATGTCTTTTCCTTACTGTGAGTAAACATGTCTCAGAGTTATTATCATGCTACCAAGCATAAAGATCCAGCATCTGACTTGTAGGTGTGACATGGGAGGTGTGGACGGTGGGGTAAATAACATACCTCCTCTCGCACTGGCACGGTGGAGATCGGTCCGGCTGCGTCCGCCTGCGGCTGTTCCGTTGCATCTCCTGCCACGTCATGGATTTCCCGCGCCAAGATGGCAAGATCCTTCGCCAGGTCCTGACTAAGCCTGCAGGAATCATGGAGAAATGTCACTCACTGACGAGGAGAATTTACAAGGCCCAAGTACGCTTTTGAGAAGAAGAAAAAAAACTATTAATGAACAGAAAATTAATAATGAATGAATGCATTTGACATTCAAAATATTCTGCTTGAATATCAGAAAGGAGAAAGCACCCAATAAATGTCACAGCCATTACCATCTTCAAAGAAGGTTACACTTCCCTTCCTTAAACACCACAAACAGTTATAACAAGGTTACCTGAGCCAAAATAGCCCAAAGCTCTTCAAAGGCAGAGAAGTATGTTCTGCATGACGGGCATTTTAAGTGAGTTTTACTTCACTTTTACAAAATGTGCCATCATATGGCTTATAGGGACTTCCTCTTTCTCTCACAGCTGAGCGTAGCGCTGGTGGAAACTGTGAGGAAGCTTTCTGCACCTCTGTGTACTTACAAGTGAGTACTTAAGGATGCTGGCCACTACAAATACACAGCCTTCAATTAAGGAAGTATTTCATTCAGGATATCCTCCTATGTTCTTACTGTTGTGCAATGCTTTTGTAAAATATAATTATCTATCTATCGCTTGGCTAATGCTAATGTTAGTTTTTGTATCTGATTTCACAAAACAAAAATTAAAATTAATGGTAAATATGGCTGAGAACTGTGAAACAATTTAACTCTACAACAAAAAATAAAAACTCATTCAAGGCCTGTGACATACTAGAAACCCACCTAGCATTGTCTTCACTGTGCATCCTTTAAGTCCAAATTAAGGATGAACATGACTAACAACTGTTACTGTATTAAACAAACACATACACACATGCAATACCATTTATGAGCTCTTGCTATTGGCAACAAAACCAGACTGCAGATGCTACTGTAGCTCCACCGTACCTGGCGATCTCTGCGCTGTGCGAGCTCCAGTTCTGGAAGGCGTCTCCCTCTCCGTGGCTCTCCTCCCCCGATTCCCGGCTGCGCACACGCAGGCCGGCGCGGGCCAGCACGGGGGTCTGACCGCGGGGCGTCCCCGAGGCTGACGACCCTGAGGTGTGGTGGGAGCGTTTGTGTTTAGGCGTGCTGTGGTTGGAGTCGTACTCCTCCTCAGACGTGGAGGTATAGTCGGAGCCCTTCTGGCGCCTCCGGGAGCCTAGCGGCGGCACCCCGGGCAGGCAAGGAGGCGAGGGGGGGGGGGGGGAGGTTTGAAGGAGGAGGTGTTGTTGTTGGAAGCACCCGGGTTAATGAAGGAAGGCAGGTTTGGAGTTTGGAGAGGAAAAAGGGAAAAAGACAGGGAGGTCAAGAAAGAAGGGAGAAGAGGAAGAGAGAGGGAGAAACAATGAAAGGAAATCTATTCCCCAGACCACCAAGTCCCACACTCTGACCTAATACCAGTTATCAGAGACTGCACAAGTGCCTTGTCAGATTGGAAAAGGGTTCATTTATTTTCTTTAATTCTATAATCTTGACCTTTTCAAATTCCCAAACTGACAAACACTTTGGCAGGCCTTTGGAAACATTTTTGCCAAACGTCTGCAATCCAAAGTAAATGCACTTCAAAGAATGTCACAGATAAACATGGTCAGAATGATAGCCCAGTAAGAGTAGAATGAGATTAATCATTAGGTTAGACTAGAGGATACTAATCATGAGCTAACCAAAGACCTCTATTTACTTGTCTTATCTCCATCTCCAAAAGAGATTTGAAAAGGACTGAGAGGTCTTTATGTTAGCTTGGGTTTAGTTATCAACCCTAATTCTGAGTCATACATACCAACAGGCATGGAAGGACACTGTTGTCATCAAACACACACTCACACAATCACTACACACTCCAAAGAGGTTGTGTGATAGTTAAAGACAATGGAGGGGAAAAAATAAACCCCAATGGAAACCAGGTCAGCCACCTGACCCCAATTGTCATTTAAACCAACTCATTCAGGCCTCAGGCTCATATCCCGCAGGCTTACATTCCTTTCTATTGACACCAACCAACCAAACTATTTGCATAAAATCTCACTGATAAGGTATACATATCTCACTTTAAAATGAATACCATGGAACGTTGAGCACAACACAAATGTACAGTTACATATACAAAAATATTGTAATTGGGTAAGATGGTCAGACAGAGAGCTGAAACAGGAAGCGGTGTGGCTCGTACTCACTGGCTGTGCTGCTGGCGTACTTGGCGCTGCTGGAGCGTCCGCGGATGATGGGCTTGTGGGCCGCTTGCACGGCGGCCTTCCTGGCCACGCTGTTGGGGTCGGCGGCCACGGAGGCCTTGCGCACGGACGTGGTGGACTCGGAGCTGCGGTTGGAGAAGCCGGTGCGCGGGGGGGCCGAGGCCTCGGTGTCGCTGGGCGTGGTGAAGGAGCTGGTGCGCTTGCGTGGCAGCGCCAGGAGGTCCAGCCGTGAGAGCGGCCGCTGCTGCTTGACCTCCTGGGGCGGCGCACGCGTGCCCACCGGTGCTGCGGACTCGTTGGCGCTCTGCCAGGTGCGCTCCGTCTCGGGGCCCTCGTTGTCGGAGGCGTCTCCGAGGCGGGCCCGGCGGAGCATGGAGGCCCGAGTGGGCCGAGGCGCCGACAGGGAGTTGGAGCGGCCCAGAGCCTGGGCCACAGCACCGCCTCCTCCGGTCCGGCTCGTCTTGGTGGGCTCCTCCCTCTGCAGGGGGGCCGCGCTCTTCTTGCGCATGAAGGACGTCCGCGAGCCAGACTCCTGGTCAGAGGTCATGGAGTCGGACCAGTGTCGCGTGCCCACTCCCAGGCAGCCAGAGAGCAGGTTGTCGTCGCTGAAGTCCACGGAGCCGTGTTTGCTGACGCTTTGCCGCAGGCTGGTCCGGGGACGACCAGAGGAGGACAAGGAGTCAGCCGTACTCACCTGCCGCTTCTCGTAGAGACGAGTGCGGGCCGGGCTCGGTCGGCTGCCGTCCTGGTCCATCAGATTGACAGATGACCTGGTCTTGTGGACACTACCTGTGGCTGTAGAGGAAGAGGACTTCTTTCCGGTCCCGGAGACCGACTCTCTGGAGTTCTTGCTGCTCCGCTGGCTAACTGTGCTGGACGTGTCCACGTCCGACTCTCCGGATAGCGAGTCCTCTACACCAGCTGAGGCGCTAGCGGGCAGCGGCTGACCATAGCTCTGAACCTGCAGCTTGGCTTCCAGAGCAGCAAGGACATCCTCGGTCTGCTTCAGGTACGAGTGAGTGTCCTGGGTGCCAATGCCAGCAGAGGCGCTGCGGTCCTTTGAGAAGTCCTGGCTGTTGGAGATGTTGGGCAGTCGCTTCTGCTGACCATCATTGCCGGCCTGGCTCTTGGTGTAGCTCTCCTGCCTGGAGAACGACGGGGAAGTGCCACCCTCGCTCCGGCTGGCGCTGCCGGCTCGCTCCTGGCCGTCCAGGTTGGGCGGAGAGGTGGTGGAGCCGCTGGCACTGGTGGGCCTGTGCCTGGTCATGGTGGCGCTGGAGAACTTGGGCCGCTCGTCCTGGTCCCACTCGGGCTTGGAAAGGCTGTCCTCGGAGCTCACGCAGTAGGACGTGGACTTGGCGGACACGTCCAAGGTGTCGGTCCGGTTCCGGGACCAACTCTTGCCACCGGACCTCCCTGAACTGGACCTCCTGCCCTGCTCAACCACGGAGCTGTCGTCTGACTTGCTGGCGTCGCTCAAGCTGTCCGGGTCCAGGTCGTCCTGCACGTGCAGGCGCTGGACGTCTTCCTTCTGACGGGGGCTTTTTGACCTCCGACCTTTGACATCGTAGGTGCCGTAGGGGTCTGGCTGGATGTGGATGCTGGGCGGGCTGGCCTCTGCCTTCTCCTGCAACGGCACCTGGGGAAGGACGCGGCGTGAGCGCGTGCCCTCGGACTCTGAGGGCTCAAAGCTCTTGTTCAGCATGGCCTGGTGGATGATCCGCGCTTCACCTGGGACACATGGACAGATGCTAGCTATTGGATTCACATTATTTATTTGTACGGTATCATAAGTTGGGACAATTATGACTATCAAAGTGTGATGCTAAAAGAAAAATTCATTAGAAAACCCACCTCACCACTGCATGAAAAACAATGACATTGTGTATTTGGTTGCATATAAACCAATATGCAACAGTCAGCTTTACGAAATGTTTGCTAAAAATGTTTGCTACAACAACAAATGGTTGGTATTTGTATTACTCAAAACAATATAATTTTTGAGCAGGTAGAATGGGTCTTAGATATTTGGAGTGAAATTTTCCCAACGTCTCACCAGAGCCTGAAAGGTCCATCTGAGCCGGGATGTCGAAGAGGCCCGTCACTGGGTTGGAGTCGGAGTAGCTGTCAGCCAGACTGGCCCACCTGGACACCCACCTGGGTCCCCCGGAGGACTCCGACTGGCTCTGTGGAGGAGCGGGTGGACATTAGTGGACGGCCACATGGGTTAGGACAGGGGGAGGGGAGTTGGTCTTCTTGCGCAACTGCACTTCTGTCTGTGGGTGGATAGGAGATTTGTTTCTAAAACGGGGACTCATTTTTCACCCTTTCTGGTGGGTCCTTAACGATTTGTGAAATACTGCTTTTGCAAATGTTTGAGGTTCCATGATTGTTAATACATGATGGAACAAATCTTAACACAAGGCCAAAACAATGACCCAATAATACTAATGAATATGATTTCAATGAATTAATTTGTAAAGGTTAACATTCTTGCAGTTACTGTAACACACATTTGAACAGCAGAAAAAAGCCCCATCTCACAAGGCAAGTCCCATATCCAGCACAGAAGCCATCACCAGAGAGAGAACACGCAACCTCACGCATAAACACCAAATCACCAGAGGAACCAAACAACGGGATGAGGGATGAAGAAGAATCATCACAGACAGAAGAACCACTGGCAAAGATTGCAGGATGGAGCTTCCACCTAGGAGGATGGTAGGCTGACCCACTGATTGGCTAAGTGATTGGATTGACTGGGAAGATCGACCAATGAAATGGATCAGAGTGTGGGACAAATGGTTGAGAGGAGAGCCCAGAGGAGCTTTTGTTGTTGTTTTTGTTTAGTAAAGTTTTACCTGCGACTGGCTAAAGCCTGCTGAGTAATTGCCCTGGGCAGGGGCAGAAGAACTACCCTCACTATGAGAGAGGCTGCTAGACTGGGCCTCCCTGCTGCTGCGTCTCCTGCCCGAGAGCTCGGGCCTAAAGGCCTCGGGGCTGGGCTGGGTGCTGGAGTCAGGACTCTCCACAACACCAAACACCTGTCAGGAACAAAGCAGGCATGAGAGAGCGACAGAGAGAAGCAGAGAGGAGAGGAGGGGAGAGGAGAGGAGAGGGGAGGGGAGAGAGCCAAGAGAGGAGAGGAGAGAGGAGAGACAGACTGAGAAACCCGAGAGAGGAGAGGAGAGAGGAGAGAGAGCGTGAGAAACCTGAGAGAGAAGAGGAGAGAAGGGAGAGAGCTAGAGTGCAGAACAAAGACAGCAGAAGGTGCGGCCAGGGCCAGACTCAACCTGCTCCCCAAGAGTAAGCTATGGTACTTAGCTAAACTGGAAAATAAACCTTTAGGAAGGGAATGAACTTTCAATTCAAAAACAGTTTTTTGGTTAGGAATCCGTTGGGATAATGCCTATTATCTTGTATCCCCTGCAAATCTGAAATCTGCTAATCTAAAATCAGTCAATGTTAAGCCAATTGCAAAAGTGTGGATTCCAACAGACTGCTTTCTGTCTGCAGTGAGTAGGGAGTGGCTGTGGAACAGTATTTGAATAGATCAACCCAAACAAAGTGCAGCCATGCCATGCCTCGTGCTGCAGGAGAGAGCTCAGTTTCTCTGGAGATTAGCGGTGATCCCCGATATGATGCCTCCAGAAACAGCACTAGTCTGCTGAGAGAGTCAGTCTCCCTCCATGCTGCTAATGAACTAGCTGAATACAGCACTTCACTGAGCAGGCTGAGGATGTAGCAGCTAGGACAGATGATCGGTCAACAATGGACAACTGTCCCTTTTTAATCCTGGACACTACTCAGGAGGAGGCTTTCATTTGCCTTGTTCAGAAGAAGAACCTTTGTTTATGTGTACCTTATGCACACATAAGTCCAGTTGAGTTCTCAGTGTGTATATTGTCACAGTGTGTGTACCAATTAACTTCAGCTAGTCAAGTTAAGTTCACTTGAACTTTATCAAAAAATGGATTCAATTACTTTAAAATTCATCCAAACTCCATTCAGATATGTTTGTTTGTTTGTATGTATTGTGATCCCCCTCAAATTAAGGGCTTTATTTACCTTATCGATCCTGTTACGGGCTTCCTCGACCTCCTTGTCCTGGATGTCGCCCTCTATGGTGTAGGTACCAGCGTCACTGAGGCTGTCCTCCTCCTCGTTCCTGAAGGCTCTGGGGGCCTTGGGGTCTGGGTCCGACCCCTTCAGGGACATCAGGGGCCCTTTCATAGGCACAGAGGACTGCTTGGGGCCTGAGGCGTGGTGGCTGGGGCGGGAGGCTGGCGTGCTCCGCTGGAGCTGGGCTTGTGTGGAGGCAGCGGAGGTGGCGGTGGATGCTGAGGGTGAGGAGGAGGAGGAGGATGAGGAAGGGGCAGGGGCAGCGGTGGCTGACGGAGGACGGGACTGGCGGAGGAACTCGTTGGCAAAGTCCTGCGCCAGCTTGGAGCGTCGGCCCACGCTGCCGAAGGGCCGCGACGAGGCCGAGCGCGAGGAGAAGTTGGAGGAGGAGCCGAGACGCACGTCCGTCTTCTCCCGCCGCAGGGAGCCGGCCCTGTAGAAGCCCCCTGAAGACGACGAGCCCTTGAGCGGGACGGTGAACTGCTGCGTTGGTGGAGTGGAGCCCTGCGCTGCAGTGCCTCTCTCACCCAACAGGGCGGCGCTCTTCCTCTTCTCCAGGCGGCTCTTCAGCACAACGTTGGCCTCGCCTGGGCCCATGTTGTTGCTGAAGGAATGCGAGCGCTTCTTGCGCGCGTTGCTGTCGTCAAAGAACTCGATGACGAAGGCCTGCTGGGGGTCGCCCCGGGCTTGGCTCTGGGGCGGAGAGGACAGAGCGGGGGTGGAGGAGGTGAGCGGGGGCTCGATAGAAGGAGGGGTGAAAGAGCGTGCGGTGGAGAGGTCAGAGGGTGAGTGCTGCCGGGGTTGTGGAGACCTCTGGGTAGAGGCTGGTGACTGAGAGTGCAGACGTTGTTTCTCCTTTACAACAGGATCCTCAGAATCACTCTGAGTCCCATCTTCATGCTGGTGATCTGTCAACAAGAGAGAATAAACACCATTAAAAACAAGCAAATAGTTACAAATAAATACAACAATAAACAAAATCTCCATGCATAAATCATGCTACCTATGTTTACTCAAGTTTTGTGACAACGTTTACGTTGGCCTCTGCTTAAGGCTTAAGAAATCAGGTGAAGGTAATCTCAAGCCTTCCAAATCCCTCCTCACAATCCCAGCGCTAACCAATGGGGCACCAGTTGGTCACCAGTCAGACACACACACACACACACACACACACACACACACACACACACACACACAGGCGTTCTCTCACCGTTGAGTGTCTTGTTGTTAATGGGCAGGTCACTCTTGGTGCTGTACAGATCATCTGTGCGCGACTTCCTCCTCATCATGCCGACGTCGCTTTGTACCAGCCAATCAGCGACCTTGCTCTCTGCCGACATCTCCTCCAGGGGCGTGGCGGCGGCTGATGCTGCCGGCTCCCCTCCACCGGCCGACTCTCGCCGGCGCTGCCGAAAGGAGAACTTGGTCACGTGGTCCTTGATCATGATCTTGCCCGGCTCGCAGTCGTCAAACTCGATGGTGAAGGACGCGTGGCTCTGCACCACGGGAGGCGTCTCAGGTTGCGTCGCCGGGATGGGGATCGGCAGGCTCGGGACCTGGGCGTCCGTGTCCTTGGTGGGGATTTCCTGGAGCTGCAGTGGCTGCGGCGGCTCGGACGTCTTGGGTCGGCCGGCCGGCTGCTGGATCTCCTTAGTGGGGATCTCGAAGTAGCTGGGCTCCCGTCGGTACGAGTAGACAGGCTTGGACGGGTCGTCGCCGTGGCAGCCATTGACCCCCGGCTCCTTGGAGTCGGCTGTGTAGGGTAGAGATTTACAGATTAATCGGCATCTGTGATCGGCGATGTGATCTGTGCGAGAGCCAAGGCACACCGAAGAGACGGGACAGACAGATCAGGATCCTCGGGGGCCAAGCAGGTGAGAGTTCAGCACTGCACAGAACCTTATCGCAGTTATATTTAGCCACCACTGAGCCTGATCTGGTCTCATTGTGAGCAGGCAAGCAGGGTAAGAATTTACAACACCCACATGCACAACCATACAAACAAACCACACACACACACACACACACACACACACACACACACACAAAACATATACAAATAGAAACAGCAAATGACAGCAGGGAACTGATGCAGTGTATACACAACAGCATATGTGATGGGCGGCCGTGCTGGCGAAAGTGCCAACAGAGTGCAGCTCCTCCTGCTTTTGTTTTTGAAGACGGAGACAAACAGAACCCAACAGAACGACTCCCAGTGGCTTTGACTAAACAGAACTCAGTCATGCTTCAGCCCATCCACCCGTGCCAGCTGGACCGCTCCATACACACACGGCTCTGAGAAACTATCCTGCAATAACCCAACACTGTTGGAATAATCCCTTAGAGTCTGGAAAGAGACTCGGTGTGTATGTGGGTGTATGTGCTTGTGTGTGTGTTTGAGTGTGTGTAACGGTGTGTGCTGTGTGTGTGAGAGCTTGTTTGTGTGGATATGTGTGTGTGAATAAGGAAGATAAATGTGTGTTGGAATACACTGTATGAAATACACATGAATGTGTGACAAGGCTTCCGCTCTTCTGAGTTCAGTTCTGTCAAAACAACTAACCCAGTCTACATCAAACCGCTCATACACTCAAGCATCACACAGATCAAATGGATTCGTCAGACAAACAGGATTATGGGTGTGTATGTGTACTGTATGTGTGTATGTGGTATGTTTGTGTGTGTGTGTGTGTGTGTGTGTGTGTGTGTGTGTGTGTGTGTGGGGGGGGGGGGGGGTCTGTGTGTGTGTATTGACAACATGAGATTGTCATCAATTTTACTTTAATTCCATGCATTAGGTTTAACATCCCCTCACCAACTGAACTGGACTAAGAGAGAGATGAGCTGGTATTGCTAAATAAGGGCACAAAGGCTAAGGGTTGGGAAACCCAGTACAGATGGTGACTTAATAGATGCATGATGTGACCGGGGGGTTGAGTTAGTGTGTGTTTAGGGTTTGTGCTTGAGGGTGCACACATGTTATAGGGATCAAGTGCAATAGACAGCGAGCATGTGTCTTTGTGTGTGTGCATATGTGTGTGCGTGTGTGTGTGTGTGTGTGTGTACGTGCAATTTCCTTCAAGCAGGTATGTGATTTCAGACCTGTGAGGCTGCTGTCTGCCTCTGATCATCCATCTCTGTATGACTTTATCGCTCTCGTTTCTCTCTCTGTTTGTGCGTGTGTGTGTGTTTGTTACTGTGTGACAGTGTGTCTGTAGACCTTTACCGGACTGGTCCAGGTGCTCCTCGTCATCATCTCCCCACCACGAAGGCTGCCCATACAGAGGAGTGGGTCTGGACACAGGGGCATCTGAAGAGACCACACACACACACACACACACACACACACACACACACACACACACACACACACACACACACAAACACACACAAACACACACACACACACACACACACACACACACACAATAACAAAGACAAGTTAGTCAGTAAATGGTGCCCTGCCCTATGTTTGTTGTGTCAATCACATGACAATGCTTTGACTTGACCACAACAGGCTTGTCTGACAGCATCACATAAAAGTCTACCGTCTAGCTTCTGTAGGACTGGACATGTACGCCACTGTGTCCTGTGCTGACCATAATCACTCCAAGTCAGACCATTTGTCCATTCCATTCATGTTTACATTTCATATATAATTTGATGACATCATAACAAAAGATAAAAGTTATCATACATCATTTTCAGCATTCATATTTTTTATTCTGATAAATTCTATGTGAAATGCCCATGCGGCCACCCCAGCCGATGAGGCAGCATGTCTTTTGTAGTGTGGATTAGAGTGGCCTGCCGTGTAAAACCCTTCAGACTGAAAGCATCAGAGAGCAGCAACAAGACGACAAGAGGACATGAGCCCCCACACCAGACACCCAGCAGACACACGGCTTAATCCGCCTGCTGAGCTGCGCACACACACACACACACACACACACACACGCGCGCGCACACACGCACACACGCACGCACGCACGCACGCACCCACTCACGCACACTCTCTTTCTTTCACTCTCTCTCTCTCACACACACACACACACACACATGCACTGGGTGTAATCCCCCTGCAGAGAGCCAACACAGCTCCTAATCCTAATCCTGTCTTTTCACTGGAGGTGACGGAATACAAAAAAATCAATTAAACAGTGACACAGTTGTGGCTGTGCATGGCGTGATGGAGACAGACTGAGAGCCAGAGAGAGCCATATTCAGATAGAGTCAGAGCGCAAGAGGGAGATAGAGGGAGTGAGTGACAGATAGAGAGAGAGAGAGAGAGAGAGAGAGAGAGAGGAGGCAGAGTTTTTGTGTAAATGTGGGTTTGTGTGAATAAGAGATGGTCGTCATCAGCTTCCCTACTGATCATGAGGCCCAAAGCGAGCCTATCGCCTCTCTCTCATGACGTCAAACAGCTGGGTTGGCTCTCTGCCTGTTAATCCGTCTACTTGTTGTCTAAATGCAAAAAAAGATAGGGGGATGGTCTGTGTGTGTGTGAAAGAGACAGAGGGTGCTGAAGCGGCACATTCTTGATCAGCCGAGCAGTTGAGCAAAGTCAGAGAATTAGAACTCTAGCCTGTTACCGCAGTAACCCAGAGTGGAATCAACAAAAGAAGAGAGGGGCAAAGAATGCAGGACACACACACACACATACACAGTCTAAAAAGATTACTCACTCCATTACTATCTAAAACAAAACCAAATATGGTAATAATAAACATCCAACTTTCATGTCTCCAAAGATCTGTCACTGACACATATCCTAAACTCTCTTTTGACTTCTTTCTGCTTATCATCCCATTATCTTCTGTTTGCTTTCCCCCTCTGTCAAGACAACAGAGGGACTGTTTCAGATAGACACGGTGTCTTGCACAGTGCTGTACTGCTGTAGGAACACAGTGCTATAAGCAGGCTGTCCCTGGACGACTGGGAGCTAATGAAATGTAACCAGCAGTGCTGAGTGTAGTTGTCTGCAAGGCTGTCCATGGATGGCTAGCAGCTAATGTAATGTTGCTATTCAGAGCTCTGCTAGGGTTTGGTGTAGACCTAGCTGTATGTAGGGCATCTCTGGCCTGCAACTGGAAAGAATGAGTGCCATAGTCACAGTGGGTGGGACATGACAACACCCCGCTCACATCGGAAAGAGAGAGAGAGAGGCAACACATACATGAGTGGAGGGAGGGAATGTCTCAAGTGTAGAGTGCAACCCAAACAAGGATAGAGGGATAGACGGAGAAAGAGTGAGAACATGGGAAAAATAGGAGTCAGAGAGAGGAAGAGAGGTGGAGACCATGGGTGAATGAGTCAAAGAGGAAGAGGGAAAGTCTGTAGGAGTGAAACATAAATAGATATATAGAGACACAGAGACCACCAGTGGGACTGAGAGTAGAGAGAGAGAGAGAGAGAGAGAGAGAGAGAGAGAGAGAGAGAGAGAGAAAGAGAGAGAGAGAGAGAGAGAGACTGAACCCTGAGTGCTCTGAGACTGAACCACCAAAGTAGCTTCCCTGCATAGGGCCTCTTTCACAAGCACCACATAAGCTCATACACTGGAGACAGTGAGGTCTCGTCCACCCATCATGTTTTCAACTAGTCTCATTGATTTTTGAAATTGGTAATTGGCAGTTCTTGTCTCCAGTGAATGGTGCCAATGGTGCACAGCTCATATCAGAGGCCATGATGAGGGAGCATGAAGTAGCCAATGGCTCCTCAGAGTAAAACAGCCCCCCATCTGACATGGCAACTCGGAAACATCCCCTGCTGCTAAAACACTGCAAACATGAGCCCACAGTCTGGGCTTGCGGACCCATGCCAATCTTAACTAACCAACCAAGCACATGATCTTCTTCAAGGACATACTTGGAGGAAACACCTGACTGGGCTTGATGATGGGTCAAGGAGGAGGAGCAAGGAGGGATGTGCTGATCTGCACATGATTGGGGGGTTGATCTCCTACTTGTTAGTGGGGTGGAGGAGGAGGTGGTGGTGGAGGAGGAGAAGTCCCGCTGCGGAGACTCCTTCTCCAGAGCGCCTTACTGAAGGCAAGGAGCAGAGGCTAATCCCTCTGCTGTGATCAGACTGGATAAAGGTCTTCATTAAAGCGCTGCACCGGACAGCACTGGACAGCACTGCTCTGCGCTGAGCTGTGCTGAGTTAGCGAGATGCTAATGAGACGAGATGCCTGCCACGGGGCAAACAGGGTAAAACCCAGAAGGGCATTTATCACAGAGAACAGGGACAGAGACAGGGAAGACTCAGTTCTACTGTATATTTGATATTTTGATATCTTAATAGTACATTACAATGTTCTTAATACAGTGAGTATTTTGTAAAATATACATTCCATTACACTTAATTAAAACTAATCCTAGAAGTACACAACAACTAATGTACAATGTACACACTGATCAAGCTCAAGTTCAAGTTGGGTTCTGTAAACTGCCTTGAGACATTCATGTGTTACTACATAAATAAAATTGAACTGAATTGAACACTGATCAACCAATTACATAGTAACTCTGCACACTAAATGTAAAGTTAAGTGTGGACCTTTATGTAATGGCTACTCATATTTCCCCATTTGTGTGAAACTGCCAAGACAGATTGCTAGTTTCACATTTTCTGATTTAATTTTAGAGAATCATGTAATATGTAAACATAGCCTTGGGTCTCATTAAGGAACGTGTGCGTGTGTGTGTGTGTGTGTGTGTGTGTGTGTGTGTGTGTGTGTGTGTGTGTGTGTGAACTACAGAGGCTTGTTTAACTGTGGCCAATGGAAAAAAATGGTTCCAATCCATTAAGGGCAGAAAGCACCAGTGTCTCTGGGAAAGGAAGGGCAGGGAGAGGCTTTCCCAGATGCTAGCTGACACATGAATGAGAGGCATTCACAGCCAGCCAGAGCCTTTCAATCCCGCATGACTCGGGCTCAGGATCTATGAGATGCTTTAAATCTTGGAGGCACCATGAATTTGAGCGCCACACAGTCACTGGCTCTGTCTGGGCCAGTGAAGATCCCCTAGTGCCCCGACAGAGGGTGTGCTTTACTGGCAATCCTTCACTTTCTGACAAACTGCTTGGTAAACAGTGTAGTGGCTTAAAGCATTCCAGGAAGAACCACCTGAGTAACTGTGGAACTACAGTAGAGACCACATACTGGCATGGGCATAATGCTTAACATAAAACCAAATAATAATGGAAAAAAAAAACATTTGGATTACCCAGAAAATAAACAAACCACAAACACACACACATACACACACACACACACACACACACAAGCAAATGTGTGTGTCCCAACGGCATTCTGAGAAATAACTTCAGACAAACACCATGCAAAAAAAGGGGGGGGGGGGGGGGTTGGGGAGTCCAACCCCCTTGGATTACCTGCACGCACGCACATGCTTACACACACACACACACACACAGCATTCTAAATCCAGGAAGGGCACATGTACCAGTGAAATCACAGGCACCTGCTGAGACACAGTGGCTTGTCCCTGGCAAAGGCCTGGGTGGTTGGCGGGAGAGCTGAACATGCAGCCTGCCAAAATCTCCCAGCATCCCTCATTCCCAATCATTCTATCCTGAGCTGAGCACACCAACACCAAAACCCCATCAAAACCCTGCACAGCGTCTCTGATGCCTTATAGTTGAACAGAGAGCAGGGATGAGTGAGTACAACATGGGAGAGAGTGGAAGACAGGCCGAGAGAGAGAGAGAGAGAAAGAGAGAAAGAAAGAGGGAGTGGAAGACAGGCAGAGAGAGAGAGAGAGAGAGAGAGAGAGAGAGGCTATTTGTTCATTTACATTATCAGCACATCTCATGTGCATGCAGGAACATGGTCAGGGCAGAATTCAAATAAGCGGAGAGCAACACACTTCCTTTTCCCCCAAACACATGGGCGTGGAGTTGGGTGGGAGAGATATAAGCCAAATAAGGACCGGCCTTCTGTACTGGACAAAACATCTCAATACAGCAGCACACAAACCCCACAACAAAGACCCAGATAGCCAAGGGTCTCTTGTTACCCTGAAGCTTAGTTTGAAAGTGTAGGGGTTTACCGTTTACACCATTTGTGCTGGAGGATGGGGGAGGTGGGGGGTTGTAAGCTGACAAGTGTGTAGCTCTGCAGTTACCTGGCGTGGCCTTGCGGTCACTCTTGTCCTGCTTAGAGCTGGGAGACACCGTGGCTCTGCTCTTCTCCTCCGCGTGCTCCCGTCTCTTGGACTCTGACGTCTTAACACCGATCTGCAGCTGGCTGGTGTACTTCTCATGCTGGTGTTGTACACACACACACACACACACACACACACACACACACACACACACACACACACACACACACACACACACACACACACACACACACACACACACACACACACACACACACACACACACACACACACACACACACACACACACACACACACACACACACACACACACACACACACACACACACACACACATCAGTTGTATGCACCCCAAAGACCCATCATTTCACACATTCAGAGGGGCATCAACTGACCCACGCTCAAATGAATGGCTTTTATAATACAGTATTGCCATTCATGAAGCACTCAAGGCTGAGAAGAAGACAATGCCCCTCATACATACATAACTGCATAAACAGCCCGCCATACATAAACACAGAACAGAGAGCCATACAACACACACACACAACACACACACACACACGTAACGTTAACCCATGAACACATTAACTTCCACCTTCTTAAGCACAATCACACAAATAAAACAGACATTAACAAGACACACACACACACACACACACACACACACACACACACACACACACACACACACACACACACACACACACACACACACACACACACACACACACACACACACACACACACACACACACACACACACACACACACACACACACACACACACACACACACACACACATACAGCAGCAGCATTACCTTGAGAGCCTCCTCTGGTACCTTGTGCTGGCTCCTCTCCAGGATGTACACGTGAGCATGTGGGCACTGCTAAGGACCTTAACACCAGCACTGACGCCAAACACAATTACACACAAGACCTGGCCTTGGAACAATACACTTGAGAAAACTTGACCATCAGCTTACAATGACCTACAGCTAGTGGCCCCTTAAAGGAATTCCACACAAACATTTAAGATAGTTAAAAGAGGCTTTCTATAAACTATTCTATAACATGTGTGGTTCCTTGGAAATCATGTCTTTGGTGTAACTAGCACAACACAATCACATTCTTCGAATGTTAGGCTATGTGTGTGACCCTAATCGGATGTGTTGTATAACTTACAAAGGTATATGGAAACACACAGTCTTGAATGTTTAGATCATGACTGGTATTCCTTACAGAACATAGTGAGCATTCACCGACTCACAAACATGAAAGCGGCTTTGCTGCCAGTGATCCAAGTTGGAATTTGGGTGTGCTTAATTTTTCCGGGTGAAGAAACACAAAAGGTTTTCTAGTGCACAAAAAGGTTTAATCTGAACCACCTGACTACACTGCACTACATATACTTCCTGATTTCAAAAAGTGAAAAAAAAACAACCAAATTAAAATGAGAAGATGTGCTTGAAAAGATATCATATCCAAATCGGATGATGTCGGAGAGCTTGAGCGTGATGTAGGTTTGGTCTGGGATTCGGAGGTCGTTGACAAACGTCTAGGAGGAGACACAAGACAACACAAACACAAACCAATCAAGACACCCATAGAACACACAAACAATCCAAGCCTGTTTTTAATCTATCTCCCTAAAGCCTAAGGATGCTACTTTTTGTAGTTTTGTAGATCAAGTCTGTATTTTTGGGGGGGTTTAACTATGTATTGTTGACTATTTTGGGAATGTCTTAATGAGCAAATGAGCAAAACTTCCAAGACTTCTACACAAATGTCCATTCTTTTCCAACTCTACTTGTTCCTCCCCACCAGCTTGCCTGGCTGGTTGTTATTTTGCATGCTGCAGCCAGTGGAGGCTCCCAGGTCCCCCTGTGAGGTGTGCCAGGCCTGTTACCCCCACTGAAAGTTAAGCCCGAACCACCGTAAGACTGTAATAAGATTGCAAAGGTTATGCAATGAGGGTGTCTAAGCTCAGGGAGAGGGCCAGTGAAGGGACATATGGAGGGTAAAAAGGCTAAATGACTGGGGCATGATGGAAGTGAAATAGTGGAGGTAGGAAGTAGTGAAACAATATTTACTATAGGGGCACACCAGCACAGAACATCACATTTATTTTGCACTTCACTTTCACTGAACGATTTTCACAGATTACTGATATGTGTGCATGCACCTTCATAGGCAGTGCATTCCCATACATTACATCTACTTATTTAAACCCATTTGTTTTTCAGATGAGGTAACTATCAAAACAACACAATGGTGTTCTTGTACCTTAAAATAATGGCTTCAGGAATGGCTAGTATTGCATGTAATGTTGTCGCGGGTATGAGCATGACCCTTTCCATCGATTTTAGACAAATTGTAAACTTTCCCTCGGGATTAATACCCCTATCTATCTAGGGGTAGCCCTTAGGGCTACATGTAAATGGGTAGCCAGTATGTTGACATTTGAGGAGAAGGGGAATTCCTACAGTGTGCAAGTCTGACATCATCAGTACAATATCCATTGTATTGTGTTTCTTTGTGAGGACTGTGACCTAACTGAGACACCTGAAGAATCCTATCTGCCAGGAACAAGAAAGCACAATTATCCAACAAACAAAACAAAAACTCCTCCTCTCAGGGTCATCATTTCAGCTCTACATTCCTAGAATAGTCAACTTCCAAATCTACAGACACGGCTATACATATGGATTTCACCTACAGCAAAAACAAAGGCAAACACAATGCACAAAGCAGACTGTGAGGTAGGCTGTTGGACCAGTTCCAACTGTAACTAAAGAAACCACAAATATGCTTGATTTTCAAGCCAAGGTTTATAGTTAGGTATCAATGAGAGATGTGTGTTCCTGATGAATGAAATGTGTAAGCCGCTTGTTCTATGAAGAGTACTATTGAAATGGAACCGCCCAGCCATCATGCGCTGTTCTGGTTATTTAAGAAAGCTGAGGGTGACTGGGATTGCACTAAACAAAGCAAAGCATTAGAACATTAGGCCATCAGGGTTAGATAGGGTTTTACTTGGGAGGGGAACTGGACAAGGGGAACTGGTTGTGCTGCAGCTTGTAAGTTTAACTATTAGCCTCTTGTCAGCGCTGAGTGCTTTGGGAGCACTGAAGTTTATTGTCAAAAGAAACACTCAATATTGAAACTGAGACGAGCTGTTAGGACAGAAACTACTGGAGCGACAGTTCCCTGAAGAGAGCATGATTTAGCAGGTGCAGAGAAACTCAGAGAGAAAGAGGGGGGAGGAGAAGAAGAGGGAGAGAGATTGAGAGAAAGGTTGAGGATACAGAATGAGAGATGGGGGGAAGGAGAATATGGGAGAGAGATGTTCACACAGATGACAGAATAAACAAAGAGTAACAGGGAAACAGACACAGTTGAGAGGGAGAGAAAGAGAGGGACAGACGGATAGAGGGAAATAGCGAAAGAGAGGAAGAGAGCGAGAGAGAGCAAGGGGGAGGGAGAAAGAGTGCAGCAAATAGAATGGGATCAAAGCAGCAGAAGAATGCACTGCTCTCTGCCTCTGCCCAACCAAGCCAGAGTGGCGCTGACAAACAGCTCTTTTGTGCTGAGGGGCCCTCGCTGGAGTTAGGCTCCAGAGTGGGGACAGGGACCTGCTACCTACTCGCGCATTATCAGGACTCTAACTGACCGCACCCTCACACAAAGATTGAGCAAACAAACATGTTCTGTCCCAAACACGGGATTTGGGCAGCTCAAGACCAGCTTGGCCATCTGTTGTGTGAGTGACACCCACTCATTCACCTTGTACATTACAGAGGTGCTACTATGGGGCAAGCTATCTGCTTTTAGTGCACTACTCTCAAGGGGAATGGGCAGTGAACTGGGCTAACGTGGACACACCTCCTTTTCTGCAGCTGTGCTTTAATTTTTCTTTTCTTTTTTTTTGTTGCAGGTACTCAGTTCTGACCTCGAGCTCCGCAAAAACGGGTGTGTGGCTAATGTCACCAGAAAAGGCTCACTTTGGGTGACTTTTTGAGAGCCTGTTAGCAAATCTCTGCCTCCGACCTGAATCTGGAGCTTCAGTAGCTGATCAGTAAAAGATATTACAACATAGGTGGCCATAATCACACAACAGATACCTGGTTGTGGCTGAACATCCCACACCAAAGAAAGGGTATAAACACCAGAGCCCAGCACCTGTGGAGCTGGACATCCGCTGCCAAAGAAAGGCATTAGAAGCGATGCGAGGCAGACCCCCATGGCTAGAGGTGCCTGTTTAACTCACCCCATTAAGGCTTCCCAGGTCCTTCACCAGGTGCTCATCCGTGGCAGGGTCATAGTTAATGACAGCGTGCTGTTTGTCCACACTGCGGGACTGTGAGAGGGATTGAGAGAGAGAGAGAGAGAGAGGGAGGGAGAGAGAGAGAAAGAGAAGGAGAGAAAGAGAAATGAGGTACAACGATGTCAGTTACAGTTGATACAAACATCTGTGCTAGTAGCAGGAAATGAACCTGCATTATGTGCTGAGTATATGAAAGTGTCATAGCACATAACTAAATGTAGTGGCTGGCATAAAACATTCCCAGCGTACTGTATGTACAGTGAACACAGAGAGACATTTTACTGTTGGTTAAAGAGACAGATCAGGCATGTTTCTTATGGAATACAGTAATAGGCACTTTTTCAAACCACATTTGACTAGAGAGCCATATCATTACTGAACGTCCCATATGAAACCTCATCCATTTGCATTGAGTAATGACACTGGAATCAACATAATCGAAACACACGGCAAAGTTGGCCTTTCCTCTTATGTCATTATTATCCACTCAAGGTCTCCTCCCTCTCCTCCTCCTCCTCCTCCTTCATCTTCAACATCGCCTCCCTACTTCTCCTCCCTCTACGCTTGCAGCAGGACTTCAAAGGCGAAGCCCTGGACAGCCGAGCTTGTTTGCAGGGGCCTCGTTAGGGCCCATTAGCGAGGCCATTTCATGGCTCTGTCAAATTGTGTCCACAACACTGGGTCAATTCTCCAGCCAAGAGGGAGAGAGAGAGGAAGGGAGAGACAGAGAGAGAAAGAAGGAGATAGAGAGGAAGGGATGGAGAGACAGAGAGAGAAAGCAACACAAACACAGAAAAAGAAATGTGCTGGAGAAACAATGGAAGGGTATAGAGATATCATGAAGAGGTGTGAAAAGACAGGAAGACAGAAAAAGAGGTAAAAAGAGAGAGATAAGGCAGGTGAGAAAGAAAAAAAGAAAGAAAGAACAGAAAAGAACAGAGAAGAGAAGAGAGAGAGAGAGGGTGATTGGGAGGAAGAGGGAGAGAGAGGTTGGGAGGCATGCACATTGCGTTCCAGTTTGTTACACACAGAGCACTAAGGAGGCCTGGGTCGTTGAGCTCAGTGGACTTGAACACTCTGTGGTCTCGGAGCAGATTGAAATGCTTCAGCAGATTAAGGGCCAAACTAGGGGAGTTCAGAGCTACAGAGCATGCTCTTTTTCACTCACACCGCTCTCACCCTCTCAGCTGCCCTTGCTAGAATGCAAGACCACACACTGCACAATCCAGATAGCCATTTATTATTGAACTATTGTGAATCTATGAACATTTCTATTTTTTAGTTGGTCACAAATAGACCACACACTTTCAGAGAAGCGTTTGTTTGTTTGAGATTTTCTGGCCACTCTAAACACACATTGTATCTTTTGAGCATAGGGAGCTGCTGAAGCTCTTATCAGTGAGATGGCTGATAGGAGACCCTGTGGCCACTGTGTGCAGAGAAAACACGGCTGATGAGGAGGACGAGGCCTGGCCTATTTACTACTCACTTCCTCAAGGGGGACCTTTCACTAGCAGGCCAGCACGATGTTATCTTCACCACAAGCGTGAGGAAGACAAAACATGATCCCGCCTAACCACCCACACACACACACCCACACCCACACACACGATGCAGAGTTTTTTAACGACTACGATGAGCATGCACAACAGCTGGCATCTAAACTGTGGTTCAGACTGAGATTCCGCGCCAGAGGCATTGTTGCCAGTTCACACCAAAACTCCCGTTCCTCCTTGTATCAACACTGAGAGGAACAGCACACTCAGCCATAGACAACAACTCTATGAACCAATCAGGGAGGAGGAGAAGCAAAGAAAAGAAAGAGTAATGCTTTTTAAAGAGGCAGACAGAAATTATAAGCCACTCATCACACTAAATGGGCGAGGCATTGAAGCTGCGGACAGCCAGCCAGCCAGCCCCTCTGTTCCCTTGAATGTGCACGAGAGGAACTTTCAAATTCTGCTGGCTAACCATTGTGGTAGGGCAGGGCATTCAGAGCAAAACCACAGGCCGAGGAAACCATATAAACAATTTCAAGAGGAGGGATCTGCTTCATGGTGGTGCTGTGTTTTCCAGGGGCCGACAGAAAGGGATGGAGGAGAGGAAGAGGAGATGTAGAGGAGCGTGCAGGCAAGGAACATTCCAGAAGCAGGAGTCTCGGCCTGCCAGCAAATGGTGAGAGATACTGTGCACTGGACGGAATGCAGTGGTTGCGTTTTGAGATGCTGCCAAAAGGGAAGTCTCCCTGCAGGCAATGTAGAGGCACTCAAGAATTGTGTACCCACATACACACACACATGCACACGCACACACATACACACTTGACCTAAGCCAAGATCAGAAAAAACACTGACATACAATAGGCTTCAACAGAACAGTAAAGTAACACACACACACACACACACACACACACACACACACACACACACACACACACACACACACACACACACACAGACACACACACAGACACAGACACACACACACAATTAGATCAGGAAAGGCTTCAGTCGTCCAAGCCACAAGTCAAGTGGGCTACTTGAGAATCAAACTCACTAAGAGACACACAGACACAAACCCCACCCTGTCTTTATCATACCAACACAGAGTGGCATCTCATTCAGTTTGCCAGAGCTCCACACCCATGTGGAAGAGTAGTACTAGCCAAGAGGCAATCGCACAAGTTGTGGGGAAAGGCTTCATCTCTGGACAGGCAGCTGCCAGGATGACCATGTAGTGCCACTGGCTTTAGGACCCTCACCTGCAGCATGAGCTCGCAGTCATCCCGGCCCACGAAGATCATCTCCCGCGGTAACCGGTGCCGTGTCCCTGAGCTGCTCACCAGGAACCATGATGTCACACTCATCTTTGCTGTTCACAGCTCCAGCAACATCCTTGGGAAAACAGACACCACAATATTCCACTTTCACTGCTGTCATTTTTTCCAGAATGATTAACTTCATATATTTTAATAAAAAGTATTCACCAAACAGAAAAGCAAGGTCTTCGCCAGCTAAAGAGTGCACTTTACTGGCCACTGTTCATAAGTACTTACCCTGATGTGATACGCAAATAACATACAGTGTAGAGAAGACCAAATCTGTGTCTGTGCTTGTTGCATTTCTCTCTTATCTTGTGTCTGTTTTTAAAATCAAAAGTGAATTTATCTGAAGTATGGGCAGCGATGAAACTGGAGCTGCCTTGTTTGTTTAGACAGCTTGTGGCAGACCCAGCAGCTGGTCGTATAAAAACAACAGCATCTAATCAGCCCTTTGGACGCTGCACACTGCAAGCACCCGCAATTTCACTGATTGAATCGCAGGCTGCACACACACAAATCTGAATGCAGTGTTATCCACTTGGAGACTTAATCCACAGTAAACAACAGATTTAACACGTGACTTCAACTACAATGTGGCGCAAGTAGTGACTAGTCATATACTGTCTACTAGTCATATCGACCATATTTGGGGTAAATACAGAGGAGACATTGTCATTCGGTAACGTTAGTTGGTGGCCTAAAGAAATTACCCATGACATGAAAATATGAAATTACAAAATTGATGATGGTGAGTGGGCACGGCTACATTACAGAGAAAGAGAGACATTTTCTGACCTAGATATTAATTGTAGACTGATAAATGATGTGCTGGTATCATGACAGCCAAACAGCTGTGCAAGCCGAAGGGATTCTTTCAAAAGTAACATCCGAAGTACGCACAACAGTAGCCTACAGTACTCCACTTTCACTGGTCAACTCAGACTAGTTGAAGTTAAAACACCTATCGACATAAACTGTCACCCCCAAAAAATTACGTTAACTTCAGAGGGGAGAACAATGTTTCTATGACTGTGAGAGCAATGTAGTGACATACGTAGGACGTCTCTCAGCGTGTCGTTAACTGTCTGGAAGCGGAGCATGGAATTTATCAACACGTTAGCAAGTTAGCTAAACTAGCCAACTAGCAAGCAACAATTTCGTTATAAGCTAGCTGGGTCATCTCACAAAGTAAGTTATTTTAGCTATTTTATATCGACTGGCAAATGCATTTGTTAACCTAGATAACTTTTACAATATGCCCTGAACATTCCCCCGCTCATGGTAAGACCAGACACGAATACAATACAGGAACTTCCAACTGTGAGACAAGCTTCCTTCTTCTGACATTCCCAGCCCATTCCATTTCATTTGACAACCATATAAGTTAGCAGTTAGCTACCTTGAATCCAGATTCCTTTCGCTGAAAGTGACAGCCAGTTTTGATCCCAGCAATCTGATCAGTTTTGCCTTGTAACGCTGTATCTCTTTCCTTGTCTTGTATAAAAGTTACGCATTTGTTTGACAAACAACGAGAAAAAGGAAATCCAAACGTCGCTTGTCCAGGTGAATGCAGAACACACCCTCTGTTAAACTGGCTTTGACTTCCAAAGTGGAGCGGAGCCACCAACAGCGCCTCTGGATTACAATACAGCTTGGTGACGCAACTGGCCCAGCAGTCAAATGAAAAGCCTTGGCACCTGACCGAAAGAACCCCACCTTTTACGAAAGGTGAGCTCAGTTAAATTACAGAATCCTCATACCAGGGAGGTCAGGCAGGATTTTCTCTCACACCTTTATATAGGGCTAAGGCTATCCTCTTTCACTAATAACTTTAATGGGCCTATAAATCTCTTTGTGGATTATCATCCTGTTAATGTGTTTAGCGTGATTATGCATTAACAGAAAGTGCCGCAGGAAAAACGATTGCTCAGATACTGTTAAAGTCATTGGTAGCCTGCATTAGTTATTCAAACTTAAATAGTTCCAAGTTGCAACTGCAAGCATTTTCCTAAACATGTGTAGGCTACATCAATAGCATATAAAACGTGGTATTTAACCCTAGTTGATAACTTCTATTACACATTTATGGATGGTAGGCTATATTTATGTTTTTTTAAAGTAGCCTATAAACTTCATTATTTTCATTATTGATATTTTATAGGCCTAGCCTATTATTGATATTGTTAGGTTAGGCCTAGGCTGCAGCCTAAGTCGCAGTCATGAAGTTGCGTTTGTGTTTAGATAGATAGATTTCCCTCACGGGATCAAAAGAGTATACTTATATATAGATAGATACTTTATTGATCCCCAAGGGGAAATTAAAGATGTTTATGCTTATATTTACATTTATTAGCAGACGCTTTTGTGCAAAAATGTAGCCTGCATTATATTTTAACCAAAGACCAAACGAAACACAGAGAGGTAGCCTACTTTCAGTATTCCCAGCGAAATTCAACGCAGGGTTTCGTTTTTGTTTAGTGGACAGGATGCCCCAACTTTATTTGTTTCCAGTTTTCGGAGCCTGGCTGCCTACAGAGACCGGGATTTTTTACACTGTATGCCTACGGAATGGGCAGCTGGCGGTCGTGAGGAGATGTTTGTAAATGTGAAAAAGAACAGAACATACTGATAACTCTAATGAGAACCAATCTCTTGCTCTTAAAGGATTCAATTACAACTTCTGCTCTAGTCCTGTGTTGTGAGTGCGCTGACTTTTGCTGAAATCTCCCATATCGCGCCTTTAATGCATGCTTTTCCATTTGAATATATATATAAAAAATACTATAACCAATAACCATTAACCATAATTCTTAAATTCTAAAAATCTTAAAATCCCTCTTCCTGAGTTAGGTCTCTGTCCAGACATCGCCTACAGGAGAAGTTCTAATTTAGGAAGTCATCCATGGTTAAGGTGGAGTTTCATTGTCCATTCAGAGTCAGTGAGAGAATGAAGAGATCATGTCTTTCATCATGTCCACAACTGCCTTCCTGTGAAAGCGGATGGATTTCCCACATAGGTTACAGCGAGGAAGGCGGCACACAGTCTGTTCAAGTAGGCCTATGAACCACTAGGTGGCGCACTTGACCAATATATCCCATTTCTTTCACCTTTAGGCCTGTCTATCGGCTGTAGGCCTATGTTTCAGCAGACTAAACCAAAAGCATTAGTCATCGATTCAAATTATGCCAAAATGAAATCAAACCTCATGCAAGTACTATTACTATTTAGTTTGTTTTTCTTAATCACATAAACTTTGTCAGCCAGTTAGAAAAGACAGCAGTGTCTATTTTTAGGGAACTCCAAATGCTTCTTTTTAGTCACTGACATTCAGCTGGTTAACTCAATTTGCGTTACTCAGACAAGGAAATCTAATATGTAGCCTACTATTACCGGCATTGGGCTGAGGAGATATCTAGCAAAGAAAAGAAAAACATTTTGGAATGAAAAGCTTGTTCCTTCGCCACTGATTCCATATTTGTGCATGACTAGGCATGACACAAGAAGATTATCATCATAGGAGCAGAACACACAGAACATACTGATAACTCTATGAGAACCACTCTCTTGCTCTTAAAGGATTCAATTAGAACTTTTACTCTAGTCCATTGTGTTGCTGTGAGTGTGCTGACTTTCCGTGCACCTTTAAGCCATGTCATGTCCCTACCGTTAAAAAAGCAAAAGAAACGAAGCTCAGGTTGTAGACCCGTCAGCCCTGTCTCAGCATTCAGACACCCGGTCAGTAGTCTCAGTCTGTGACTCTGAGGGTGGGCCTCACCTTCTCTGTCCTAAACCCCTTTTGTAGCAGGAGTCAGCCTACCGCCTTTATTTGTGTTTCACTCGAGTCGAGTCCCTTTAGAAGCAAAACCCAAATGTGAAGTAGCACTGGACTCCAGAGCATCACAGATTTCACAATGTCCTGAAGATCTTTGTTTGTATTAAGCAGAAAATATTTCTACAGTAAGTAGACATCCATTTATCACCATTAAGGTAACCACAACAGATATGATAAATGACTTGAATACACATTGTGAAAGTCACTTTTCCTGCCCAGGGTCACAGCCTATGTCTGTATTTCCAGAGAAAACCTGCATTAACAAAGCTGTACCTCTCAGTCAAACCAAACATGCTTAACAAGCTAACTGTGCTGCAGGATTGCACAGCTGATGTGAAAGACTGGCGGCACTATATGGCCATCTAAAACGCATGGTCACTGGCGAATAGCTTAAATAAATGTAGGGGTTTGTCCAGTCCACATTGGGGTGGTTTGTTATCAAACGTCGGTCGCCTGGTGCAGAAAGGCGGTTCTTATGTTTCTTTATCAGTCATGGGTGTGTTTTGGGTGTAACATCCTTTAAACCAATGAGAGTGACATCTGTCAATCCCTTTAACAGCAAGCAGCGCAACTTCAAACAGCGCATCGGTATTTTGATGGTCACTGGCGCATTTGAAGGAATCTGCTTGCACATGAGACCGTATGGAACAGGTATTCCACTACACCATGCTTTACTAAAACCTAGCAGAGCCTACACGCATCTGCACTCGTCTATTATTTGAACTCATTGGCAAAGTGAAACTGACTTCACCGTGGTGTCATAGCCAACGATGAACACTTATAGTTAATTACTTTCACTATTGACTGACAATGGGTTACCATTGAAAACATAGCCTCGAAAAAGCAACACTTACCCCAATAATGTTCGAATGACTGAATAAAAAAACTAAGGACATTTATCCTGCACAGGAGTTGCTGCTTACATCTTGTGACAGACGCATTTATATAATGTTGGCTTCCTTAGTGAATGATTCCACATGTCTCTGCTAATTTATTATTATCATTTTTATCCTTTTTGTTTGTTTGTTTTGGGTACTGTACTGTATATTGTTTTTTCCTTTTGTTTCTTATATTGAGTTAAGTTTGTGTTTGGTAGTTTGTCCTTTTATTTATTACTATTTTATTATTATTATTATTATTATTGTTTGGTTTCTGTAAAGCACGTTGTGCTCTGTGCTTGAAAAGTGCTACATGTATATAAATAAATTGTATTATTATTATATTATTATATTAAAATAATGAATAAACAATCTTCTGTCTCTATTACATGTGCCTGGATGTTTTTAGATGAAGCTTGTTTGTTCATATCACCTCTCTCCAGTGTAGCGACTTGTGACTGGTCATTCCCTTACAATGAGATGCCGTTTGGCCTGTCACCTTGTGTCTGGTCAGTCCTCTGCAGTGAGGCATCTTACACAGCGCAGTGAAGAGCAGTTGTTTCCCTCCTCAGGCCAGAGAAAGGTGAGCCTCTCCTAGGGAGGGGGCACTGTTCTCATGTAGCCACACACAGCTGGCTGTCAACATCTGCTCCTCACAATGGACCATATGGGCTTGTGGGGGGTGGGGGGCAGGGAGGGTTCTTCCTACCTCAGTCTCATCAGAGTCATGAAGAATGCCAAGATATAAATCCAATTGCACAAATGAAAACTCTCTTTCTCACATGCATGCACACACACACACACACACACGCACACATACAAGTATTCACCCCCCTTGGATATATCCTCTTTTACTGCTTTTATAAATTGAATCTTGATCTATTTAATTTGACCTTTTTTAATAATAATTTACAAAAATCCACTCTTTAATGTCAAAGTGAAAGCAGATTTCTACAAAGTAATGTTAATTAATTAAAAATATATAATGTAAAATAAGAGATTGCATATGAGTGAGAAGAATAATGGTGGAGGCCACAAAGGCACCTATGAAAACTCTGAAGAAGAATTCAGCATTATTATATGGAAATCCTGGAGGACAATCTGATTCAGTCTGCATGAGAACTACGACTTGGGAGCAGATTTACTCTCTAGCAAGACAATGAGCCGAAGCCTACAGCAAAAACTACAAAGAAATGGTTTAAAGATAACACGGTGAATGTTCTGGTGTGGTTGAGTCAAAGCCCAGATCTAAATCCTATAGAAAATCTGTCACTGGACTTAAATAGGGCTGTCCACATCTGATCCCCTTCCAACCTGGCAGAGCTTGAGCAGTTTTGCACAGAAAAATGGAGTAAAATGGCAGTATCCAGATGTGCAAGCCTAATTGAGACCTATCCATGTAGACTCCAGGCTTTAATTGCGACCAAAGGTGTATCTACTAAACGCTGAATTGAAGGGGGTGAATATTTATGCAATCACTTATTTTGCATTATATATTTTTAATTAATTAATTAACATTATTTTGTAAAAATCTGCATGCACTTTGACATTGAAAAGGGGATATTTGTAAATTATTGTAAAAAATCCAAATTAAATTGATCAAGATTCCATTTAGAAAAGCAGTAAAAGTGGAAATATGCAAGGAGGATGAATACTTTTTATAGGCACTGTACTTATGTTTGAATATTTTTGCTTTTATAATTCCAAAAAAGTGTACTGAAAGCAGGATCCTACATATACCCGTATACAAGTCTGCAGCCATCTGAGAACAAGAGGAACTGATCTCTAGTCTCTTTTATATCCCCAAGTGCATCAATTATCTTCCAAGAGTCTTTTTTGTTTTACTAGGCATTGTTTTCCTCTTATAGCCACAATTTCCTTTGTGGTTTGGAGAAATCGACTCTCTTTCATTCTTCATGTTTTGTTTCAATAAACTTGCACAAGGGTGTGCATACAGTATTTCATCAAATAGTAGTCTGATTATAACCACAAGCTGTTCTGAGGTAAAAAGTAAAACACAAATCGCAAGACCACTTTAGTCAAACTGTTTATTTGATCAATTCCAAGGAAAACATTCTAAACCGTAAAAACAGCTGAACAGTGTGTACAAAGTTTATATTATTCATTACGAAAGCTGGTGTCTTCAGTTTAAGGGAAGGGTCGAGAGTAACAAATAAAAATCTTAAAAAATAAAAAAAAATGTAAAACTTCTCCCTATTTTCAAAAAGGTGACAGGGAAGGCAGAGTGGGCATATGCATAGAAGACAATCAGAACTAAAATGTGAGCATTGCTTACAAAGTAAGAATTGAAGTCAATAGAAATAAAGAAGTTAAAAGTCGTTACATTCATTAGAGTACATTGAATGAGTTATGTATTGAAATTGCCGTTTTGTAATCCGAACACTGTGTTTGTTTTTCAATTTCTTTAAAAAGGCATATTCAGAAATGTTTCCATAAATGTTTACCTACAGATTCACCTATCTGTACACAGTTAAGTATGACGTTCATTGTATGTCAATCGCTGTAAAAAAAATTGTATGGTATTTACACCAAATTTCAGTCGACACTTGTGGAATAAATGTGGAATAAATTGCCTTCAACGACAAAGAGTAACAAAGTACAGAGAAGTGTACAAATGCATCAAACAGTTATCTTTACTCAGGGAGGCGGGGGGATGCAAAGTGCATGTCATGGCCCTGATCCATCCCCTCATTCCCACCCACTGCTTCTGTCATATAAATAAGATCAACGGAAACTTGGAGAGTTATATGGAGGTTAGAAATTTGGAGGTCCTCTGCTGTGAGTGAGATTGAAGGCATGAATCGTGACTTGACGTGAGTGTGTCTCCCCTAAACCAAAAAAGCCAGTTTGTCTCTGAGAGAGAGAGGAAGAGTGTGTACTATAATGGTGACCTCACTGAGGCTGTGGTGAAGGCACTGGGACCTTGGTGTCCCAATACAGGAAAAACCCGGTTAAGAACAACAAAGAGAGAAAGAGAGGGAAAGAGAGAGAGAGAGAGAGATAAAAAGAAATCCAGAAAAGTACCTGAACAGCTATGTGGGATTTGCAGAGAAATTGCTGGGGAGTGGGGCAGATTTCAGGAAGAAAAGAAACACACAAGCACTAAAATAAGGACAAGTGTGTCTATGTGTGTGTGTGTGTGTATGTGTGTGTGTGTGTGTGTGTCTGCGTGCGGGTGTGTGTGTTTGTGCGTGTGTGTGTGTGCACGTGTGTGGGTTTTGGGATGAAGGGGGTTGGTTAGGTCCAAAACAGAGTCTTGGGTGGTATCATTGTTTATTTATCAAAAGACCAATATCTGTACTTAAGTTGGTCCCATACACTTGGTCCCAGTTTTGAAGTGACGTTCTTAACAACTGGACAAGGTTGTTTCATGCTGGACAGCATTGGTATAATATTAAGAATGAAGTCCTTCTACTGGGGTCATGATGCCTCTGCTTGGTCTATTGCTGTATTGCACATGTCTAAGTGGTGTAGCAGGGGCAGTTTGAGGTGGATGGTCCACTGTGGAGGCAAAATGATCAATACAAGGTCAGTTTTGATTTGACTGGACTTCTGTTATTAGAGATACATCTTCGGAGGACAGGACAGTCTCAGTGAATGGACCTCTACATTCTCAGAGACTGGTGTCAGATCGACAGTGAGTTTGACTCTCTTTCTTTTGAGAATAATTGCCCAAAAAGGAGCCTTTTGAAAAACTATTCATTTGGGGGGCATTAGGGGACAAGGAAGAATTCTCAACATTGAGGTCATGATTGGTCCATAGCAATATAATATATATTTTAGTTTTCAGTCTTTTAATTTTAGGTGAATTCAGACACAGGAAATCTAATTTCTCCTCTTTACCCTGCCATTTAACATTTGTTCTCTTTCAGCATAGTAATCCATCCCATTAGCTGAATCTTAATGAACATTAGGATTGTCTGATCATGGCGATTCATGTTGGAAACGCAATGTAGTGTAACCTCTTTCACATCCCCGGAAAAGACAGCAAAAATAAATCTAAGGCCACAAAAATAACCAGAGTTCTTTGTTCTGTTTTTTTTCTTGTTTCTTTCACATCTTCTCCTTAGGTCTTTTTTAACATAGAGAGATAGAGAGAGGGAGAGACAGAGAGAGAGAGAGAGAGAGAGAGAGAGACAGAGATGTCTGTACTAGAACACAATCAGAGACTTGTGCAGGAGTGGAAGGAAAGAAGGAAAGAGAGAGAGAGGAGGAAAAAGAGGTGAGGAACATGCCACAGTCCTGGAGCGTGCAGTCTGCTGGGATGGCTGGAAATGAACGGAACTGCTGGGGAATGCAGAGGAACGTGAGGAGGACCTTCTAGGCGGTTCCGCTCGCCGAGTAGGAGAACTGGGGGAAGTGAGGTCTCCGTTCGCTGTCAAAAGACTCCATGCTCTCGTCTACTGGAGAGGAAAGAGAGGGATAGATGGAGACAGATGGGGAGAAAGAGTGATGTTAGGGCTGAGTGGCAGGAACAAGAGAACAGAGCCCGTGGATACCAAACCTCTGAAGAACCCACCACCCCCACCACTGAATAACACTAAACTTCATCATCCATTAGCTACCATATAACAATGGGCCTTTTTAATGTGTGCCTCATAACAATTCACAGTGAACTGATTCCCTCTGATTCAGTGTTACAGAAAGATGACACCTAGGAGTTGTGGAGATTCACATTTAAGTTTCACATCCTCCAGTGAAGGCATAGCCATGGGTCAAGCTGTATGCACTTTAATACACAGACTTACTGAAATGTGGTCTGTAAAATAAAGATAGGCAATAGCCCTTAGCTCCACACTTTAGTGATTTCTCTTTCCACCTGGCCTGGGAAAGATTTTCAGAAATGTTCCTATCAGTGAATACCAACAAAGTAATCAAAGGCAATTTTGTATTTCTGCAATGTAAATTAGTTAGTGTATGTCCGTCACTCTGGTGTAATGCCGATGCCAATGGCAATAAGAGACAGAGAGACACTGTGTGTGTGCATGTGTGTAAGTGTACTGAGAGAAAAGGTGATCTCCAAACCTTGTCCAGGTGGAGTAATCGTGATGGTCTGTGCAGTGAACTCCTCATCGAAATACCGTGTGTCTGTTTCTGAGGTTACCTGGGGCTTGAAAGGTGGGACCAGCTGCAAAGTGAAGATTTAGTGTGTGAGATTTCAGGTCCACTACCGCCCCCTTCTGGTAGCCTCAGGTAGAACGCTTATGATTATGATGGTTATTTACTATACAATTCAAAAACTCAAATTTAATGTTCATGAAAGCAAGGACTATGAATGCCAAAAATATTCGAAATGAATCTATATTGCATCTAAATTGCCATCCAGAAAGCCTCATAATGCATTTAATTGAAAAAAAAAAAAAAAAAAAAATGAGGGCAAATGTCTTACTTTCTTTTCATAGACATCTTGCCACACAATGCCAGCAAAGAATTTGTGCTGCATGATCTCCTTGGCGTCGTCAGGTCCACCTCCTAACCTAAATGTCCAAATGCATATATGTCAAACAGACAGCAGACCGCCTGTGGACCACATACATCCTGACCGATACATACAGCCCAACATTCCTACATATAGATGGACAATACTGATAGTGTTTATGCTAATCTCCATAAGCACACGAGTTACAGCATAGCATGATGACATTTCACAGATGAAGATGTGGAAAAATGGATTTCCTAATTCAAGACTGCCCCGATATCACGTGCTGGGGTCTGGGGATATGCAGTGGATGAGAGAAGGAGAGAATGAGCTTCTGAGTGACTGAATCTGTGGGTGGGAGAGTTTCAAAGTTACTGAATGACCCACTCCTAAGGGGAGCTGGTGTAATCAATTAATGGGTACATGAATGTGCTGAGTAGTAGTGAATGAATTAATCAATAATGAACCAATGAATGAATGAATAAGGGACTGACTGCACTGCACTGCACTGCACAACGTGTGTGAAAGTGAATGAGAGACTGAAATGATGAGTATAAGTAAGAAATGAATGAATGTTTGCACCTTGCATGCACCTTGGACCATATGGAACACTATTTCGATCAGCTGTGTATTCAGTATATGGAGAAATGAAAAAGCTGACGTGACTTGAATTGAATGAGTACATGACTGTGTAGATGGAGGACTGGCATAGGTGAGTTTGGGGGTGTCCTCACCTCTGAATGAATAAAGAAACCAGTGAGTGACATTTTGGGACTTGTGAATGAATGAATAAATTAATGAATGAATGAATAAATTAATGAATGAATGGATAGATGGATGGATGTGTGAGTGAGTGATGAGCCCAGGGGAGTGCGCTGGCTGTGCCCACCTTTGCTTGGGGTCCTTCTTGAGCAGGCCGGAGAGGAGGGACTTGGCCTCTGGGGAGAGGGTGCGGGGGAAGCGGATGTCCTCCATCAGGATGAGCTCAAACAGCTTCTCGTGGTCCTGGTTGTAGAAGGGCAGCCGCCCGCACATCATCTCATACATCACCACGCCCAGCCCCCACCAGTCCACCGCGCGGCCGTAGTCATTATCCTCCAGCACCTGGACACACACACACACACACACACACACACACACACACACACACACACACACACACACACACACACACACAAACATGTTATACATTCATTACACACAAACACATCCTCTCATAAATGACCACTCCCTGACCACACCAGTATACATCAAAGCTGTAGTCATAATGCTCTAGCAACCTGAAGAGGAAGACACACACACTCATTATATACAAACTTCACACACACACTCATTATATACAAACATCACACACACACATTCACTCACACACATTACCAGACATTATACAGTATAGACAAAAGCATTGGCACACCTGCCCTTACACCCACAGGAAGTGCAATGGCATCCCATTCTAACTCAATAGGCATTCACTAGTTCGCCCTTCTATATGATTGCTCAGCTAGTCTAGAATGTATGGGACTAGTGCGTGATTGGCAAGGTAGCTGTCCGTGGTCCTGGAGTGCCTGGAGCGGACATCGCGATAGAGCGATGACCGCTTGCACCCCCCTGTGTAAGGAGGATGAGTAATCAGGGCAATTGGTGAAATGGAGGAGTAGGGGGAGGAGGGGGGATGATTTCGCGAACGTCGGAGCATGTGACGTTTGGAAAAGGAGGTCGGCTTAAATAGCCTACCCTGCGGCGGCAGTGGGTGAGTTAATTGCTGTCAATCATCCCGAAGGCTCCTCCCGAACTTTGTTTAGAAAACATCATTTCACTAGTTCGCCCTTCTATATGATTGCTCAGCTAGTCTAGAATGTAGGGGAGAAGTGCGTGATTGGCAAGGTAGCTGTCCGTGGTCCTGGAGTGCCTGGAGCGGACATCGCGATAGAGCGATGACCGCTTGCACCCCAAAAGATCACAGAGAAAGCCGCTACCAACTACGTAAGTGCTTGCTGAGCGAGTCGTAAATCCGCTAGATTGGAGCGGATGTAAGACTGGTAGGCATCCGAGGACCAACGGCCCAGTATTTTAATTTGTTGCTCCGATAAGCCGCTGAGCGCAGCTGTTGTGGCAGCTCCTATCCTGAAGGAGTGTGCGGAGTAGCGATCTGCGGGAAAACCGGATTTGACTAGAATGTTTTTTAAGAGTGTCTGGAATCTGTGGCGAGTAATGGGTAGCCCTTCGTCTGACACGAAGAGCGTGCTAGTAGACGAAGCTTGAGCTGACCGATATGAGATGTAGTGAGATAGGTATTGGAAAGGCTGAAGATCTGAGGCGGAGTTAAAAATGAATATGGAGTGTCCTTTTCGGAACTGATCGGTTTTACTCTGTTTGAATGGTGTCTTGGTCTAGCTGCTCTAGATCTGCGATGCACGGGTGGACATCGGGAATGAAGAGAGACGAAGGGCATTTAAACTCGCTACATCTCAGCAGCCCAAAAAAGGGCAGTAGAAACATAACGGAGATGGTGAAATCGGAATGTGGTGATATGAACCCTTTGCGAAGGGTATCGAGGCAGGTGGCGAGAATGCTTGAGGTAATGGGAAGGCGGGAGTCTTGGGGGACTGGCTGTTGCCTACGGATACCTTTGATTAACAAGCCTATCCTGGTGTCGGAGAAGGAAGGGCATTCGGAGCCGTGGAGGAGTTTGTAGATGAAATGAATGCCAGCTAGGTAGACTCTAATGGAAGAGACTTTGATCCCGAGTGAAGTGTGGGCGTAGGTGATAAATGATGATATGGTGACTGCATCGAAACTGGGAAATGGTAGAGAGTGCTTTGCATGGAACTGTTTGAAGCACGACCAAGCAGTCCGGTAGGACTGCATGGTCCTGGGTGCGAGGGCTTGGAGGGCTAGGTCGGCCGTGATGGGTTGGAGATAGCTGAGGGGGTGGTTTATAGGAAGATGGTCTCCGAAAAGCTGGGGAGTGGATTAGGGTACGGGTCCGCCTCTGGAGCCAAGCTTCTGAATCTCTGGAAATTAAGACGAGAAAGAGAGTCAGCAATTTCGTTGTGGCAACCGGGGACGTGCGCGGCTCTTATAATGAACTGGTAGCTGGCTGCTATCCAAATTAGATGCCTAATGAGAGGGGAAAGCGCAGGCGATTTTGAGCGCGAATTATTTATGACGTGCACTACGGCTTCGTTGTCGCTGTGGATTAGCACGCTCTTGGAGGTCCACTCCTTCCCCCAGAGTAGGGCCGCAATGACTACGGGGTAGAGTTCGAACATGGCTGACGATTCGTTTTCCGTTATTAGCTCTCTGAACTCTAGTGGCCAAGGGGATGCAAACCAGCGCCCTTTTAAAAAGCCTCCGAAGCCTATTGAGGGGGCTGCGTCTGTGTACAGCTGGAGGTCTTCTGGAGATGATTGGCAGTCGTCGTAGAACATGCACAGACCATTCCATTCGTCTAAAAACATCCTCCAGAGTTTGAGATCGGCCAGGCACTGGGCATCTAGAGATACTACGTCTTCGAGAGATGGGGTTGCTGAGGCGCAGTTTAGGAGATGCGAGATGAAAGGGCGGCCCTGTGGAATGATTTGCATGGCGAAATTGAGGTGGCCTAGAAGGGAGAGAACTTCTTGTTTGGTGTGAGATGGTGAGGTTATAAACTCGTTCAACAGTAAAGAGATTCTGTCTTTTTTCTCTTTAGGGAGAGATGAAGAGAATTCTTCGGTATCTAAGATGATGCCGAGGAATTCGAGTTTGGATAAGGGACCGCACGTCTTCTCTTCTGAGAGTGGGACTCCCAGTTTGTTGAATACGTCAATTAGCGTGGAAATGCCTAGGGCCGGTGGGTAGGAATTGGGGATAACTACTAGAAAGTCATCCAGAAGATGAACGAGAAATGGGAGCTTATAATTATTTAGGAGAATCCAGCACAGGGCTTCTGATAGCGTATCAAAAATGTTGGGACTGCTGCGGCAGCCGAAGGTGAGGCGAACTGCAAAATAGTATCTCCTATGCCATTTGACTCCGAAGAGGTGCCAGAATTCGAGATCGATGGGCATGACTTTGAAGGCTGAGGTGATGTCCGCTTTAGCTAGCCAGCAACGTCTACCTGCCTTTTTGATCAGAGCGATAGCGTCGTCGATAGAGTGGTAGTGCAGCGAGAACTCTTCTAGTGGAATCAAACTGTTAATGCTGGGAGTGGTACTATTGTGCGGAGCTGAGAGGTCGATGATCAGTCTCTTTTTCCCTGAGTATTTGCGCGTAGCTACGCCTATGGGGTTGATCCTGTAGACTGGGAATGGAGGCTTGGTGAACGGACCGATCATAAAACCAGATTCAACCTCTTTGCTTAGGAGTGAGGTGACTACCTCTGGATCTTTGACGGCAGATTGTAGGTTTTTACAAACGAAAGACTCTGTAGGTCTTGCTAAAACACCTGGATGGAACCCATGCGTCAACCCCGAAGTCAAATAGTCGCAAAATTCCCTATTTGGATTGGACTGGAGTTCTGAATGGAGAGCAGAAACAATGATTGGAGTAGAGAGGTACTGTTTAAACTTTTTATTTATGTTCTTGAGTGCGGAACATACTGACTTGGCATGGGCGCCTGCGCAGTAGCTGCAAACGTGGAGGTAACGGCAGGAGGATTGGCGACACTGATCGAAGTTAAATCTTCGGCAGATTTCTCAACCTTTCCAGGAACGCTCGTCCTCTTCCCTGGCTTCTTCTGCCGTAGCATCGTAGATGCGGGGACGATAGGATGAGGATTTAGGGGCTGTGGAGCTTGTGCTGGGGAGTTGATGGTCGGGGTTGACTAGTGGACACTCGGCCGCGCCGTGACTGGGGCTATTGCAGAGGGGACAAGATGGCTTAAGTCCCAGAAAAACGCGGTTATGGAGCTCCGTATCGAGCGCGCCCCAGTAGGGGTTTTGGTTCCAGAGGCCGACTCTGGCAGCGCATTTAGCTGAAAACAGCCGGTGGTACGTGTAGAAATGCGCTCCCCCGTAGGATACGGCTAGACCGGCGATGATGGCCAGGTAATCGTTCAACTCTTTGCGTCGGCTGGGGAACGCGAAACAGATAACTTCCGTGTAGTTAGTGAAAGCTACGGTGAACTCGGGAAATGACAGGGTTTTTGATGCTGGGCCAGAATGTTTTAGAGAAAAAACCAGTTCGCTGCAAACTAGATCCCGGTTATGAGAGGGAATAGGAAGGGAGGGAAGAATGGTAGAAAGGTCTACGTCTGCACCTGACAAGATGAGGTTCCTGGTGGACGCTGTGACGGGTGGTGCTTCGAATGCTGCAGCGTGAGGAGGCGGTGGCAGGGCCTGTGCTGTGGCTAAAGAATAGTTTTGCGGCCGGAACGGGACGTCGTGGTCCGAAGCACTCGCTGAATGCTGATGATAACCCGCTGCTGCGGGCTGGTCTAGCGCGGAGCCGGGGAAGAAATGGGAAGGGAGAAAAGGGGAGAGGGAGGGAGCGGTCGCTGACGCGACCGGAAGTGGAGCAACCTGGGACAGGGTCGCGGGAGGTGGGACGGGGAAGGAAAGAGGGTTAGGGGGGAATAGCGACGCTGTCGCTATCGGCGCCAGCTGAGACCAGGTGCTCGCTAACTCGTGTGAGAGATGGGGAGCTAGCGAGGTGAATCTTCTAACTGACGCTTGGTGAGTTGAGGCGTGCAGTGCAGACGTGGCTCCCGGAATGGAAAGGGGAGGGGGAAAAGGGGGGAGGGAGGGAGCAGTCGTCGGAATGACTGGAGGTGGGGCAGCCCTGGACCGAGTCCTGGCTAGGGGAGGTGGATGGGGGAGGGAAATAAGGGGTGGGGGGAGTAGCGACGCTGTCGCTACCGGGGCCGTCTGGAGAAGTGGGGTTGGACCCGGAAATACGGCGGAGATGCGGCGGGAATGGGCCTGAGCCGCTGACGTGGCAGTGGCTGTGGCTGAAGCAGCGGAATGATACGCTCTGAAGCGTGTGGTGCCGGAAGGTCCTGTCGGCGTGCCCGGTTCGCGAGGTGGCTGGTGGTGTGTGCTTCGTCCAGCTGAATGGCCGGCGGAAGGAACCGCGCCGGGATGCCAGAAAGAACAGCCTGCTTCCTGGTCCGGGGAGGAAAACAAAGTGGGGGAGCAGGAGGGCGAAAAGACCGGGCTATCCGACTGCGTTAGAAGGCGGAGGAGATGGAACTTCCTATCCGACCTACGGAACGCGATGCCGCGGGAATGGAGAGTGCTGCGGATGCGAGACACTGTCCAGTGGGTAGGGTCGTCGCCTTGCTGGCGCTGGGTCCTGGTGCTGCCGCGAGTTGAGGCTGCTGAGCGGGAAATACTGCCCCGCACGGGGGCAGGAGAGGAGCACCTTCTGCGACCCTGTGTCCTGGGTTCCCTACGCTGGCGGCGAGGGGAACGAAGAGGATTATTTTCGCCCGGCGGAGGGCCCTGGGTGTCGGGTGTTGGCGGGACGAAGTTGTCCTCCAGATCGCTGGAAGAGGCGTGGATTTCCAGTTCCATGTCTTGTCTTTAGCAAACAATACGCAGACTGGTTGATTTCGCGAACGTCGGAGCATGTGACGTTTGGAAAAGGAGGTCGGCTTAAATAGCCTACCCTGCGGCGGCAGTGGGTGAGTTAATTGCTGTCAATCATCCCGAAGGCTCCTCCCGAACTTTGTTTAGAAAACATCATTTACTGTGAAGTCAGTTCCCCATGTGCAGCTAGAACAGCTTCCACCCTCTTAGTATTTGTGAGGCAAAGCACTGATGTTGGAGAAGAAGGCTTGCCTTGCTATCCCTCCTCTAGTTCACCCAAAGGTGATAGAGTTCTCTGTGGGCCATTCCCTTTTATCTATATATTGCACATGTCTATGGCCAGCCCCCACCAGTCAACATCACAACCAGAGTCATTGTCTTGCAGCACATGAGGAGACACACTCATTATAATAACATACTCATAGATATTGGCCACATTACACGCAAACCTATATAGAGCCAAGTCAAAACTACAATAACACAATAACCAGCCATTGCCCTCCATCACCTGTTCTTCAGAGCTTTTGCATCTACAACAATCACACTTCAGTACAGTTCAGGCCTTTGAGTAAGTGCCCCAAGTAATACATCTATTCAATATGACGAAGTGCAAAAGAAGAAGACAAATAAGTGCACTATTAAAGGTGTTGAAGATGTTAAAGACTGAGGACACGTTATACAGACACATCACACCCAAACATACAGTAGCTGTGGCCACAGCCCTGCATACATTATCTCTCTCAGCGCTAGATAGGGTTACACACACACACACACACACACACACACACACACACACACACACAGTCACACACACACACACACAGGTAACGTTAACCCATGAACACATTAACACACAAACACACACCTGGATAATACTTAAAAAGGAAGCACGTCACACAGCACACACACAACTTCCTTTTCATCACAAAGGCAATTCCCCTTTCTGCTGAAGAGTCACTCATCAGGGCCGGCAGAAATCAGCACACATGTCAAGAGGCACACTTAGAG
>NW_027468680.1:31456682-31466682 GCF_046254945.1 Alosa pseudoharengus
GTAAAAAAGTAAAAGATAAAAAAGTGGCAGACTACGTTCTGAATTGAGGCAACTCAGCCAGTGGATGTTCTTACCTCTCCTCCGTTGGCGTATTCCATGACAAAACACAGGCGGTCGTGGGTCTGGAAGGAGTATTTCAGGCCCTAAGCACAGGAGGGAATCAGCAAAGTCAATAAAATACAATTAATCAGTAATATATAGTAATATCTGGATATACTATACAGTTAAGAGTTCTAGTGTCATCATCCATCATCTATCAAACTCTACAATGTTGTTGGAGCATTTATATGAAAATGTAAATGTTTCCAAAACATTTTCTATAAATTATTTTACATTTCATATATTTTAATCTTATCTTATTTATTTTATGAACATATTTGGGTTGTTTTTGCTTGTTTAGCTCGCACATTCCCGGTGGTCTCTTTACATTAGCTACCTAATCCAATTCATGGAAACTGACAAACACAAGTGTGCACAGCACCAAAGCACTTCTTCCACAACGCCGTTAGGCAACGCAGGTCAAACACAGAAGCTCACACACAGCTCTTCATTAACCACTGGACATATTTCCTTCTCCTTTCTAGTCTGGAGTTCCTCTTGGCAATAAAGTGGCACCAAAGCTGAGAAAGGAAGAGGAGCCCTTGACTGGAGAGTGGCCATGGAGGGGCCATACAGAGATGCCACTTGAGAGAGAACGCTGCACGTATTCAAAGACAACTCAGTGAGAAACACTGGCAACAACTCCACGCCTTTTAAGGCATCACTCAAAGCACGCACCGCACACAGTGAACTTCATCGTCCAATCAGAGTGAGCATCATCAGGAAGTAGGCGGGGAAAAGAGGCAGCAGGTGATAGGGTGACACACTAAATGGTCCTCATTCCCTCCACATCTCCACCTCTCCCTCCCTCTCTCTCTCTTTCTCTCTCCATCTCTGTCCCTAGGAAGTGTTGCTCAAGAGCTCCTAAAACAAACAAACTGGATGCTGGACGCTGAATGGACGCTCAGAAGCCAGAGAGGCGCTGAGAGGAGGTGCCTGCTGAGCACTCCTTCAGTGTGCTGGAGTAGTGGCTGAAGGGGGGAGGGGGATGAGAGGAGTCTCTCACCGTCAAGAACGGGTGCTTGGAGTTCTGGAGCACTCGGTTTTCTGTTAGAGTGTGTGCCACTTCATCCTGTGAGAGAGAGGGGGAGAGAGGGGAAGAAAGGGAGAGAGAGAGGGGGAGAGAGAGGTAAAAGTTTATGAGAGTGGTGTATTTCACTTACATAAACACATAAACACACACACACACACACACACACACACACACACACACACACACACACACACACACACACACACACACACACACTGCTTTGCTTCCTTCAGTCTCTGTGCACCAATCAGGTCACTCTGTACTCACTTCTATGCAAACACACACTCATCAACCCCCCCCCCCCCCCATACACACACACACACACACTAACCCATCTCTATTTCAGTATGTGGGCCCTTGGCCCTACTCACTTTGGCCACGATGACTTCCTTCTTGAGGATCTTCATGGCGTAGTACCTCCCCGTTGCCTTCTCCTTCACCAGGATCACTTTCCCAAAAGTGCCTTTGCCCAGCAGCTTGAGGTATTCAAAGTCATGCATAGTCTGTGTGGAGGACAACAACAACATTCACAAACACATCAAACAAACAGACGCTAAACAGTAAACAAACAAATAAACTCATAAGCTACGCTCAACCACACCATATTTGGCAGGTGTGAAACAGCAAGTGAAAAACAGAAGCAAAACATGCGGTGTGATGTGATGATGCGCGGGGGCCCTTAGTTACGTTTTAGAGCCAAGTGATGCCGCCAAAATATTTATGCCGTTGCTGGCATGCACTGACGTGTTCTTCCTCCGTGGATAGCTGGGTGAGTGGTGCGCTGCTAGGGCACACTGACCTTTGACCTGAGCTTTAAAGAAGGATGCTAAAAACGGTGTGTGTGTATGATATCCTATCTGCAGCTGTGTAGTGCAGAGACCCTGAGCACAGGCATGTGTGTGTTTCCTTATGAGACTGATGGGGACATGCTATCTTGTGTTAAGCTGTGTGTGTGTGTGTGTGTGTGTGTGTGTGTGTGTGTGTGTGTGTGTGTGTGTGTGTGTGTGTGTGTTGTGTACATATTTCTTCCTGTTGGTGCACATGTGTCTGTAGGTGCACACACACACATACATGCTGCTCCTCGAAAATCAGCAATGTACTAAAAGCTGTTGTTAGCATAGCTATGTGCCCACCTCATAGTTGGGACTGCAAGTTCATTATTTCTGTTCTGTGTCAGGTCTTTTTTTTGGCCTTGCGTAAAACAATGCTGCTGTGTTTTTCCAATCACTGTTTTTATATGAATGGAAACAATTGTGGCGATGATGCAGAACTATAGGTATCAGCTCAAATAATAGCTATCAGATCAACGTCCAACTGCCCCAGGCAGACCCACTCACCACTTTGAGGCGGGGTTTGGTCAGATACATCTCCATGTCCATGGGGTCCGGTTCTGACTCCATCATCTCCTCCTCTTGCTTCTGGAGGCCGTCCGCCACCGCTTGGATGGCCTTCGTCCACTCCTCCCTGTGGAGTGGGTGGGTGGGGATGAAGAGTCAGATGAGAATGTTAGCAATATTAAGATTGTAGTTATTATTGAGCATTACTGACATTGTGTTGTATAGGAAAGAAGCTAAGGGTTTGTGAGTGTATATTGCTGCATCAAAGCACTGTATAAGTGAATGTGTTAATTTACAGTATGTGTGTGTGTGTGTTTGTGTGTATGATTTGGATAATGTAGTCGTGTGAGTGTTTGTGTGTATGATTTGGATAATGCAGTTTGTGTGTGTGTGTGTGTGTGTGTGTGTGTGTGTGTATGATTTGGATAATGTAGTTGTGTGTGTGTGTGTGTGTGTGTGTGTGTGTGTGTGTGATTTGGATGATGTAGTTGTGGCCCATGTCAAAGTAGTAGCTGTGAGTGTGAATGGATATATGGCAGAGAGCAGGACAGAAGGGAGGGAGGAGAGAGAAAGATGCTGGAAAAGAGTGTGAAGCCCATTCAGAATGAGACCCTATCATGTTGATTTGAGTGGACAGGTTACAGATGACAAGCAAATTGTTGTATATGTGAATCTCAAAGCTATGAAGGGCGATAGAAAAAAGTGTGTGTGTGTGGGGGGGGGGGGGTGGGGGGGGGGGGCTGTCATGGGACTGCGTTCTCTGTAAGGAAAGTGTACAGAGCAATGCACTTATTTGTTGACACTTCTCTATGTCCACACAAATACTCACATATCTGTATGTCTGTGAGCACAAATACTCACATATCTGTATGTCTGTGAGCACAAATACTCACATATCTGTATGTCTGTGAGCGTGTGTCTGTGTGACATGTCTGTCTGTCTGTATAAGAATATAAATATGCGGACCTGCGTGGTGTGGCTTAAAATTTATATCATGCTATAATTTGAAGCAAGGAACAGTAACGATATATGTCACAGACAGAATATTTGCTTTTCATAAACGTTCAATATAAATGCTATGAAGGGGAAAAGCTCAGGTATGGCAATTGTATGACAGCTAGTACTGCATGACTATTGCGTCTGCATTCCAAAATAGCTTTTTGCATCATCTCGGTGTGCATGTTAACTTGGCCACAAAAATTCACAAACAAAATTCAAACCTTTAAAGGAAAAATTCATATACTTTATACCATATAATGTTTATACCTTCCACCCCCCATAAGAATGAACATGATATTAAAAGCTGAAGTATGGATATGGCTTCCTACACATCCATACTTATGGGTATCAGGGGCACACGGATGTGTGTGCATATCTGCGGGTCTGAGTATTGGTATGTGTCTATGCGTGCAGATTTGTGTGTGCGTGCATAGATTGTGTGTGTGTGAGAGAGAGAGAGAGAGAGTGAGAGAGAGAGAGTGAGAGAGAGAGAGAGAGAGAGAGAGTGAGAGAGAGAGAGAGAGAGAGAGAGAGAGAGAGACTGACCTTTCCTCGGGAGTCTCCACGTGGAAGGTGCGCTCGATGACAGTGGTCCACTGCAGGCAGCGGATAATGAATGTGTTGGGCTTCGGCCGCTCCGTCTTCATCAGCTGACACTCTGCACCAGCGCAGGACCCCGCGGGCAGCCGCATAGCAGGAGCAGGACACAGGGGGGACAGAGGGAGAGCAGCGCTCTTACACTCATTTATCTTTATCGCCACCCTCTCTCTCTCTCTCTCTCTCTCTCTCTCCCTCTTTCACACTTTCTCATTCTCTGTCTCAGTATCACTCTCTCATTTTCTCTTTCTTGATCCCCTCTCTCTCACACACTCCCTCTGATCTTGGTCTCTTTAGCTGTTTCTCCATCTACCTGTTTTTGTCCTTTCTGTAACAGTTACCGTAATGCCACACAAATGCACAGTTATGCAAAACCTCTAATTCACACACAGGCAGACACACAGAGACACAGAGACACAGACACACACAGACACACATACACATACACACACACACACACACACACACACACACACACACACACACACACACATACACACACACACACACAAAAAGAGAGAGAGAGAGAGTGAGAGAGAGAGCAGAGCAGGTGTGCTGTGAGGTCCACAGGAGGCTCAGGAAGGTCTCTCTGATGCGCCACTTTCTTATGCAACTAAAATAAGCCCCACCGTGACACACTTACACAAGGTTACTACACACACTACATCTAACATCATCTATTCAACATCTAACATTATCTATCAAACAAGGCTTCTACATTCTCAATTCTTTGACAGTGCTCTGACGGCTCCTCTCTGCACTGCGACACATGCAGGGCCTTTGTCTTTATTTGATAGCATATCTTTTAAGGCCTTGTATCTGCATGACCAAATGTCAAAGCAGTGCAAAGTGATGATTTCCACACTGTTGATGTTGTACTATACAGCATGTACTCCCAGCAACCGTGTCCTGAGCATGGTGGACAGACATCATGAGCACACTGCCACTGCCAATGGCTTGGGCTAATGACCACGCTCTGCCTCCCCCTCCCCCCCCCCCCTCCCCCTCTGACAGGTACAGACACACAGAGCTGAGCTAACCATTCAAGTCACACCACAAGTTTGCTAAACATCTGTGGACAGCAGACGGCAGAGAGAAAGAGAGAGAGAGAGAGCGAGAGAGAAAGAGGAAAAATGAGGCATTTGGAGGTTGGAGAGAGGAGGCCTGGTGTCAGGAGCAGAACACACACATACACACACACACAGACAGACAGGCTGGCTGTCGCAGAGATGGAGCATCTCAGCATGGGACACCACTGAGCTCCAGCACGGCTCATCAGCGGAGCAAAGACAACCAGCAGACACAGCCGTCTGCAGCTTCTCCATCACACACACACACACACACACACACACACACACACACACACACACACACCGGAACTCCTCAAATAGACACACACACACACACACACACACACACACACACACACACACACACACACACACACAGACACACACACACACACCAGAACTCCACAAATAGACACACACACACACACACACACACACACACACACAAACACCAAATAGTACGGATAGGCTGACACACAAACACACACACACACACACACACACACACACACACGCATATGTGCATACAATGCCCACATACACATGCAGTCTCATACACTCGGACACAAACATTAAGAGCCACATACACATATCCTCATACAAACATAAACACACACACACACACACACACGCACACACACACACACACACACACTCACTCAGGCATACACACATAGATAAATAATTCAGATCAGGCACTTAATAACCACAATAACTCACGAGTGTCAGGAGGAAGCGTTTTGTTTAACAAACAATATGCTGTCTAATTAGCATGCTCAATCATCTCCACAGAGCCCGGCACAGCTCCGTTCTGTTCTGTCTGCCTGGTTCTGCTGAGCCGTGCCATCTAGAACGTGCTGGAACGTGACGGAACATGGACAACACGTGCAGACATATGCTTGAGGTGTGTGTGGGGGTGTGTGTGTGTGTGTGTGTGGGGGGGGGGGGGGGGGTACAGGATGTTGGCTCTCTAGCAGTGTTTGGAAGAGGGGTATGACCCCCCTCCTCTGATTCTCAGTAGGGAAAGTGGGGTGACTATCATATTTAATATGAGGGCTTGCCTTTCACTGTTCCTGTTCTGGCTGGATTAAGACTAAGACTGCACTATGCACTACAGTGGACTGCACTTGTTTTGGAGCATAGATTTACAAGAAATGAAAAATAACATCACTTTCAAATGGAAAATCTGAACACCAAATTCTTCCAAAATGTTTCTTCCCTTAAGAATAATCTTTTCTGCCTACATTTGTCAGGCAGTAAGGTTTGATAGTAAGGAGAGCATAGTAAGACATATCACAGTATGCTACTGTGTGTGTGTGTGTGTGTGTGTGTGTGTACTGTGTGTGTGTGTGTGTACTGTGTGTGTGTGTACTGCGTGTGTGTGTGTACTGAGTGTGTGTGCTACTATGTGTGTGTGTACTGTGTGTGTGTGTGTACTGTGTGTGTGTGTGTATGTGTGTGTACTACTATGTGCGTGTGTGTGTGTACTGCGTGTGTGTGTGTGTGTACTGTGTGTGTGTGCTACTATGTGTGTGTGTGTGTACTGCGTGTGGGTAATCTGTATTGTGATGCGAGCTTTGAGAAGTGTCAGGTGTGGCGGTGAGATTCCCAGCTTGACTCACGGGCCACGGAGAAGTTATTCAGAGGCGTCTCCAGCTGATCCACATCCTGCGGCCGCTCCTTATAGCCGATAAACGTACCGTCGCTCTTCAGCAGGAAATACCTCGGCCGCCAGGTCTTGATGTACTCTCCTGGAGATGCCCAGAGAGAGAGAGAGAGGGAGGGAGAGAGAGAGGGAGGGAGAGAGAGAGTCAGTGTCCAGAGAGTACAGTTGTTTCATGTCTAGTTGTTTCATGGGAGCAATGGGAGAATAGTGTTGCTCATAGAAACAGAAAGGGAAACGTCACATCATGTCCCATGCAGAGAGCACAATGCTAACAGCAGCACACCATGACATGACCCTTGTGATGACCTATGTGTGTGTAAAATGTGGCCACTTAATCAACTCCATTTGAAAGTGCTACTTCAATGGTGTTAGTGTGTGACAGATCAGATGACCAGCTCCCCTCCTTCCCTCCCCTCCATCACGTCCCTGTGTGGGCGGCTGCTGCTTTCTGCTGCTGTGGCAGGGGTCAGACAGACAGCCGTGGACAGCACAGAGTGGGAGTTGGGAGGCTCAGTCAGGACCCCCTCCACTAATCCACCTGTGCCGCCGCCTACCAGCACCGAAAGACACCACACACACCACTTGAAAACAAAAACTCCACATCTTAGGCCGCTGGAGAAGGACAAGCTGGAGCAGCTCACGTCATCACAAACAAACAAACAAACAAACAAAAGAGTGAGTCATGGGCACAACACAGTGCAATAGGAAGATGAGATGAGATGAGCAGGCCTGAAGATTTACCACAGGAGAGCGAGAGAGGACGAGAATGAGGAGGGGAAAAAGTGTCATTTATTTTTAATTACGAGCGCTGGATATTAACCCCATGCTGAGCTGGAGCAAGCTGTCCCTAATTGCCCCATTTCCTGTCGCACACTTGCTCCGAACAGAAAGTCAGAGAGAGAGAGAGAGAGAGAGAGAGAGGAATATTAGTCAATCCAGACGTCTGTTCCTGTCTGCAAGACACAGACTTCCGAGATTAGTGTGTATCAACAAACACACTCTCACACACACCCTGCTAGCCGCACCGGTCATGTGGTCATGACACAGAGGACAGAGGTCAAACAGAAAGGGCACAGGAGCCCATAAGATACACTGTGATTGCCCGACGCGTGAGGCAGTGCAGTGTGTGACAAAGGTGTAGTGAAACGCGTGAGGAGGATGTGCTTGATTTTCAGTCCTCAGCTCTAGCTCACTTTCCGTCACACGTGTATTAGGATGCCCTCACGCTGGGGATCCCCTGGCCCTCAGCACACACAATCTCATTGTGCTCGCATGCTGCATGAAACCACCATTCAAATAGTGTAAGGGACCCAAGCCAAACTCATCATGTGCTAGCGACCGCTGACCTGCATTCTGCTGAGACCCTCACCACTCACACAGATTGGAGTCATTTGTGTAAGAGCCTGGTATATGTCCATGTGATTCTTACACAAGCTTATTAGCTTGTGTTGGCAGCCTCTCAACAAGCTCTCAGAGGTTGTTTAGTATTTGTTTATTGTATTGACATTTAATGACCCACAGCCTTTAAAAGGTGTCATTAAAGGTGCCCATGCCTAACATTCCTGGATTTAGAGAAGAGATGCATTTCATGTCTCTTGCCGCACATGAGAGATGGATTTGAGTTGCCCTGCCGCATAGATATGTGAACTGCTTTTACACCAATTTACAACTGAATGATACACCTGTTCCGTTTCGGGGCTCATTTCGTATGATAAAGAGTTGCAGTGCATTAGTGTGAGGCTTTCGCCTGTCGACAATTTAACACCAAACCATTACAAATGGGGAGCAAACTACCAGCAAAACACCTGATTTACTGCAACTGGTTAAGGGCTTGTGTGTGTGTGTGTGTGTGTGTGTGTGTGTGTGTTTGGGGGGTGGGGGGGGGGGGTGCACAAACATCTGCCCTAACCAAAGCACCGTATACTTCACACTTCAATTTGCAGCAGATGCCCAATATGTTATTACTGCTGTTGCCATTTTTCATCGTGGCACGAGGGGGAGATTTTTCACACTGGCGTCTGTTCTGCGGCGTAAGTAGTCCTTCATAAAAGCCTAACTTCATTTAGGAATTAGTTCTACTTTGTCAGCCCCTGGCGTACAGTGCTTACAGCTCGGAAACAGCACTGCTGATAGCACAAACCAGATCGCTTTTATTTATCAGCTGTTTTGTCCACACACACAATGCTGATATATCTCCATTCTGAGTTTGCTTTGTCAAATAACAGCAACTTATAAATTACAGTTTAAACATGTAAAAATTACTGTATGGTAATGAATGATATCGTTGCATGTGTGTATTATTCTGAATACACAGTGCTAAACAGAATCACTTCATTCAGATAAGATTAATTGCAACCCTTTCTTATTCATCTAATTTCCACTCAATTAGGATTACAATCAATACAAATGATTTTATCTCATTAGATCCTCATGTGGCATAAGAAGTCAGTCAGACCATAACACCCTGGGAGAGTCTTCACAGAGAAACTGCTATGCTGAAGCCTGTGGCTATATTTGGCCTTACATTCTATTTTTTATTCTATATTATATCTACTAATTATGCATTAATATCTATCTAATGCATCCATCTATTTACCTCTCCACCTCAATCTATCCATCTATCTACCTCCTGCAGCTGCCACTGCTGTGTGGGGGGCCAGAGTTGGCTGGCTGGCTGGTGCTGCCGCTGAGAGAGGAGTGCTGAGAACAGAGCAGTGGTGGGAACAGCCCCCAGCTCCCCCCGGCTCTCAGGAGCTGCAGTGCAGTGGCAGGCCTCTGGGCTCAGAGCTCAAGTCTTGGCTGACCCAGCAGCTCTCTCTCACTCTCTCTCTCTCCCCCCTCTCTCTCTCTCTCTCTCCCTCTCTCTCTCTCTCTGTTGGCTCGCAGCAGGGCCTGGCTGGCTCGCTAGGTGGTTGGTTGGTTGGCTGGGACAGGGGGGTTGTGGGAACAGAGGACAGTATGTCCACAATGCAGAACAGGGGGGTAAGGGGTGAGGTGGGATGTGTGTGTGTGTGTGTGTGTGTGTGTGTGTGTGTGTGTGTGTGTGTGTGTGTGTGTGTGTGTGTGCGTGTGTGTGTGTGTGTGTGTGTGTGTGTGTGTGGGGGGGGGGGGGGGTTGAGTCACACGTCACCGCTGCACCATGACACGAGGCACCTTACCCCTCAAATGCCCTGCTGCACCCATCCACTGCCTGCCCCTG
>NW_027468680.1:31471682-31476682 GCF_046254945.1 Alosa pseudoharengus
GTGTGTGTGTGTGCACGTGTGAATACATATGCAGGTTATGGGCATGTGTGTGTGTGTGTGTGTGTGTGTGTGTGTGTGTGTGTGTGTGTGTGTGTGTGTGTGCGTGTGTGTGTGTGTGTGTGTGTGCGTGCGTGTGTGTAGCTGTCAGAGACTGATGGAGTGTCTTTACATGACAAACAGCTGCTGAAGAGTGTGAAGAGTGGGCTGGGGACCCGCGCTGATCAGAGTGGGAGATGATGAACATGCTGCTCCTGCAACCCCACACTGCGGAATTCATCTTGATTTAGCCACTCCTGCACAGCCAGATCAACAAAACCACTGGGCTTCTCCAAACACTAATGCACCCCCCCCCCTACACACACACACACACACAGAAATAAGGATACACATTATATTCCAGTGCTTCACAACTAAGAACCTTTCTCAATGCACATATGCTGACACAGCCAGTACTAATACCCATTGTTTGCAAGTGTCAAAATATATTGATATTATGTTTTGCTTAGCAGTTTAATGTGTACCACATTAGAGCAGAAGAAGGTCTCTTTCTGCCTCATAAACACAATGTCCTCTCCCCCAGCACAATTCCATTAATTGACCAGAGTCTAGGTCTAGAAGGTTCCGGGACCGGAATTGTGTAGAATGCAGCACGTGTGGGAACAACAGCCTGAGAGATGCGAAGGAGAGAAAACAAAAGAAAACAAAAGAACACCTTCTTTCTCAGAGCACTCAGCTGGGTGCACCTCTAAACCAACAGTACGTCAGCAGGTCTTCATCAGACATGTTTCATGTTTATCCTGTATATCAGTGGTCAGTCACCAACCTTTTTGAGATCAAGATCCCTGACCTCGGCCCTGAACAAAGGCAAGATCTACCTTGAAGCGTCAAAAGAGAATGAAAGCCAAAATGCTTCTAATTTAAGGCCTTTTAATTAGGCAAATGTATCAAGTCAAAAATATCACATCATCCACCCCTTATACAGGGGTCAATGAGATTTAACATAGAACACTTAACATAGTCTTTACTTACATGATTTGTGACAACACGTCATGATAAATTTGATAATGTTTGATCACAGTTTTGGTATGAAGCATCTTTCACGTAATGAATGCGCACTCTAGAAAGTGAAAGTAACCAGGCCTACGATGCGCTCCCTGTCTATAGCTGTCTGTGCACGTCGCCAAACGATTACGTTCTTCAAATGGAGAACAAATTCCTGACAGTTCCTGGTCGCTAAACTTTCTTTTTCATTTCCTGTCAGGTAGCAGTTGATGTAGAAGCACCTAGCATAATTTGACTTCAGCGGTGAGTCCTGTTGCAAGAGAGAGGGAGAGAGAGAGAGAGGGAGAGCACACCTGCAAAGTGCTGTTGTGCGCGTGTGTGTCTGCATGGGGTTACGTTCAGTTGAAGTCAGAAGTTGGTCCGTCCGATCCCGCATTCATGCCGCTCCACTTTTAGATTAATGTTTAATCAGGCAGCGATGTAAAATGTGTGCGGGAATTTCTCGCATTGTGATGGCTAGAGTTGCGGGTCTTGAATAAATCATGCGGCTATACCCGCAATCCCGCGCTGAAATTTAGGCCCTGTTTAAAAACGTTGGCGAACATGCGGGAATTTGGTGACTGTGTTTTTATTTTTCATGTTATTCTCGAGATCTACTGGGTAAGTCCTAAATATCTACAGGTCGATCGCGATCGACGGGTTGGCGACCACTGCTGTATATCCTGGCTTACTGCAATGTGGAGCCATTCAGTCTGTCCTTGTTGGAGATCCCTACACTTGAACCTTTGGCCCTGCCATCAGTAGCACTGTGTTCTAGCTAAGGTACCCTCCACACAGGGCGTTTAGCTACAGCCGTAAAAGGCCGTTGTACAAGCATCCCATCATTTTGAGATTGGCAGTGATCAGAAGACTTGCATTTATGGTCTGTTTTGGCTGTGCTTGCTCCTTCCTTCAATTTACATTAGACATTAAGATGGGCAGCTAACACAGCAGCAGATAGGAGTCACTGGTGCCCCAGACCCAGACCACCCCCCCCCCCCAACCAACACACACACACACACACACACACACACACACACACATACACACACACATACACACACACACACACACACACACACACACACACACACACACACACACACACACACACACACACACACACAGCTCTCCCCCAGCTTGAGACTCTGATCTGTATTAATGGTGCCTTTTGACACTCTGACCATTTCGTGGCCAGCCAGCCTGGTTTAGGAGGCCCAGCTGAACCTCTGGGAAGAAAAGCTGAACAAAGGAAAGAGAAGAAAAGAGAGAAAAGAGAAGTTTTTGGGGGAGAGACACAGAAGACACACGCAGGGCGCGCCGCTGCGCGGGGACACAGAGGCTCTGCAGCGTCCATCTGCTGCTCTGGACTTGGCTGTCTGTCGGCTGTGCTGTCTCTGTGCCTCTCTTGCGCACAGTATCTGTATCTCTTCCTCTCATGGGAGCTTAGGAGAGAGTAGCAAGCACCTGAGCCTGCTGCGGGAGATTTCACCATGGCCATGACACACACACACACACACACACACACACACACACACACACACACACACACACACACACACACACACACACACACACAAACACAAAAGCTGAGGTCTTAGGCCTTGTTATCTTAAAGCACAAAAAATTACCATAAAGAAAGGGAGTAAGAGAAGAGAAACGGTGGAGAGAAAGTATGAGATGAAAAAGCAAAGGACAAGAAAATGAGATAGCAAGATAGAAGATGATAAAGGGATGAAGGGATACAGAGGGATAGACAGATGGAACAGAGCGTTCCTCCTTGGAGATAGGAGGGGAAGGAGAAGAAACCAAGTGGAAGAAGAATGGAAGGAAGAAGGGAAGAGGAACAGAAGAGAAGCAGGGGAAGAGGAGAGAAAAAAGGGAAGAGAAGAGGAAAGAAAACAAGAGAAAAGGGGAGAAGAGAAGAGGGAAGACTGCTTACTTCCCACACCCAGTGGGAGGACTTCCTGAAGGGAGTGGTCACTGCATATGGAAAGAGAGAGATGAGAGAGATGAGAGAAAGAGAGAGAGAGAGTTAGGGGTCCACAGTACAGACAGTGCAGTACAGTCCCTGTTCATTCATACCCCTCCAGAGGAAAGGGAGAGAGAAAAGAGAGCAGGAGGGAGAGTGTGGGGGGGGGGGGGGGTTGAGAGAGGCCGCATGCCCTGGTGACAGAAAGCGAGTGTGTGTGAGGCAGTGGGAATGAGAGAGAGGGAAAAGGGGATAGAGGCAGTGTGTGTGTGTGTGTGTGTGTGTGTGTGTGTGTGTGTGTGTGTGGAGGGGGGCATTTCAGAGGGGTTAGAGTGGGTCTAAGGGTTGGGGATTAGGGAATTAAAACTCAATGTGTGTGTGTGTGTGTGGGAGGGGGGATGTGGCAGCGGTGGCGGTGTTTCTGGGCTGGAGGTTGATGGCAGGGTTGAGTTGGGGGGGGGGGTTCTTTTGTTAGTTTTTCCTCCTCACCCCTCCACCTCCACCTCCCTTCCTCCTCTCCCCCCTGCTCTGCACCAGCTCTGGCCAGTAGACTGCAGCTGCAGAGGCAGAGTCCGCCCCTGTGCTCTGCATCCTAACGAGACAGCGGTCACCCACCCATCCGCCCCACAGCCATGCCAGCCAATGGTGTCCCATGGACAGAGAGACGGACAGGGCAGAGAGGGTCCCCCTGTGCCCATTTAAGGCAGCAGTGCCCGGTTGTAACATCACTCACATGCCAGCTCACCCACTTTGGGTCCCCCCCCACCCTCTCTCTCTCTCTCTCTCTCTCTCTCTTTCTAGTTGCCCTTTTTTCTCTCTCCCCTCTTAGTCTCTCTCTTTTGCCCCCCCCCCCTTTTCCATCTCCTCTTTTCTTTGCTGCCATCCCTCTCCTCCGCTCCGCTCCTCTCTTCTTTTGTTGCCCTCGCTCTTTCTCTCCCATGCAGCTGGATGGGGCTGCACTGCTGAGAGTTTGGCAGGTCGCGGGGGGACCAGGAAGGTCCAGTTGCCACTCTTTTCTTTTCTCTCCCTCTCTTTCTCTCTCTCTTTTTCTCTGCCACTGCTTGGGTTGCTGCTGCCACCACTACAGAAAAAAGGGGGCCAGAGACAGAAAGGGAGGGGAGTGTGTGTGTGTGTGTGTGTGTGTGTGTGTATGAGAGTGTGTGTGGAGTCAGCCCCCTCTTTCTCACGCTCACAAGAAAGAACTCACTTCTTCTCCGTGGCTACTGGCACCTGCTGATTACCATAGAGACACTGTGGGAAGTCCCCCCCCCCCCCCCCCATTTTTTTGTGTTTCAGATTCAAGTCCCAGTCCTACACCCCTGCACCCCCCAATCCCACCCCCTCGTCTCGGTAAACAAGCGGACCATGGATTAGTTAACCGGGCTACTGCATGAGAAACAAACAAACAAACAAACAACGCTCACATACAATCTGCCCGCTGCTTACATAACATAGGAAGAGCTGGACACAACCTCGCTGGCCTATGGAGCCCAAAGAGAATGGCGGATGCCATCCAGAAGGGAGCATTATCTTAATGGGATTAGTGCCATGCTCTGCCAATTAAAGAGCCTATTAACGTTATCACAGAATAGCAAATGAGATAAACATGCGAGCGAGAAAAAATCATTCCAGCTTCTGACAAAGGCATGAATAGCTCTTTTCACACAAGGTGCATTCAGAGACAAAACAACTGAAGACTATAATAGACTTTCCAGAAGATTCCTCTGCCTCGGCCTCAGGGTTAATCCAGGTTATATCCTCTCCCTATGTGTTCATCATCTGTGCGCTAGCAGAATATGCTCTTTGGCTGCTGTACAGTCCTCACACTAAGGAATGTCTAACTCATTGATACATATGTTGCTCTAAATACCTCTGGCTAGGTCCAAGTTGAAGAGGAGTAGGCAACATGTTGCATATGATAGCATCTGTAACTGTGCACACACAATAAACACCCTTAAAACATTTCCTTTCTAATCTGGCTCTATAT
>NW_027468680.1:31484182-31491682 GCF_046254945.1 Alosa pseudoharengus
ATGAGCCTGTCTTCCCACAGACACAGAGCAGGGGAGAGGAGAGGTGAGGAGAAAAGAAGAGAGGAAAGGAGAGCATAGGAGAGATAGATAGATAGATAGATACTTTATTGATCCCCAGGGGAAATTCAAGGAAAGGAGGAGGAAAGAGGAGAGGAGAGGAGAGGAGAGGAGAGAGGTGTGGAGAGGAGAGGTGTGGAAAGGAGAGGAGAGGAAAGGAGAGGAGAGGAGGGAACACTGAGGGGTAATAGAGCTATGACAGCTCTGTCTCTTAACGTTAAGAAAGAGGGAGAGAGGGAGAAAAAAGACAGCGAATATGAAACTGAGTGTGTGTTTGAGAGAGTATGTATATGTGGATTAGAGAAAGGCCCTCTGTGTGTGTGTGTGTGTGTGTGTGTGTCAGTAGGGGAAGAAATGCCCTCCAATCAGATTACAAGAAACCAAGGTGACACTACCCAACACGCACAGCTGCTGCAGGCGTGTTTGTTTTGAGTGACTGTGTGTGTGTGTGTGTGTGTGTGTGTGTGTGTGTGTGTGTGTGTGTGTGTTTGCTCTCCATACCAAGGCGTGTCACCTGTTGGGGGAGGGTTGTTGTTGGGCCTTCACATAACATCCTCCTGGATTGGCATCAGTGATAAAAATCAACTAGCACTAAACAGTTTGTCTTTAGCCTACTGATCTGAGAGACTGTGAAATGTCTCCTGTACGTGGCTCCATGTTCTTCTGAGGGTCAATGAGAAATGAGAAAAACGCCACAACACTAAACAACAAACAGTGTGTGTGTGAGCGCGGCCTTATCTGTGTGCACGTTGAGCTGACCTGCTTTTATGGCTTTATGGCTCTCTGTGTTAGTGTGTGTGGCTGAGGACACTCAGAGGTGCACATACGTTGTGTCAAGGCCCTTTGCTTTCTTAAACACACACACACACACACACACACACACACACACACACACACACATGCACACACAAATACACACACACACTCCATTCACAAGGCTCCCTATCAGTGCTCATCTAAATAACGCTCTTCCTCTCGTAAACAGAGAAGTCCCCCACTTCCTGTTCTGCTTGGGCGCACGGCACAGTGCAGCACAGCTCAGCGCAGTGCGGCCTCTCGTCCACGTCACAGGATGCCGGACAGTCCCTCCCGGAGAGTAGCTACTGCACTATCAGACCACAGTGCCTCCACCACGCCTACTGCCACCCCGGACAGGTGCGGAGAGTACGTGTGTGTGTTTAAGTGTGTGTTAGTTTGTGTTTTTGTGTGAGGGTTTAAATTTAAGTGTGTGTGTGTGAATACAACTGTGTGTGTGTGTGTACATATCTGTGTGTGTGTATGTGTGTGTGTGTACATATCTGTGTGTGTGTATGTGTGTGTGTACATATCTGTGTGTGTGTGTGTGTGTGTGTGTAAGAGAGCACATGGCGACGTGGCTGCAGCGCTCACGTCAGACGAAGCGAGGGGGCTTCCTGTCGTTGTGACGTCTCTGAGACTGAGGCGACGTCATTCCTCAGGGAACTTCTAACAGAACGGGATGCTCCAAGGAATGTGAGGACTTTACGCCCAGCCCCTGCTCATGTGTCCTGAGTCGTCCTCAACACTTAAGCACACACACACACACACACACACACACACACACACAACTAACAAACACACAGGCCCTGAGGCTTGCCTTGATCTTTCAACTTTTAAAGAAAGACTTTCTTGAAGTCCAGCTCATGGACACATACTGTAGGCAGACACCCACACACAGAAACACACACACACACACACACACACACACACACACACACACACAGAGAAACACACGCACACACATACACACACACACACACACATCCTTAGATCATTTACACATAAAGACCCTCAATAAAGCCTCAATCTCTCACCGTTCTCCTTGAAGTCCAGTTCATACAGATAATCACCAAACACACACACACACATACACAAGCACTACCTAGCACACACAGAACATGAAAGGAGCCTTAATCTCTCACCTCGCTCCGGACAATTTCCTTGGAGTACAGTTCACGGAAAACACACACACACAAACACACACACACACACACACACACACACACACACACACATACACACACACACACATATAATCACAGACTCTTACACACACATATGCCATCTCTCACCAGCTTCACAGCCATTCTCATTCATACACACATAGGCACACACTTCCTTGTCCTCTACACCCTCACACATCTTCAATATCTTTATTCACCAACTTCTGTCTGTGAACGTGTGCACACACACACACACATACGCGCACACACAAACACTTGCCTTATGTTTCAGCAGGGGCCTGAGGGTAGAGCTGTGCTGAAAACTAACCCCAGATCCAGCACCACCCCAGCTTATCTGCCCTGTCTGCCTGGGCTGCTGGACCATGATGTGCTGTGCTGTGCTGTGCTGTGATGTGATGTGCTGTGCTGTGCTGTGCTGTGCTGTGCTGTGATGTGATGTGCTGTGCTGTGCTGTGCTGTGCTGTGCTGTGTTGTGCTGTGCTGTGCTGTGCTGTGCTGTGCTGTGCTGTGTTGTGCTGTGCTGTGCTGTGCTGTGCTGTGATGTGATGTGCTGTGCTGTGCTGTGTTGTGCTGTGCTGTGTTGTGCTGTGCTGTGCTGTGCTGTGCTGTGCTGTGTTGTGCTGTGCTGTGCTGTGTTGTGATGTTGTTTGGTGTGATGTAGCTCTGCCTGCCTTGCTCTGCCTGCGCTGCGGTGCTGTCCTGTTCCGTGCAGTCTTGTGCTGGGGTTGGGGGGAGGATGTTAGTGGGGGTAGTTAGCTAGGCTCTGGGGGTTCTAGGCTGTGGGTTGTGGTGCTAGTGGAGGTTGTTGTAGCCAGGGCTGCAGGGCTGGGCTGGGCTGGGCTGTGCTGTGGGGTGTGGTGTGGTGTGCTGGTCAGGGGTAGTTGTAGCCAGGCTCGGAGGCTGCACCACCACATCAACTATTCCAAGAATGTCACAGCAGCCCAGCACAGGCCACTAAGCCTTCGGTGTTATCTGAAATCTAAGCGCTCAAGAATGCAGAGAAAGGGCTTTGGACGACACTGTGTTTTGTTGAGTGTGTGTGTGTGTGTGTCAGTATATTTGGTGTGTGTGTTGGGTGGGGGGGAGGGGGGGGGTTGGGGGTTGTGCGTGTGTATGTGTCTGTGTGTATGTGTGTGTGTGTTTGCGTGCGTGCTTGTTTGAGTGTGTTTTCAAACATGAGGCAACTGGATACAATATTGTCAAATTCTCAAAGAGTATTACAAAAAAATTCAGTGGCAAAAAATTGCTGAGGTTTTTGGTCACAGTTTTTAAAGTCAACAGTCTGTTTGAAACAAAAAAAATACCAAGCCAACCCAAACAACAAAAACAAGGGGGAAAAGAGCAGTAACAGAGAAGCTTACTTAAAATACTTGTGTACACATTTTGTGTGCCAAAAAATTCAGAAAATGTCAAACAGATCTTGCGAAGAACGATGCGCCATTCTCCATCCAAAGCTTCTTCAACATACAGCCATCCGAAGTAAACACTCACAAAAATATGCCCTAACATTCCAGCAACATTCCCACAATGCTACACACCTCGGATTTACTTTGATATGATACTGTAAATTTAAATAATGTAAATCGTCAATCAGTGACCACACACACACACACACACACACATGCACACACACAAAAACACAGGAATTTATTCTCTGTATTAATGAACTCACACACACATTCACTTGGGGCAGTGAGAACACCAGGAGCACACACACACCAGGGTGTGTACACACCAGAAAATACACATGCCCGGAGCAGTGGGCAGTCATTGCTGTGCTGCCCAGCCACCAGCTGGGGGTTAGGTGGCTTGCTGAAAGACACTTCAGCCATGGATGTGGACGCGGAGGAGCGCTGTTTAATCACATGATCACAAGTCAAATTCTCCAATGGGTACCATACATGGCACCCTGTATTGTGAAATAAAGGTACAGTGTATGTGGCTGTTAAACATGAGCATGTGACCTAAAACTAACTAATTAACTAGCTGGGGCTCCAGAATGGTAACGTGGGTGGAAACATTCTTCATTCTAGAACGTAGCCCAAAGTAATGCAGCTGATGGCATTATGAGTCTGGGTGCGACTAAGGAAGCATAAAAGAGCACAAATATTGCTTGAATGATCTCTCCTTGCTCTAGGGTTGTACTTTGCCTAGCACTGTGTAAAACTATCCCACAGAGAAATGAAGAAAAACACCAGCACGCTGAGAATTTCTGTGTGCGTGTGTGCGTGTGTGTGTGTGTGTGTGTGTGTGCGTGTGTGTGCGTATGTGTGTGTGCGTGTGTGTGTGTGTGTGTGTGTGTGTAGAGGAGAATTTTTCAAAATCACTTGGCTCACCTCTTTTGTGCAGCCATCCCTCCTTGACGATCACCACGCCGTCCGACATGATGGCGCTGCGTGGCGGCCAGGCAGACAGGCAGTGGACCCAGGGGTGCCAGACAGAGAACGGCTACTGCGGCTGCTGCGGCTGCTGCTGCCCCGGTGCCCCCCGAGAGAGTGTGCTTCCGAGAGTGGCCAGGGGCCAACTGGGCAGTCTTCTTCTCTCGCAGGTGACCTATGGGAGTGCAGGAGGAGACTAAAGATTAGCCCTACGGACACTCAAACATTAATCTAGCGTGTAAACAACTCTCCACTGACCAGCGGACAGAAAGAAAGAGAGAGAGAGAGAGAGAGAGAGAGAGAGACGGATGCCGCTCCTCTATTTCCACTGGGGCGAACAACACACAGTGGAAAAAAGGCACAGAGAAAAATAGATAAATAAATGATTACGTGCCAGACGGAGGATCATTGAGTTCAGCCGGCCGGCGGATGTGCGGATACCCGGCCAGGATTACCTATTGGCTTATTATTTCCTGATCAGCCTGATGTGGCTCTGTTACAAGCCAATCTCACGTCAAAGTCAATCACAGAGACCACATATACTAAATAATCCAGTCTGCAATTGCTGCATTTTCTTATGGGAGTGGGGTTTATAATATAAAAGAATGTCTGTGAACCAGATGTTGTACATATGATGAGATGCACTCACTCATGATGCCAACATCACTGGCAGAACAATGCAGCATCAGTACTAAGGCAACCACACCCATAGGGACATTTTTGTCAAAGAAAAGAGTGGAGAGCAGAGGCCCTTTGAAGCTGCATGTGAACCACGTGCCTCTGAGGATCCTAGTTCACCCTGCTGGCCCAGGCTGAGAGAGAGAGAGACAGGAAGTCCTCCGTCTATCCCATCGACGGGTTGTGAATGAGTCACACATGAAAAGGCGGGCGCCCTGAGGGGTTAATACATCGGCCATTAAACCGGACAGAAAGGTGCCTTTTAGTGACACCGCACAGCCTGCAACCACCCCCCCCCCCCCCACACACACACACACACACACACTCCTCCACTTCCCTTCTCCTCCTCCCAAATCATTGTATTTACGGGGCAAATCATTACACGCCGCAGGTTCATGCTCAGTCAAAATAGTGGAGCATGCTATTTTTACCCAGTGGAAAAAATCTACTCAATTACCGTGCTGGCTTTGAGCGCTAGCTAGGCTAAATCCCAGGGCTGGGCTAGCATTGCAGTTGCTGCCACAGGTCAAAATGCGACTAAAGCCAGCATGTCGTCCTGCCATGGCCACAGCTGCCCTCTCCAACTAAGAAAGGACGGAGACAGGAGTGGGCCTCTAAGCTGCTTTAACCTCAGAGTCTCTGTGGTTTTTCATGAAGACATTCAGGGGACTTGCATATAGCTTAGTATAAAAGTCAATATTATAGTGCATTATAGAATAAATAAGCATATAGAGTATATGCTATTCTTTAAATGCATTTCTGTACATTTTCAGGACTTAAACAGGGCAGACTGTGTTACAGGACTTTAAGGAAAGCAGCGTTCCGCTCCCGGCGCCTACCAAACCCGGCGCATGAAGTCACAGACAGGAAACGACAGCTCTGATGCAGCGTCAGCTCTGGCCTAGCCCGGGGAAGCCGGCAGCGAGCAGCTGCACTTCAAACCTGCATTACTTCAGACACACACTACAGAAGAGTGGCAGAAGACCAGTCAAGCACCAACAGGCTACAGAGGCAACAGCAATAACTCTTACTGATGGTAAGAGCTGTATTCATAACATTTCCCTCTTTTTTTTCCATTTTTCTGTATTCTACAGAGAGCAGCCTTCAACACTCCCACATTCTTCCACTCTTTTCAACCCACCCTCCCTAACACACACACACACACACACACACACACACACACACACACACACACACACAATTTCTAACAGTGCAGGTATTCCAGGTTTTGGGGGGTGGGTGTGTTCCCAACCTGGGGCTGGAAACTACCCGAGCGAAACAGCTTCCAGGAAGGACTCCTCTTCCTGAGTTAATTCCGCGGGGGATCGAGCGGCCTGGAACATGTGTAAACAAAGGCCCACTCTACCAACCACCGGCCCCATCGCAGGAAGCAATTTGTTCATTCATTGGTGGCCAGAGACTGCCCTAAGACCAGCTCTACTCAAGGCTTCATGGTGCCATGCCCAGCCTCAAGTGATCTACTTAAAGTATAGAACAGGGAATGCTTCTTGTGTAATGGCTAGGACAGTTAAAGACTGGCGGGAGTTATTGATATCATGACATTGCTTTGAACACAGTGAGGAAAAGAATGAGAGTGAGAGAGAGAGAGTGAGAGAGAGAGAGGGAAAGAGAGAGAGAGAAAAAGAGAGCAACAACACTGTCCTCACCTCTGTCTGCTGTCTGCTTACCATCTCTCCTGGTCATTTAAATGTATTGTACATGTGTAGACACACACCATGGTTCATTTAAATGTCTGTGTGGCAAATTTTATTGTGTGTGTATGTGTGCATGCGTGTGCATACCGCACACATATTTAGATTTTGTGTTTTGTTTTGATGTTTACTATATTTCTGTATGTTCTTTGTTTTGACAACACTGTTTCCTTTTAGATGGTCATGCCAATAATACGTACTGAACTGAATTTAGGGAGAACTTTGATGTCTGCATTAAAACAGGGACAAGGATTGAGAGGAACGTGAACTTCATGACATAACCTAGTTAAGAGGGACAACAACAACACCACCACCTGAAAGAGGAAGGAAAAACAGCTGGGCGTGGTCACTGGTTGTAAGCAACCAGCCTGTCAGTTGGGTGGGTGTCCTTTTAAAGAACTGAGATGAGCCAGTGGTGTTGCACATCCTAAGTGAGGGAGAGAGAGAAAGAAAGAAAGAAAGAAAGAAAGAAAGAAAGAAAGAAAGAAAGAAAGAAAGAAAGAAAGAAAGAGGCGGTTGCAGAGAGCTAAAGATGGAGAGGGAGAGAGGAAGAAGGGGAAGAGAGTGACAGAGAGATAGAGATGAAGAGGGAGACAGGAAGAGGGGGAGAGTGAGAGAGATGGAGAGAGAGATGAGGGGGCCATCAGAAATTCTGCCCCTCCATGTGTAAATGCCAACATCCTCCTGCCAGTG